>NC_069712.1:6078750-6412500 GCF_027358585.1 Pangasianodon hypophthalmus | reverse complement strand
GCCTGTAGCTCCAGATTCCTGTACTTGGCTGACAGGAGTAGAACCTGGTGTGATCATCTGCTGTTGTAGCCCCAAGATTTGACATATTTGGCCTTCTGAGATGCTTTTCTGCTCAGCACGGTTATAAAGAGTTGTTATTTGAGTTACTGTAGCCTTCCTGACAGCTCAAGCCAGTCTGGCCATTCTTCTCAGACCTCCTTCATCAGCAAGGCATTTCCACCCATGGAGCTGTTGCTCACTAGATGCTTTTGACGCCATTCTGTTTAAACTCTAGAGACTGGTGTGTGTGTGTGAAAAGACCAAATCCCAACAACCATGCCACGGTGAAGGATCACTCCCCCCCCCCCGGGATCTGATGTTTGATGTGAACATTAGCTCTAGCTCTTGACCTGTATCTGCATGATTTTATGCATTGTACCGTATGATTGGCTGATCGGATAAGTGCATGTATTGAATGTACATGTGTCAATCATCATGTGGTTGATGAGTGTCTATTCACTACGTATGCTCACTACATAGATTAAAACAATGAGTGCTTCAGGTAAAAATGTTTTAGAAGTAGTATTATGGCCTTTATTATGCTATGATGCAGTGTGTGTGATTGTATATATATATATATATATATATATACAGACAGTATTTTTAATTTGTGCTTAGTTAAAACACAGCCCTGACTATTCACTCTGTCACACTCCAGAGGTCAGGAACACAACGGTCTGAGACACTCCACGGTGAGAATGGATGGGGAATCTGCTTTTTGCTACAGCCCTGAATGAGGAAGCCCAAGAGAAAGGCAGCACGAGACATTTTCGCTTGCAGACAAACGACTGGAAGAAAAAGGGAGAAAGAGGTAGAAAAAAAACGAAGGAAGACAAACGAGGCCTTCCACGTGTGCACGAGGATTGATTGTGATTGTCTGGCTACACACATTCACTTTCTCATTTACTCTCTCTTACTTTTATTCTCTTCTTTCCTACACGGGTCAGACAGAGGTTTGATCTATGCCCTCTTCTACACCACATGACACTGCAGCTGTCTGTGATGGTTCTGAGAAGCTGCCGTGCGCTCTCTCTCTTTCTCTCTCTCTCTCACACACACATACATACACACACACACTCAGAGGCAATCTCAACCATAAAAGACACTTAAGACTCATGCTGAAGCACAAACATATTAAGTAGAGCTATTGCACGTAAAATCAATATTACGCTGAATTCCAATTGACTTCCTGTTCACTATATATGTGCACTACATAGGGTATAAAATAGCAGTGTTTTGTGGAATATATGTAGTGCACTATATGCTCAACAGAACACAGAAAAAGTTGAGAAAGTTATGCGTATTCAGCGATGGGTTAAGCACCTGTTTAAGTTCATTTCCTGGACGTGCATTTCACATTGTGCAAATGACCTGCATGAATTTCACCCCTCTGAGGTTGCATCTGAGACGTTTTTTTTTTTTTTTTTTTTTTTTTAAAACAATGTTTAGATCAATAGCTTTAAACACAAGCACTTGACTTTAAGCCTGAAAAAAAAAATCAGGGGTCATAAAAAAAAAATAAAAATGCAAACTGAAGAAGCAGATCACATTCTTGTGTTCTCATGTATTGCTCCATGAATAGTCTCAGTTGTATTTATCACATTAATTACTGAAAATATGGCTCACCCTCATTATTCAGCAGCTAAAATATAAAGTAGCATTTGATCCAGCACAGCATATTGCATTGATAGTTAATATAGCATATATAGTTAATAAATGCTACATATTATTACTATTTAGCATTTAATTAATGTTATGCATTGATAGTTAATTGTGTATATCACTTAATGAAGCCAGAAAATACTAAATAAAAGGTCATGAAATCCTAATGTGTGTGGGATATAATCCATTTTATCACACTTTTAATTTGCTGTTTTTATGTCTCAAATTAATAAATTAATGCCAATGTTTTGGCTAATTTCATGCGCTCAACAACAATAAAAATGTGCCCATGGTTTGAAGGATAAGCTGACCAAGCACTCATCTGATAGCTTTATAGCTCACTGTACTATAATTCATAACTTTATTCAGAAAAAAAATTGCTCTGAGGTCTCCAGATAAAATGCTGTCTCCTTCAAAGTCCATTCTTGGATCCTCCACGAGAAAAAGAAAAAAAAACATTTTGTGGATTTTAAAGAATTTAAAGGGACAGTACTCTTAATTAATAGTGAAATATTTATGTAATTATTTTTAGGTGTCAAATGGCATTCCTTAATTTCTTAGAGTATGTACAAAGTCCAAAATAAATTACAGCACGTCATAATGTTACAATTTTACATCAAGCAGTATTTAATACTGCTTCTATCATGCAAGAAAATGGACTTATATTCAGAATAGCATGTAACTGAGACACACTTCTGTTTTATTCAAACTTCACTCCCCTTGTAACTTCTGAATAGATGTTAAGTCTATAGTTACATCTGAAGTCTGAATACGAGTCTGTTATTAAATCCTCACTGTGCACATATTACTCTGAATATGACACTAATTTAAACATAAAGACACACTGTGAAGTGTTGAAGGTACTATAGTGAGTTAGAAACCTGCAGTTCACCTGGGTTTCCTTTTATTTTTACAATAAAACTAGTAAATATCATCACATTTTCAGATATTACACCAACAGAACTACTAATATGTTGGTCCTGATGAAGTGTTAGTACTCACACGCAAACACCCCAGGGAACACATATATACTCAACTTCTGCATCAACCACAGACACACACAGACATGTATAAAAACTGCTGAAATACAGTCCACTTAAGATACACACTCATGCACACACACAGTCATGAAAGCAAGCGCACAATCATAAACACATCTGAAAAATATGAAAGTAAGAGCACAAGGGCAAGTGCTGCTTGCAAACATAAACACAGGAAACACACAGATAGAAACTTGGTCTCTCTCTCTCTCTCGCTCTCTCTCTTTCACACACACACACACACACACACACACAAAGACGGAAAAGAACACTTACAGGTCTGCAGCAGTGTCCAGTGTTAGACGAGGTGTCTAGGTGAGGAAGCGGAGAATCAGAGAGTCATGCCGTTAGATCTCTCCATCCTCTCCCCACACACACACACACACACACACACACGGTGTGAACTCAGCTACGGTACATGTTACTGCCTGCATGACCGCGCACCAGAGATCACACACACAGAGCGCAGACACACATGCACACACTCACGCAGACTGCACTGACACTGAGGGAACCACTGCAGACCCAAGAGAGACCAGAGAGAAGGAGAGAGAGAGAGAGAGAGAGAGAGAGAGAGAGAGAGAAGAAGGGGGGGGCAAGAAATTACAGGGAGAGAGAGATGGATAGAAAAAGAAAGAGTGAAAACACAAGGAAGGAAGAAAGAAAGAGAGAGAGAGAGAGTGTGTGTGTGTGTGTGTGTGTGTGTGTGTGTGTGCGTGTGTGTGTGCGTGCGTGCGTGTGTGTGTTACAGCTTTTCCACTGTATAGTGGTATGACCTGTGCTGAATTTGGCTCACCTAGACCACTGACTGGTCCGAAACATCACAAGTCATTACAAAATCCAGACAAACATTTTCCAAACAAACAAACAAACAAACAAACAAACAAAAACCCTATCTGGCTAAAACAGACACTAAAATCTTTTTTAAGGATTATATGTATGAATGTAGTGAGTCCCATTTTGCCAGCTTCAAGAGGAAAAAAAATCACAATTTTATTAGATGTATTATATTTATTAATATACTATACTTATTATATTTCATCATACTTATCTGGATAATGTTGTTCATTATTTATGCATTTATTTGTCAGGGTGTCCATGAGAATGTTTTTCCTGTTGCTGATATTTAGCTCGATTTTCAGCTATTTCTTATCCATGCAAAATCCATGTTAGGCTGAATGCCAACTGACTTCCTGTTCACTACATATGTGCACTACATAGGGTAAAACACAGAATGTCTGAGGTGCACTATATGCTCAATAGAACACGATGTGGAATTTTTATTGCAACATTATACTACAACGTCTATATTTCATACCCTGAACTCACTGATATTATGCTACAAACGCTCGATTGTCAGTAATATTAAAGTATTGGCACCCTTGGCTTCGTTCGCATTGCACGCCACCATTTTAAAGCTCAACAGGAGCCCTATGAAGGAGATAAACAACAGCACTACACAAAACATGTCTGTTTTTGTGTTTGTATGTCAAACCTGATGCACAATATTTTCCTCCTGAGATCATCTCCTACTTTTATTCTTTAATTAATTCCTAACTAGCCGTGGTTTTATATGAAATTGCACTATTTATAGTGGCAGTTTTTGACTGCTGTAAAGTTTTCTCCACCGCTTCACTGCAACATTTTTAGCTTTAATCAAAGGTTAATAACACTTTTGCGTTACAGTAACTGTGAAACACATTGAAATGAAGTGATCAGAAGCCGAACAGAGCTGTGTGGTACCTGTGTCTGCAAGTGAATCTGACAGAACTAGTCACATGACCATGCGGTATATAGAATAGACCACCAAACGATTTTCACGCACTGCATACTATTATGAGGAGCAGCATGCAGTCTGGCGTATGCAGTACGCGGTATACGAGAACAGTGTTTTAAACACAGCCTGGGTGTTTGCTGTGTCTCTCTGCAGTAAGAGGATTTCAGCTTTCTGAAGTATAGTTTCACCAGGCGAGTATAAAAAGTCCTGCTGCACATTCAACACATTAACAAACAGCCATGCACACACACACACACACACACACGCAGCACATCAGTCATGGTCTTGTCAGTAGATGGTCTAGTGCCAGAATTATGCAGCCTTAATTATAGCTCTATCCACACACTTACAGCCATGCACACACACAAACACACACAGACACACACACATGCACGCATGTTTTTCTTACTACCCTTGTGAAGACCTCCCATTGTTAATGCATTTAATTAATCTAAATCTAACCTTAACCTCAAATCTATCTATCTGTTAGCTATTACTACCCTTGTGGGTATATGAAAATACAACCTCCACCCCCCCTCCCACACACACACACACACCACACACACACAACACACACAGAGAGAGAGAGACACACACAGCTCTGAGCCAGACTCACAAGACTACCCTCATTACCCTACAAAACTAGTTTAGAATCGCATACACAATTATAAACACATACGCACAATGGACAGGACACAGTGCCAGCAAAAGGGGCGTGTCCTCTACGGTGTCGATCTCAGTGAAAGAGGAGTGACCTGCCATTTCTCAGGTCTACCTTCTAGCTAGCTACCTTTTTAAATTTTTTCTTATTTTTATTTATTTATTTATTCATTTATTATTATACAGTGTGCTCAAATTTACACACTGGAATCTGCTCTCTATACTAAACTCCAATTAACACACTCTCTACCCCGGCTTGACTTTGCAACTGAAGTTTACACACAGTTCTCAGTGTGTAAGCGCAAAAACAATTGTGAGAACACTTTCAACTCACACTTTAATCACGTGTTAACATGCAAAGTGCCAATGACAGCTTTGAATGCTCTGCAGTATTTCACCACTGCTTACCCAGTTATTACTCACTGACACACATTACTCACAATTAATAACTTTTTACACAGTTGTACGATGGACTAGGTTGGAGGAAGGGAAGAGTGCGGAGTACAAGCCTCATTCCCAAGCACATAAACAGTCTCTCATAAATTTTATTCTGTTTTTTTTCCCCTCAGCTTCTTACGTGCATTTCAGAAAAACAGTGATGCCTTGAGACATTTCTCAAAACTATACACATTACACATTATAAACATTGCCAGCAAAATGAAACGCTGATTCCAAAGCTATAAACACACTCCTCAAAATGATATCGCAATCCTATCATATAAATTTCTACAATATACTGTCTTTCTGTCTGCTGGCTGTCATAGTGTGTGTGCTAAAGTCATTGTTGTGTACATCAACACAAGAGAATGGCATAGGGATGTACTGAATGATTTGCAGAGGTGCCAAAATTGTTAAAGAAAAAAAAAACAAACAAAAAGCAAAATTGCACCCAAAACCCTTAGCATTTATCAGTGTCCAAGATGACTATTTTTTCCAGATGTGCACCAAGCAAAGTAAGAAAACAGGGAAGCGAAACTCCACCCAAGAGTGCGGTTTGTGAATTCAGAGGTCAAAGTACATCTAGATGCCACTACCAGAATCAAACGCCATTTTCGTGCCCTGCGTCCTTTCCCTTTCAGTGAACTGGCTTTTCTAATGGGCGAGTATCAGCTACTTTCCAGGCCTTTTCTGTTGCAGCTCTGAGATTGTGGAACAGCCTACCATTTTTCATAAAAGTATCCCCCAACATAGACATTTTTAAATCCAATCTAAAAACATATTTATTATCCCAGGTATCTGAAGGTCTGTAAGATCTACAGTATCAGTTTTTCTTCAGTTTTCATCCTGTCTTTTATCTGTGTTTTTTTCTTTTAATGTTTGTATTTCTCCTTTGATTTACTGCTTTTGGTTTAATTCTTTTTATTAAATTTTTTTTTCTAATTTTATTTATGTTTTATTTCATTGCTCAGATTTAGCCGGGATGATGTACAGCACTTTGGCCGATACTCGTTGTCTTCTAAATGTGCTTTGACTTGAGAATTATTTGTGTTTGAATGCTGATTTATCTGAAGCAGCAGAGAAAAGTAGTTTTCAAGTGACTCCCATATCGCTGTAGCAAAGGGTTAAAAATCATAAATGCTACGCCTAAACCATAGATGTTGGCACCTCTGATGTGTTTCTTTACTTTCATAATTAGTGTCTAGTGCAAATGGTGAAAAAAGAGAGATCACATTTCCATGCGAATGAAATGATTAATTAGTGTAGCCTGAATTTTATTAGTTTTTTCTCCCTCTACATCTATAATGTACATCTATATAGTGTAAATCTAGTTTATTGTATAAAGCTATATGATAAAAATGTCTGCCATATTGATGTGAATATTTCATTTTGAGGAAAGTAAGAGCTTGTGGTTTCAGGGCCGCGTTTCATTTTACTCACCTTATATGACGATTTATAACATATCTGTGTACTACTGAGAAATGTGTCAGGTCCTTTGAGAGTAGAGACACTGATTTCTGAAATGTGCAGCAGGAACTTAGTGGGAAAAGAAACTCAGATCTCTAATAGAAAAGGTCACATAAGTGTTTGGTACAGAAAACAACAGATCATGAAAGAGAGCCTAAAGCATGAGGTAAGGGAAGAAATATAAGAAGAGAAAAAAAACAACATATTTCTAACAAAATATGTGCAATAAGTGGTAATTATAGGTAATATAATTCCTCATTGGATAAGGGTGAGAGAAGTGAAATAGAGAGAGAAACCCAGACTGAGACACCTCATTGTAAGAGGAATGATCACAGAGAACAAGTAAAGGGTGTTACAATGTAAAACTTGTTGGACATCTGAGTCTTCCAGGTGCACTAGTGTAGTCAGAAACAGAAACTGAAGTCCCTGAGAGGCCCCGAATGCCCTAATACGCCCAGAAATCCAATACCATGCATTAGCGAAGGGGAAGGTATGGGTGCAGGTTTTTATTCTGAGCAGAAACACACCCAGTTCCACTTGTTTAAATCATTGAAGTGTAGTTTCTGCTTGGTTGCAACAAAAAACCTGCACAGATCACACCACAGATCACATTCTCAGAAGACACACGATGTCCAAGATGCAAATATGTCATGTGCATTTATATGATCGCCGTGAAACCAATAGCAGGTGATGTTGGATTTAGCATGGCTCTGCACTGCAAGGGAGGTGTTAGACAATGAGCTAGAGAAGTAACAACTAATGTAGAACACCTAAACCCACAGTGTCTCATATTGTATGCATGTGTGATCCTTTTCTCTGAGCAGTGAGTTAAATGTGTCACCGGGTGTGTGTGACGTCAAATTCTAGGCTGAGCAGAAAGCAGCGAGTGAGCTGGAAAGCTGCAATATTATTTGTATTGCAAAAGTTTAACGTTATTGTCTGTGCGTTGTGTACAGTAATGGCACAAACTCAACTCTTTGAGCTGTGGACAGCCGAGTTACATATTCATTAATTCATTGCCGTTCCTCCCTGCAAATTGTTTTGGTGCACTGATTGCTTTCTTAACCCCTTCGTAAACCTCTGGGATTTCAATCCCGTCCAAATCAGTCATATCATTAATACCCACTACTGGAAAGATTATGCTGCATTTGACCTTCTATAAAATGACCAGCAGAAATAATCCCAGGTAATATACTGTATATCTCATCTGAATTTAAAACACAGAATGAAAAATGTAGAAAACAATCAATATAACGTTTAAAAGAACATGTCAGAGAAGTGACACATCCAGAGATTTAAAGGTAAAGTATTGAGTTTATAGCACAGGATTCGACTACACACATTATGGTCATGTGATCTAACAATAAAGCACAACTTGTACAGCCACAAGCTCTACAACAAGCGCTTATACTAAAGGTGAAAACCAT
Source organism: Pangasianodon hypophthalmus (assembly GCF_027358585.1). Taxonomy (NCBI): domain Eukaryota; kingdom Metazoa; phylum Chordata; class Actinopteri; order Siluriformes; family Pangasiidae; genus Pangasianodon; species Pangasianodon hypophthalmus. Next base: position 6,403,990 of record NC_069712.1, on the reverse strand, counting down.
CAGTTTGGATTCAAGTGAGGTTTGTGTAGTATGGATCAAATTTTTATGCAGAGATCGTATGCAAATCCATCATAATCACTACAGATGTCCTCCATCAACGTTACTTATGCTATGAAAGACATACAGTATGTTCAGACATATTTTTCCATCCAAATAACACTTTGATTTGCTACTTGGAAAAAGATTTAAAAAAATTTTTTTTTTACACTGATAGGCAAGTGAGATCTGTGTATTTCAGTTTTTCAGGGTTTGCGTCATTTCTCAGTGTGTCCCTAAGATGTGGTAGTTTGCAAAGATGACAGCGTCAAGAATTTGACAATAGTGGTGTATAGATCTGAATCACAGTGTATCACAACGTTTTGTATGGAAATGTCATCACATTGAATCTTTAGGTGCTTTACGTGCTTTCACGCATTGGATCAAAGACCGAGGTGCATATCTTCCTGGAAGCAGAGATACACACTTCTAATAGAAATCTTTCACAATGTGAAAATGGCACATGAATACAAATAGAAGTATCTCAGGTTTCTTCTTAATTATCAGCTTGTCTCTGTCTTTGGCTGAGTGCCTTATCTCTGGCCGAGTGTGTAACACATGCTACACGCTACAGGAGGCCAATTAACGTTTCATAAAAGACAATGGCAGGAGAATTTATATGTTTGCTTCATAATTAAACTGAATATGTTGCTGTAAGCTATTGCGAAAGGAAACTGTTTAAAAGGCAAAGAATTCAGAACTCCAAACAGCATAGAAAATAGCACTCTCACATGAAATTGTAATGAGTGTAAGTGGGAGAAAAAGAAGTGTGCTTTATCTGATCTAACTGCAGCATGGGGAGAATATGCAGAAGCAAAGCAACACAGGCATTTAGTCAGTTTGTATGTGGTCTGTGGGACTCAACCATGACAATACTTCTAAGAAAAAAACCAAAACAGTTCAAAAAGTGTCAGCAGTCTCGAAACAGATAAGCACACATACATTGCTACTGAAAAATGGGTGAACACTTAACATTTAAAGTAGCGCTGCTTAAACTGTAGGCAATGCACTAAAATTAAAAATTAGAAAGGAAGGAATAGGTATAAGTGATGTGATAAATATTGGATATGTAATTGGAAAATATTAAGATCACAATCACTATAATTAGGCATGTACAGCACACAATATATATTTGTCTTATAATTGATTCATCACCGTCTACAAGCCTTTTATCTATATCCTTTACTGATTTATCATCCGAGTGCGTCTGCGTTAATAAAGCACTCATTTAGATTCCCATTAGGATCTATACAATACAATACAATACGAATACAATTCAATACTTGAATACAAAGGTTTAAGTCTTTATTTAAACACTTGTTCAAAAAAAATCCTTAATGAACTGCCATTCTGAACTGGTGTGTCTTTTGATTTGTCTACATTGATTAAATTGTCATAGAACACTAACTGCTATATAAAAACAAACTTTTGACTGGCAATGTATGCACAACTGCACAACTGCACAACACACACACACACACACACACACACAGACAGCTCAAAGAAAAGAGAATACACACTACAAATTTGGCTCACTGATCAATTCAACTTCATGCCTGTTTCACAAACTCCTGACACGACCTTTAGATTTTGTCATGCTTTCATTTTCAGTTCACACACTACAATCTTGTTAGCATGTTATTCTAATGAAAATACACCCTTACCTACACAGGAATCCTGAATGACCCTTCCATGTCAAATACATCCACATGCACGCACCAGTTTTCATACCCACTCATGCGGTGACGTTTAGTCCACATTCACACACGCTACAACATCCACATAGTGGCCGTAGCTTCTGTTCAGCTCTGATGAGGAAATAAAGGCGTGTGGAGGAGGTACGCAGCCTGCAAAGGAATTCCCTGCTTGTCCCTGCCTGTCATTAACTCAACAACCTCCTCACCTCCTCCCCTTTTCCTTCTAACCTCCACCCTTCTCTGTGTGTTCTTACCTCATCCCGTACTCTCCTCCTGCACACGCAGCAATACAGAGCGCAGGTCATAGTCTCACTCACTCTATCGCTCTCCTCTCTCTCTGTCTCTCTCTCTCTCTCTGTCTGTCTGGCAGGAGACATGGTGATATTTTTCAGTATGCTGCTGCAAAGTCTATACATGGGAGATCTTCAAGGAGAACTAAACATTTTGAATGTATTCACAGGGTGTCTGGAGGCATCCTTAAATTTTAGTACCACTACAAATCTATTTTATGACCAAATGTGCAGTGCGATATCAAATCTGAAAACGGGGGAAAAATATCTGACAATGAATTCACATCATATAAGACATCATGAAATCCACACCTTCCAAAGATGCTTCACCATATAAGACTACTACTACTACTACTACTAATAATAATAATAATAATAATAATGAATAAATAAGTGTTATTCATGAATGAATGAATTGCACCAGGTTAAGAATCTTTGCAGCTGAAAATCTGAAATCACATAACTTCAAATTTAATACTGACTGACTTCGATTCATTCATTCAAATGTAATTTCTGATATACGCTTTTAAAACCCCACAGACACCCTGGGATTCATGAGGTAGTACATTTCCGAGTCAGAAGTGCCTTTCAGATCAAACTCCATAGGCTTCCCATTAATCCTGTCCCTCGGAGCTATCTTTTTGTAGAAATCCTCTTTTGTCCAAAGTATCCTTTCACATTCGGAGGGCTCAAAGTCCAGGCCCACAGTCTCCAGTCAGTCACAGTCAGCTATGGAGTGAGATTCCCAAATGTGCCACATTAAGAGCTCTTCAGAGCTTGAGCTGGCCTCTGTGTCATAGCAGAAGCAGATTGAAAACACACACACGCACAATAGGCTACACACTCTGCACCACTGGCTGTGCGCTTGAGTGCAGCGGATGCCCCACATCAGCGTCGCATAACCTTTTATGGGTCAAAGGTCAGCACGAGCGAGCGTTTATTAGTCGTTATCTTTTTCCTCAGCCTACAGCCACTTCCCTTTTCTCAGTCCTCACATAATCTGTGCAGCGCCAGCTGTCTCTCAAACACGCACACAACCCGATAACGCGCATCGATGAAGGCTCATGTTGATCAAATGCTTAGTTACTTAATGCTTCAGCTGCTCAAAAACAAAACACACACACAGATGATAAGGATGAGCTGAGTCACAATGGTTCAAGTGTCTAAAAGGAGGACAGACAGACTGCATTCTTGGCCATTAATGCCACAAAATAGTGTGAGCAAGCAACAGTTCCTCATTTCTGAAGGGAAAATGGTTTTACCTTTCTAGGAAATTATCTGAAATAGGTTTCAGAGGAAAAAATGGATAAAGCCCTGCATGTGAACTGACGTCAATACTGCACTCTGTGGTAATTATCAGAGGAGCAACAGTGAATATACATGTACCACCGATGTCAGATGTATTCAGTGCATTCAATTTTTATTATTTTTCAAAGTTTAGCATATGAATGCATTTGTGCTTGCTGAACATCCTGTTCCAAAACCCCGCCTTTTTTCTCCTCTAACAGCCTCCACCCTTCACTTGGGGGATTTGTGTCCATTCAGCTACAAGAGCATTAGTGAGGTCGAGTGAGAAATCCTGGCACACAGTTGGCTTTCCAATTCATCCCAGAAGTTTTGAGGTTGAGGTCAGGGCTCCTGGCAAGCCATATCTTTATGGTCTGTGCTTTCTGCACAGGCGCATTGTCATACTGAAACAGGTTTGGGATCCTTAGTTCCAGTGAAAGGAAATCGTAAAGCTACAGCACACAAAGACATTCTGAACAATTGTGTGCTTTCAACAGTTTGCGGAAGACTCACATTCATTTTGGCCATATTGTGTAACACACAGCATCTGAACAGTGAAATTTGTGGCAGCTCTTATGCATACACTTTAGGGAGGTTCCAGAAGAGTAGACGTGACAGAGAAAGAATGTCCAGTTTAACCTATGTTTAATCTCTGGTGGGTCTGTTGAAGGATAGGACTCGGATAGGGAGCCATTATGTTTTTAATTATAATTTTAATCATTTAATAGTGTCAAAATCAGGCTCTTAATATAAATAAAATTAAAGCCAGAGAATTAATCATCAGCAATAATAACATCAGCATCATTAAGCTAAGTAAAACTGAATGACCAGCTTATGGAAGATTTTAAGTATTTAGGCATTTTACTTGACAGCAGACAAAGTTTTACAGCGAATATTGAATACATTTTTAAAATTTTCAATTTTAATTTACAACATTTCCATTTGGTATGGCTTAAATGGTTTTCAAAGTGGGGTTAAGGGACTGCAGCGGCCTGTGAAACATAGCCAAGTGGTCAATGACTATTTTAATTTTGTGACAGTAGTGAAAAGTGTCAAAGTTGTATTTATTAGCAAGGTCTTATCGTTACACTATATGGCCAAAAGTTTATGGACACCTGACACCCAAACTGTTGCCACAAAGTTGGAAGCACACAATTATAAAAGATGTCTCTGTATGCTGTAGCGTTACAGTTTTACCTTCACTGGAACTAAGAGGCCCAGACATGTTCCAGCATCACAATGCCCCTGTGCACAAAGCGAGCTCCATGAAGACATGGTGTGTGAAGGTTGGAGTGGAAGAACTCGAGTATCCTGCACAGAGCCCTGACCTCAACCCCACTGAACACCTTTGGGATAAATTGGAACACAAACTGCACTCCAGGCCTCCTCGCCTGACCTCACTAATGCTCTTGTGGCTGAATTGACAAATCCCCACAGCCACACTCCAAAATCTAGTGGAAAACCTTCCCAGAAGAGTGGAGGATATTGCAACAGCAAAGGGGGACTAAATCTGAAATGGGATATTCAAAAAGCAAATATGAATGTGACAGTCAGGTGTCCGCAAACTTTTGGCCACATTTGCTGGACACTTGAATCGAATGGGTTTAACCCAAAACCTCAATAACATTCAAATAAGTCAGCGTATTAATCCTGGAAACTTGGAATTGGATGTGTTGGAAGCTCAGTGGCTCCAATAAATAGCCAGAATATTATGGTATTATTGCATCTAAAAGGGTCTCTGGCTGCAAAACAGTCTAAGAACCCCTGGCCTAAAGGGTTGTCAATATGCCAATATCTATCTAATATTACAAATAATTCAAGCAGTATTTTCATCTGTAAAACAAAACACACAAAAAGCTAAAATTAAAATAAAAAAGGTCAGTGATGCTCACAGACCCAAGACACAACTAGGAGAAATGTCTGGAAATAAGCAGCACGTGTGCCACAGTCCTGCAGCAGTCCTGACACCTGCTCCGTCAAATTTAAGGCAGAATAAATCAGCAGCTGGGCTGTCAGACAGAGCCATCAGTCACCCTGCTGTATGCTCTCCTTACAGCCATTTATATAGCTGTCATTAATTTGCTACATCAGATTTATGAACGTATGGAGCTAGACTTACAGTAGATTAATTCTGACAAGCCCACCAAAGCCTTTTCACAGGCAATGAAGCGACCACCAGCATGGTCACCGGGGAAGAAAGTCATTATAGCAGTAACACTTAGAGGAATAAAAAAACAAAAGTTTGTGCTTTTGCAAATGAGTGGCAAATCATACTTATAAACATAAATGAGATGGTTTTTGTTTTGTAAAATTCATGAATAGTGCATTAGCCACTCTGGAAACACTCATGAGATCAAAACAATGGAAAGGGAGAGCGAGAGAGAGGAATGGAAAGGTGGAGAGAGAGAGAGAGAGAGAGAGAGAAGGAGGAGTGACTGTTCAAGACATTTAATGGTTCCTTTCTCTGTTTCTCTTTAAAACCTTCCACCGCCATCATGATTGTTGTCACGAACTGTGTCTCAAATCGAAAACTCTGACCTTACATTCAAAAGTATTCACTAATCTAGAAAATCCAGAAGGCTGTTACACAAAACAGACCTTTCTGAAGGTTTTAAGGCTATAAGATAGGTTTTTAAAATCCAAACACTAACTGTAATTGGTAAACCGGTTAGTAATAATAACTCAATAATGGTCTACAATAGTACACAAGTGTGTAATTTGAGACACAACACTAGTCTGTTCGAGGAGGTAGATGGACGGGGAAAGTCCGTTGCTATTGGTGAATTCTACTCTTAGTGCCGCATGTCAGGAGAGTAAAAGAGACTGAAATAGCACATACACTCTTAATTTAAAATGTGGCTTGTTTGAATTCGACTCAGAGGTACAATTGAAAATGTTAGCACACAAAGCCCGTCTTTGAGATTTCTAATTTGTAAAATAAACGAATAAAATTAGAGAGATTATGAGTTTAGCTTGCGACCCTTTTGTAAATCAAAAGTGACTCCACATGAGGTCACGACCCCTAGTGTCGGAACACTGCTTTAACTGTTGATAACGGCATGAAAATGAGAAAAGAAAACACAGTACAGCACACAGCGTAGGTCAGGCTCGAGAGCATTCCAGCACTATGTTAACATCATGTTACCATCTATTTTGACATCCTTTCCATGTAAGTAAGTATATTTTTAGTATTAGATCTTGGTATGTGAATTGAGACAGTGCTAAAGTCTAAACAGATCAGAGGTATTTACATTTATGGCGTTTGGCAGACACCCTTATCTCGAGCGACTTTCGTTTTTGTCATTTATACAACTGAGCAGCTGAGGGTTAAGGGCCGTGCTCAAGGGCCCAGCAGCGGCAGCTTGGCAGTGCCAGGATTTGAACTCACGACCTTCCGATCAGTAGTCCAACTGCAATTCAGTCAGTCTCTATGGTAGAACTGGGACGTAGGGTAATACAGACAAAAGGAGATTAAGCTTAAAAGAAACAAAAGGTTCCCTGTAGGCACATCCACATCCACTCGCAAATCCATTTTCTTAGAAGTAATCATTGGTATTTTAACAGTGACTGCATGAGCTGTTGTTTCTTGCCATTTCCCAAACCCATAAACATTACGATTGTGTTCCTCTGCTATCATAATGATGGCGAAGCCTCTCATTGGCCAGTGTGTGTAGCAGCCTGGCATGTAATGCCAACAGTAATTTCCCGTCCAAAATGTCAGCTTCAGGGTTGCCAGATTGGATCGACAGTTTTCAGGCCAATTACTGTTTAAAAAAACAAACAAACGAACACCCAGTTTAGTAAAAACAGTCTGCACAAAATGCATCTTTGCCAACTGAAACTATAAAAGTGATGGTTATAATGAGTAATCAATGATATTTCAGCCCAGGGCCATTATTTTCCAGCCGAGAATGATGAAACAAAGCCAACCAATCTGACAACACCGAACAGTAGTAGTTTGAAGACAGGTTAAGGAAGTGATTGTATATACACCATAAACCATACACCGTCACCATATACCTCCACAGGTTCCACTACAGGAAGTGTTCACGAAAGGAGACCAGAATCAGTCAAGCGCCGGATTCACCTGTGATCTGCTAATACATTTAGCCGCTAATCTGTCTGAGCGGGTGATACCGTAACAATCAGCGATATGAAAGAGAACTGAGGAGGGACCTGCGTAATTAAATTCCCAAATGTAAAATCCATTACCAGATTGATCCCGGTAAATCCCGTTTTCAGAGAAATGGAATGAGATTTAGCAAGAAAGGGGTTTAATTTAAAAGAAATTAGCAGTGTACGTTAGATAATGTGTCTCATGTGTTCTAGTGTATAATAACACACCATATTATCATTCTATCTAAACTCCAGCTTTAGAACTAAAGCGCTTACACAGCACACTTGGCACCAGTTGACTCCCGAGCTGAAACCTGCTCATGTGTGTGTGTATGAGTGTGTATCTCTGAGTGTTTTTTTGCATGTACTTGCTCTCATTTGCCTCAGGGCTAAACTGCATCTCCTTGTGGTTGCTTTGTGAACAAGTCAGCACTTTTTTTTTTTTTAATTAGACCGAGTGTTTAGATTTACATGGCTGCATTTAATTGGCAGTGCTGTTTTGTGCTCTGAAGAATGAAGGCCTCCTCAAGCACAGCATTTATTTATTTCACAGCCAACTATCCACCCTAATAGCCTACCATTCGGCGATACACTAGACAAATATGTTTGCTTTAATACAGTGCCTTGTGCGAGGAAGATTGAGCAGCTGGCAAATTCTGCCCTGAAGTAGAACATATAGCCTATGACAATTGAAAGTAGCAGAATACATTTAGTTTATTGAAATTAAGAAAAAAAGGACGGAGAATGAGAATACAATGCATGAATGTACATAGACTTCAAAGGGAGGATGAAACTTTTTAACCTTATGTTTCGTATCCACTTCACACTACACATATATTTCTTTATGTCTGTTCCCCAGGGCAGAGAGACCACTCCACCCTGACTCTTTCCCTCATAAACTTCAACGTCAAGCCTCGGTACTTTTAACAGTCCAGACAGACTTTGCATAAAAAAAGCAGTCGATTAAACTGCGTTTTGTTCAGGGCCCTCCGAAGCCATCCGCCCATGTCTGGGCGTAAAATTGAGCGCCAGCTTTATTTTATTTGAGCGCCACATTTGTCTAACAACTTGCAGCCGACCAAGCTAATTCTCTCTCTGGAGGCCTGCCACACGCTGATATGTTGGCACTATAAAATCATGCAGCAGGGTTCCAAATAGCTTTTAATATTCCAAACCACGAAAAAAAAAAACCTAGACTGTCCTTACCGGCACCCTGTTAACAAACTAATTCACCACTTTTCACCTCAATGGCTTCAAAAGAGACTACTTTAACGAGAAGAGTTTTCACTGTACTACAAGAATGCATTTTGGAGACCTATATTTTATGGAGCACAAAACGAGAATACAGTTGCAATTAAAAAAAAAAAAAAAAAAAAAAAAAAACATGAAGCAGAGACAGGGTGACCATTCACAGGGAACTCAAGCTGCTTCTTCTCCTCTCATTTCTCCCCTCAAACTGTTTGTAAAAAAAAGATTATTACTACACTCTCCAGGACACCTAGGACATCTGATAAAGCTGAACAGACTCCCTGGCTGCCGAGGCAAAGGAATCAGAATCATAAAAGCCTACAAAGATATGATAATCGCAAACATAAATCACCGGCTCATGCCTAGAACAGGAGGAATGGAGGAAAGGCATATTGCTATGACTGCGGTAATATAGGAGTGCTTATCAAGGTGATTCCATTCAAATATTTCTTACATTTAAACAGATTTTTTGGAAAGATGACACAAACATACAAAAGAAATTGTGTTAGGTTGGGAATTGTGTTCTTATGAGGTCTCGCACAGTCACAGAGAGACATGAGCATCCCAAAACCGTGCACATAGTACATAGAGCAAACATAGTACTTTATTAAAATACAATCATAGGCACTCTGGATATTATTAAGTACATTTCACTATGCAGTGTAGTGAATTCTCATTCCATCACTCTTTATGTTCTCTTTATAATAAATATGTAAACATTTTCACTTCGGCCAACCTTAAAGGTGCATCAGATAAGATCAGTCAAATTAAAATTTTGCTAATATCATGGTTTATATCATTATGTTTTATCATGTTCTACATATCTTCCAGGTTATTTGTACAAATAAGGAATTAAGAAATCGACTATTGCACCTTCAGAGCAACATCTCAGCTCAAATATAAATGTATTACATTTTCCCATTGTTCTAGATAAGGAATAACACACTTGGGGTGTGCTGTTATAGGAAAATAATCAACGATTAAGTGTTATGATGCAGCCTGACACAAAGTGGGTCGCATTGAACATGGTACTGTTACCATGTTTATGTTGATTATTTTTCTATAATTATTTCCCTTTATTCCTCTTATACCACAGCAATTTGTCAAAGATTAAAGTGGTTTTTTTTAATTAAGTAATGACACATCACACTTTTTTTAAATGTATATAGTTAAATTTAAGATTGTGGAACATCTGCGAGACAACCTGGGTCGTAGTTAGTTATTACTTATATTATAGCAGCTATAAACAGTCTCACTTTTTTCTGTCATGTTACCAAGAAACGGCAAAGTCCTCTGTCCTGAAGTTAAAGCTTTACCAATGATGCTGGAAACTCCTTCTAAATCATGTTAAATAAACATCTTCTTACAGAAATGTTCATCATATCGAACAATTGCACACATTTTTTAAAAATTTATTTACATGGAGTACCATCATACAAGTCCTTGTGTAAGTTGTTACTATAGAAACAACAACGTATTAGAATGAGCACATTAATATAAACCCGTGATGTGCTTTACGGCCAAAACTACTGTCAAAGCTGCTGTTATAGAAAACTATATCATCAACACCTTCTGACCAATCAGAATCAAGAATGTAACAGCGATGGGTAAATATCATTAATCACTCAAGACTTACGTAGTGTCCGATATGTGCTTTAGTTTTGCACTTGAGGCAGAAGGCTACTGTTGATAATAAGTAAGATCAATTCTTAGCTAGCACTTTAGTATAATGTTTAAATCATCATGTTTGCCTTAAACAGTGCTGAGTTGTTCAATATATCACAATTTCTTATGTAGTTTCTGATACTGTATGACACACTGCTATCTATAAAATGGACAAAAGATTAAAAAAAATCGTCATAGAGATAGAAATAATAGCAGCCAGCTTGAAGCTGAATCATCTTGTACATGGTTTTGTTCTCAATCCAAGGATCAGACTCAGGTAGGAGGCATGGCCTAAAGTTTGAAGGTTAAATTGTCTGCCTGAAGTGATTCAGCCTATAGTTCTTATTTGCTTCATATAGCTTATTTATTTATTCTGTCATCTTCTGCTATTTTATACAATTTAAAAAATCCTAATCCTGAGCTAATTAGTATGTGATGAATAAGGATGAATGAGGAACCCATAAGCAGCCCTGACTACAAAACTACTGTGATATACAATGGAGGGAAAGGCCGAGGATTTTCTACTATACTGCAGACGTGGAAAGAGTGCAGTGGGCAGCACTGACATTATCCATGTTATCTGTCAGACATAATGACCGTCTTTCAGACATGACCTGAAATATAGGTGTAAAGCATGAACATAAAGCACTGGAGATGTCGAAATCCCTCAGAGGGAGAGGAGGACTGATTCAATCTGCCTGCACGCACACACACACACACACACACACACACACACGTTCCTTTAGAAATCAGGAAGAAAACCTTAGAAAAAGTTATATATTTAAAAGAAACTTAACACCTGCCAATCTCTGCACATCACTTGTCAAGTGTCTTTTCTACGCCCCACTCGTCTCTCCCCCTCCCTTCGCCTAAAAGAAGAAAACCTCGGGAATGTGACAGCGACTAAACAATGTGGCGTCAAAAAAGAAGCGGGAGGGCTTTTCAGGCCGTCTGACAGGGAGGTGTTATCAGCCACCGAGCCTGGCTGTGCCCAGCCAGCCGACTCTGCTGTAATTGCTTCCATCGAGTGTCTCTGATTGAAGCTGTTTGCCATTCAGTGCTTATCTCTGAATGTGCACTCTGCTGATGGAGCTCAGCCGGCGAAGGTAGCGTCAGCCCCACGCTAACCTCCGCTGGGATCTAGAGCCTGCCTGCAGCCGAAATCACTATTCAAATACAGTAGCAGACATTTAGTATGGAGTAATGGATGGAAAGAGCGAAGGATAGAGAGAGATAGAGGGAGAATAGGGACAAGACCTTGAACAGACCACAAAGACAGGGAAGAAGAAAGACACAATCTCTATAATGAAGTTAAAAAAAAAAAAAAAAAGTCAGTATAAGTGGGCACTCAAATTTCTATACAATAAATTCCAAAAGTCTGAGCTTATTACTGGAAACTTTTTTATTTCATCATTTATAGAAGATTAATGTTGAACTTTAATCAGTTCATTCTTATTACACCATAGCACTGTTGAATTAAAAAAAAATGGAAGGAGTCTCCAGTCAGACAGTTTTGCATCACAGGAGAGTCTTTGGACAGAAGAGTTTGCGGTTTCTTAGGAACATCACAAGCTATGTTTTTGGGTTTTTGTTTATTAACTTCAAGAGAGAGAAAAAATAGAGGAAACACAACATTAAATGTAATTTAAAAAACTATTAAAAAGATTAATAATACACTTCAAGATGCTCTGTTATTGGAAAATAATCATCTTCAGGGTGGTAAGAGTAACTGATGTCAGGCAGCATCACACCACCCTGTTGTTGATTATTTTCCTACAGCCACACACCTCCAAGTGTTTTATTCCTAAATTACTCAATGATATACTGTTTAAAGCTGAGCTAAATCATTTAGTTGTTTTCATTCAAAAGTGAAATACATCTGAATATTCTCATCACACACCATTTGCTGCATTCCCTTGAGTGGTGACACAAGCACATCTAACAAAACACCATGGTTCTTTAACCATTATATCCAAAATTCTTTCATATTTAAGATAGATTAGTTTTACTAGATGAGTAAATGTAATCGAGCGCAGCATGGTGGTGTGGTATCAGAGTATCTCAATGCTAAGCTTGGGTTCCTGTCTGTGTGGAGTTCTGCATGTTCTCTCTGTGTTCATGTGTGTTTCTTCTTACCTACCAAAAAATTGAAATCTAAATTGTGTGTCTGTGTGTGTGTGTGTGTGTGTGCATGGTGTCCTGCAACGGACTGGAATCCCATCAATGGTCCACCAAAACCCTGACCAGAATAAAGGGCTTACGGAGGATGAGTAAAAGTACTCAGAAATGTCATTTATATGAGGTCGACTAGATCATTCGGATAGGACGGTGTATCTATGCTATTTTCCCAAATTACCACAGACAGCTCAGATTGATGAGTCATATCCTGGATGTACATGCCGGCTTTACGCCACTGTTGCAACTAATAGTAACCTCACGGCACTTAGCTGTGTCTAGTACCGGGTTTAGTTCTTACATTACCATGTAGTTAATCTACTCTGGGAAACTACAGACATGAGCAATAATGCCTGAAGTCAATTCACATATCTCGTCTGTAATTTTCAGATATATTTAGAAAAATATAATTTGACCAAACAGTATTTGTTTGTTTCTGGGCAGCATGGTGGAGCAGTGAGTTACGTTGTGTCTTACAGCTTACGGGTTCCTGGTTCAATCCTGAGCTCAGGTTACACTGTGTGTGTGTGTGTGTGTGTGTGTTTCCTCGTGGTTCTCCGTTTTCCTCCCCAAAACATGCCTGTAGTTGGATTGGCTACACTAAAATGCCCCTAGGTGTGAATCTGTGTGTGCATGTTGCCCTGCGATTGACTGGTATCCGATCCGTGGTGTATTCCTGACTCATGCCCAGTGTTCCCAGGAATAGGCTCTGGATCCACTCTGACCCTGGCCAGGATAAAGCACTTACTAAAGATGAATGAATGAATCTCTTACTTGCTTTCATAAACTTTCAGTGGTTGACTTTTGGACTGTGTAATACTTTATCCAAGAACATGTCAGTGGCTTATGACTTATTCACTCCTTATTCGACTTATTCATTTCTCATCATTTTAATATTATTTATATAATGTAAACTGTTTATACAGGTTCAGGCAGCTGCTCATTCAGCACACAAAGCTCTGGAGATGGAGTGCATTTGATGCACAGATATGTAATCATGTCTCAGGAGGAAGAAAGGCCGTGGGGGTCAGGCCTTCAGAGACAGAGAAAGAGACGGAACATTCCTGAAAAGCTTGAGTATGACTGACAGTCTGACAGTACCACACTAACTCACGAGAAGAAGGAAGCACAGGGTCACGAGGTGCACTGGAATAATACTGAGTGCTGCATGCAACTTGAATATGGACTGTCTTTCATAAATGTACGGTCGGTTTAAATGGCTGTGTATGCAGACTGCTATTAACATAGGTGATATTCAATTTATGGCCCCATTAAAAAAATTGAATGGGACATATTGTGAGATATCTGAAAACCTACAATTCTGTAGTACAAAAAAAAAAAAAGTCCTGTCTGGAGCAGAGGCTTTAAGAAGAAAAGTGGTAGACCTTGGATAGAAATAATACATACTTCCTTACAATCTAAGCAAATGTAGATTTTTTTATTCTTTTATGGTCCAAAACTGACTGTAAGGAGCAAAATGTGAAACCTAAAGAACAGCCGATTTCACTTATAAAAGTCGAGTCTAACTTCGATAATCTGCTACTCAGGTCAAATTTAAGCCAAGTCGCCTTGTTGAATTTCAGTAATATTATTTATTATTGAAGAACTAATTATTTGGCATGCCAGTTTACCCTAGACATGTCCGAACATACAAAGTCCAAGTCAAAGTTGCTTCTCAAATCATGTCTGGTTAACACTGACACTCAAAGAAAGTTAAAGATAAAGTTTAGTCAAACTCATGAAAGTTGTGGCTTAAGTCAGACTTAATTCCAATTACAGGGTTTATTAACAAACACATTTTATAACAAACACATGTCATTACCTCAGAGGAAGGATGGAGAGAAGCATGTTCATATCTACACATTGATTTCTTCTCTTCTGAAAGACCATCACCACTAATTGCAGCACACAATACATCTCGGATTTGAACCCAAACCTCCCACATCTATAGCAGTAAAGTGTGAAAGAGGCTGTATCCAGAAACAATATATCCTAATTAACAGAAACACCACTGTCAGACAAAGAACTCTACAAACGCTAGGCAGAGGGAGAGCTGTATAAACTCAGCGGGGGTTCACCATATCATTTATACAGGATCAGATTTAATCTGCTTATCCTGGAGAGCATTAGGGCAGCAGCAATCAGCATTATGCAATAAAGAAGGCCACCAACTACGGACTGCTGCTGTGAGGCTCTCTCGTTCTTTCTCTATCTATCTTGCAGGCCATCTATGTTTGTTAATATATATGCATGAGCTTTTTGTTTGATCTCCCACATCTCCTGCCCTCCATTCTCTCACTTTCTCTCCCAGTCTCTGCTCTATAACTCTCTTTCATCTTTGATCTCCTCTCCCACTGCTCCTTTTCAACTCGTATCGGCCTACATTCTAGGGATTGCTGACTGCGTGTGCGTGGATGATGCCAATACATCACAGCAACTCTTGTGTGAACAAATCTATATAAGCAGGGTTAATGATCAGTTCTGCTTTGTGTGGGGGTGTAAGTGTGTATGGACAAACAAGTTTGCAAGCATTAGTGTATGTGTGTGTGTGTGTGTGTGTGTGTGTGTGTGAGATTAGTGGGTGGATGTGTATGACTACAGAAATAGTGTGATGTTGCCTTCACTTGCTATTAGAATTATCGCAAACATCAGTACACTACCTAAGGTGCACATGAATGTCCCTTCAAGTTATAAATACAAGTAGTTTCACAAACATTTTTGATATCAGAGTTTCTGACACCTGAATACCTGCTCATTCATGCAATTATCCATCAGCCAATCATGTCGCAGAAGCGCCATGCATAAAATCATGCAGATACGTTCACTCTAAACATCAGAATCAGGAAAAAAGCAAACTCAGGGACTTGGGTGTTGGTGCCAGACGGGCTGGTTTGAGTATTTCAGAAACTGCTGATCTCTTGAGATTTTCACACATGACAGTCTCTAGGAGTTTGCACAGAATAGCGTGGAAAAAAAAAACAACAAAAAAACAAAACAAAAAAAAACATTGAGCGGCAGTTATATGGGCGGAAATGCCTTGTTGATGAGAGAGGTCACAGGAAAATTTGACCAGACTGGTTCAAGCTGATAGAGAGGCTATGGTAACTCATAACCGTGCTTTAATCATGGTGAGCAGAAAAGCATCTCAGAATGCGTGACAGCAGAAGACCACATCTGATTCCAGTCGTGTCAGTGAAGAACAGGAATGTGAGGTTACAGTGGGCACAGGCTTAACAACTGAATAATGGAAAAACATTATTTTGTCTTTTCCAATTGTAAATAACTGTAAAAAGTAACTTAAGCTATATGAGGAACATGTAAAGGCAGCATCAATTGGCGTGTGATGCATGATCTTATGAGAAATCTATGGATTTTAAATGAACAAGGGCAATGTAGTTGGATTTTATATGAATGAAGTAAAAAAAAGGAATGGTATGACCTCTAACCCCACCTAGAACCATAACCTTGAACACTCCTTCTCATTTGAAATGAGTCATGCAAATTACACATTTGCAAGCGTGAAATCATGTTGACTTTGATTGAAGGCACTTAAAAAGCACTCGTGGTGCTCTTGAGAGTGTGTCTGACCACATTTGTCTTCTTCTATCTTGACAATGGCCAAATGTGTGTTGGCTCCTGTTCTGGCTCATATGAGCAGCGCACCGTCGGTGCATCAGAAATAAGCACAGCGTGAGGCCAGGAGCACGCAGTTCTAAAACAGCTCAGTCACACTCTAAGACAAGAGAAATTACTGTATGATTACCCATGATACCGTTCCACGGGCAGCCGTGACACATTCATTAAAGCAGCGGACAGTGGATAATTGCTTTCTACTGACAACAAGTTGCATGGCCGATAATAGTCTTGACGTTTTAACGGCTCCCTATGGGAGGTAAATGAGCACTAAAAGGAAGAGAAATCTTATCGCATTCACCACATGCCTTTCTTCTTCTCTTTTAATTCTCTCGTTCTTTCTTCCTTTCCTCGTCTCTTTTGCATTCTCCAATCTAATCGCGAGTAATATATAGCCCTGTTAAGTGTTTTATGTGTTTGTGCTGGGCCAGGAGGTAATTTGCTAATTGAACCTTGAAGAAAACAAAACAAAGGCAGTGGCTTTCATGCCAGGACTACACACTACACACATGCACACCTGTATAGATGATTATAGTGTCTCACCAAAATCTGTTAATCGCCGGATAAGACCACACAGATAAGGTAAAATCCCTTGAGTAAACTTTGAAAGGTCAGCACAGAAAGTGTGCAAGATCATTTCCCATCATGCACCATTTCTCCGCCCTGGAGAACTGGTGACCAGAACTGTCGAACCTTCCCCCAGCACATCCCATGGCATCAAGAAACCCTCTCTCTACAATCAGACCCCTGTCACCCTCTTCTCGAACTGTGCCTTTGGCCCTCTTTCTTATTCTCTCTCTGCCTCTTGTTCTTCCTGCTCACTTATTCATGCGGACTCAGCAGGCTCACTTATTCATGCGAGCTTGCTATGCTTAGCGCCGGAGCTGCAGGCGAGAAGGAAATGGTGCTCAGATGAAACATGAAGCGCAAAGGCTCTGTTTGGGATGTCGAAACACTGGATGGCAAAAGTTATAAAAAACCTCCCTCTGTCTTTTGTCAGACAAATGCAGGGTAGAAAGTTTGGCACAAGGACTCTGTTTTCAGGTCACTCGCTGCACTAGTAATACAGTCATCGTCTTAAAAAGCCAAGTGAACCTGTAGGTGTTCAGCTTGGAGAAAACAGTTTTAAAAATGATATGCTCTCACAAGACACACTGTTTTGCTCAAATAGCCTTCTGATCCAGAAAGGGGGATCAAGCAAACACATCCCAGCTGATGGCACTTAAAGGCTCTGAAACAAAGCATTTCGTAAACTCATCATGTCTGCTGGAGCACACAGAGAAGGAACACTAATGCTAATTCAACCACTAGGAATGAAACAGTTAAAAACAATGCAAGGCCCCATATGGATCTCTATCTAATGCCTTGCATGCAGGGATCAAGAGATGCAATGTTGCACACACACACACACACACACACACACACAAAAAAAAAAAAAGAAAACTGGTTTATTTCTTAGATCCAATTTAGGCTAAGTGTCCACACTGCATATTACAAATGACCAAATCCATTTTTTCCCCCACACATTGGCTGTTATAGTAATGATAAATAGTCCAGGCAGATGAAAGTGAGCAAACTAGCTAGGTATCAACATAGAGATTTCACTGCAAATTATGTTTTCATTCATTTATTCATCTTCAGTAACCACTTTATTCTGGTCAGGGTTGCGGTGGATCCGGAGCCTATCCTGGGAACACTGGGTGGTTGGTGGAAATACCCACTGGATGGGAGGCCAGTCCATCCCAGAGCATCATGCACACACATTTACATACTCATTTACTTACAATTTAGACTCGCCAATTTACCCGCCGGCATAGTGCGAGGTGGGAATAAGTACAGATCCTGGAGGAAACCCCACACAGACACAGGGAGAACACGAGAAAATCCACACATACAGTAACCTGAGCTCAGGATCGACCCTGGAACTGTGAGGCAGAAATCCTACCCATTGAGCCGGATTATATTTGAATTATAATAAAGGCAAAGTCAAGGTTCTGAACATACAGTATATGGCACATACAAAACCAACAAAACGAATGAGTTTTTAAACAAAGAAAGATGAACAGACAGCACTGTCTGTTAGCCCAGGTTCTCTCTTCCTACAACCTGCCTTCATTCTGCTTTTCATCCACAATGATGTTCTTGGCACTAAAGTTTGAAGTCAAGAAATGCAGCACACTAAACAGTGTGATCTGACCTGATGCCAAGCCAGCCTTGTCTCAAGAAGCCTTTCTTGACTCTCTCAGCTCATTAGCTGTCATTCAACAGGAGAGACAAGAAGTCTTTTATCTAGAACTGTGCACTATACCTTTTCACTTTCTAAAAGTTGGCAAGCAAATTGGCAACAATGAAATCGTAGAGAAATTGGTGACACCTGCTCCAGCTTTCCTGTGGGATCCTTTGTATGTTTTCCCAATGTCTGGTCACAACTGGGCCAAATTCACAACAAGCAATGATCACATGACTGTGACCGAACCTGACTGTGAAAAAGAGCAGAAACTGAAGGCAGGCAGTCGGATTATTAAGCTGCGACAAATATAATAGGCTGACTGGTGCTCACACTCTGGGAGGAAAAAAGGTGCAAACACTTGTCACTGGGGTCCCAACCTCAAGTGTATGTCTTTAGACAGACAAGCATAGGTGTAGGGAAACAAAGTACAACTTGACCTTAAAAACCACTGTTGTGCCTATGAAAGAACATTTATATTGTTTTACCTGAATAGTATGTATGTAGGTATTCACAAAGATACAAGAATATAATTGTACATAGACTTATACAGAATCTAGTTAATGAAAGCTGAGACACTGCAAGAGGTGACAGTATCATCATAAAGTGTTAATAAATTAGTACAATTATGAATTAGTCATATACATCAGTGCTGTTTTTAGCAGCGTGTACACGTTGCAAAGCCTGGCTGCACTGTCAGTCTCTGAAATGAGACATTAATAACAAACTCATGTTCATTAGACATGCACCGCAGAGGCCAAACAAGGTTACGCTTTCCAGAGAGTAGGAGGGAGTGTTCCAGCGGCACTGTTAGATTAGAGGAAACTGGATGCACACTGAGCTGGGTGCTTGTGCACACTGGACCATTGGGCCTGAATGGAGCAGAACACCATCTATTAACACTGTCCATCTAATTGAGGCTCGCATCTATGACATCTCCTGTGCTGAACTTAATGGCCATAAAGCCATTTAAAACCCCACATGTAGCACATCGGCTGGTGGTAATAGGTGTAGCTGTAATTAAAGATCCAATTAGGAAAAAGCAGATAGTCTGTGATACTGTAGCAACACAGGCCTTCCTCAAGACAGCCATCTTAAGCCATAAATAAAATCAAATTAACCTTATGTGTGGCATCACTGAGGTGAAGACAGCAATATATTTATTCAGAATGATGACCTTAAGAGCAGCTATTTAATTAGAATGTTGGTACATTGGACATGGACTCGCTGCTTAATGCGACTTCATTCCAACTGTTCCCAAGGTTAATTAAAACGAACAAGCAAACAAGCATGTAAAACCATTCCATCGAGAGCATGCTTATTTACCATGACAGTCCTGATCCACTTAGAATGTACTGAATTTAAAAGAGCATCTTTCATCCCTCATATACACTAGTGGATATATTTTGTTGCTGCAATCATAAAGACTGTCCCTGCACATCTCAGGATTCATTCATAATATGCTCATACTGGAGATGGCACCAGTATCAGTGTCATGCAGATACCACTGAAAAATGGTGGATCGGATACCAGAGAAAACCTCACGGATATTGGATCTTGTTAAAAATGGCAAAGATTGGAATTGGATTTGGAAAAGTAATTTCTTTTTGGAAGTGGAAATATATATTAAACATTAAAAAAGAAAGAAAGTGAGTGGTGAAATTGGATTTCATGGCACATTACCCCCCAAAAATAGTGAGTGATTTTGATGAATCATGCAATATATGAAATACAAAAGGTTGATTTCAGGTTGTCTGGACTGTTTCTATGTAAACAGCCCAGGTTGGGGTGTGGTACAGCGATACCACTACACTAGTAACACTTAACATTTAATTGGCAGTGAGGGGAGTTTTTTTTTTTTTAAAAAAAGCCTCTGCCTCATTGGGGAAAGTTTCATTTATCAACCTGCAAGCAAGTGGTCATGCTGTCTGCTTCTTATTATGGGTTACTCGTGAAAGACAGAACTTTTTTTCACTCTTAGGCACTGACAGAGCTGAAAAAGCCCAGATTCAGAACTGGATCATAAACATATACATGTTCCTTTTTAAATCATTTTGGCTAAAACTATTCAAGGCTTTTTTTTTTTTTTTTGAGTCTGGAGCCATAAAACACATTCACTTAAATCTCTCTGAAGGCTATTTATTGACTGGAACATGCTTGTCACATTAGAAAAGAAAGAACAGTACATTAATGCAACTGAATTACTCTTTTCATTTCCTCTGCGAGGATTCACTGAAGGAGATCCAGCTCAGCATGAGCACAAAAACTGATCTAGTGCTACTTACCATCTGGTGATGCTTGTCCTTCACATCATAGACGCTGAGCTTGATGAGGCTGTCCTCGTAGATGGGCCAATCGGGTGACAAACTCACACCAGTCAGGAACAGAGGATCTCTTGTTCCCTGCCAGGAGAGAAAAGACAACATGGAGTTTGTGAGAAAAGGTCTTGGAAACTTAGGGGCTGCTGAGTGAGCTAACAGCTGTGCACAGTTCGCTACACATACAGGGGCTCGATCCCTACTCGGTCTGTGAGTAGAAGAGAGTTCATTTGCAGGATGGACTGGGGGGTTGGGAAAGAAAACATTCTGGAAACATGGCTATAATCTGACTCTGGTGTGGTGGAGACGGACAAGCACGAATAGCTACATGAGAATTTTTTCAGTGAGCGTTTATCTAGACGAGGACTCGGGGTGAAAAAAATGAAGAGACTCCAGCGGAGAGACACAGGCACCCCGCTGTGATAAAACCAAATCCGCTCCAGCTCAAACAGCATCTGTTTATGCTCTAAGACCTCACTCCCTCTGAGAGCTGGCCTCAGATCAGTTTCCCAGAATGCCATGCTCCTCTGATGTGGGCATACGTGCTGCATTTTGACCAATCTGGGACCTGTTCTCTGGGGAATGAAGCATTTATTCTGGCACTTCCTCAGGCCATGGGGTGTGTCAGGAACACAAGATCCTTGAGAGATTGAGCGAAGGGGGATAATGAGCAGCAATTACACACAAACCCAACCCACCCACCCACACACACACAAACACACAGACACACAAAGATCTAAAAATCCAAGCCATTTATGTGAGAAATATCCCATCTTGGGTGTGATAGAGCTTTGAAATTCTGTTCATGGACAAAAGCAGATCTGCAATTAGTCAAGCCAGGATCAATACCTGCACAGTCTATCTATTTAGTTATCTGTTTATTGATGTTGCAGACATTTTTTCTTTGCAGAGTATCACCTTTAGGTCTTTTCAGCATTTTGGAGATTGTGGAAGAAATCGACAAACAGCAGGAAACCTGCATCAGCGTAGGATGAAAAGAAAAAAAAAAAAACGCTAACAAAGACACAGCAAACTAACAAACTACCAAGCATGACGACTACAGCCTATTTTATATTAAGAAAACAATATCATAATTTTATCAAACTCAATTTTATAATTTATTCAGAGTAATACTTTCTTGATGTCGATATCTAGCTACATTTCTTTACTATTTAAAGAGGTTACATTTAAAATCTCACCATCTTCATCTCGTCTTTACACTGGAGTCTTTTTTTTCCTTTTTTTTAATTCTCCCACCAACACTGATCAAACACAAGCCCAAGCCCCAATTACTTCATATTCACTATATATGCTCACCACACAGAGTGTAAAATATTCGCTTTATAGACCATGGAGCATATGCCAAATAAAATGCCATTTGAGAAAAGAGTGAAAACGGTATATGTTTTAGTTGGAATTGTGTTTGAATAAACATCTTTTTATGTAACGTAAAGTAGTATTTTAAATGTTTAAATGTAGATTTTTTTTGCTTTTGAATAGGTAAACATTAGTCTAATATATACACCCATATAAAGCATAAAACAGGTCTATAAAACATTCCAAATAAGAACGATGGCTATACAGCATCCATCCCCCAGCTCTAACAAACTTTTCATCAAAGGCTGTCAAATGATAAGGATAAATCTCTAGCAAATCCAAAAAAAACCAAAAAAACAAAAAGGCTACCATTTGGTCTGTAAACAAACTAAAGACACTTTTTCCTCATGTTTTTCAATTTTCTCTCACACACAAATCCTCAGAAATGGGCTAAAGCTCTTTACTCTTTCACTAAACAGCCTATCAAAGCTTTGTGAGTGCCTGTGGTGCCGTGCCATCACCGCCACAAACCCGATGCCAATGCTAATGTCACGCCGCACTCACCAGCATGCCTGCAGCAGACAGAGAGCGGACACACAGTGCACCTCAGCCAGATGATGGATGCGAGGACTGTCCAGTTAAAACGTCCAAAATCAAAGTGAGCAGTGAAGCTGCCTTCGTTTCTGCTGTGCTGCTGTTTACTGTGCAGCAGGGAATCTGCTCTACAGCTCTGTAGTCTGCTTAATGGACCCTCCTCACCACTAATGGCTGGAGTACATAAAAAATAAAAAAAATGCTGAGCTGAGTTTCTATGTGTGTGTGTGTGTGTGTGTGTGTGTGTGTGTGTGTGTGTGTGTGTGTTTTGTTGGTAGGAAAGCACAGGGGTGGAGGAACAACTTCGAGATGTCCCAAAGCGTCCAACTTGTTCTAAATACACACATGCACACTCATTTATGCATATCCTTAGACTCTAAACACACAATCCATAGACAGGAAACATACACACTTACATGCACACACACTCAGTATCTACCTTTTTTTTTTTTTTTTTTTTTTGCAAAGTGGTGAGGGTTTGACGTCAAATCCCATGGCTCATCTCCTCTGAGAGACATAGAGACATTTTTAGAACGGGATTTTCCCCAAAGTCCAGCAGATTAAGAGGGCTAAATACTTCTCTGTCTACACACACACACACACACACACACACGCCACACTGATTGCCATAAATGTCCATAAACATGACTTCTGTTCATGCCATCGCCATACTGTACTTTCTGTGCAAGTTTTTCCATTTTAACAAGGCTCTTTGGTCTGAATAATTGCTCTGCTGTGTAAATGTCAACACACACATACAAACACACACATACATACATACACACACACACCTGCATTCAGTTTCTCTGTGAACGTTTATAACATAACTGCAAAATTTACTTTAAATTAATCTTCTCTGACTGATTTTACAGCTCTCCAAATCATTCTATTTTACTTGAGGCCAAAGATGACTACACACACACACACACACACACACACACACACACACACAAAAACACACTCAGCTTTCAATTCAGTCTCCACAAAGAACATTATTTAATCTCCAGTCACCACCAGCACACCACACTGCTTACACATTTCTTTAGAGGCGAGACAAATATTAGCTGTTTGACTCACTGCTTGGCTCTCCCATTCTCTCCCATTCTCTCCCATTCTCTCTCTTTCTCTCTCTCTCTCTCTCTCTCAGCCTCCTTCTTGTCTTTGAGTTCACTAATTTATTACCACACACCTATTCATATTCTGAAATTCACCCATGTCCTCTTGTCCTTCCAAATTGGCTGAGGCTGAATTTTCATTCATTTGTTTAATTTCTTTTTTAAGTTTTATGGTTTGCCCATTTTTGCTGATGTGCTTTGCTTTAAACACCAGTGGTAAATACTCTGAAAACGGCACTGAAGGTTCAGCAGAAAAAAGAAAAGAAACAGAGAAAGACAGACAGAACACCAATGAGGTTTGAATTAGTACAGAGCCAGGGAATTCATTCATTCATTCATTCATTCATTCATTCATTCATTCCTTCGAGTCATGGTTCAGGAAGTTTAGTCAGCAGACCACCATGGATTCTTTTTTATTTTTTGTATTTTTCATTTTCCCCATTTTCTCCCCAATTTGGTCACCTGCCAATTCCCACCCGCCTATCATACGACAGCTACCAGCCAGGGAGGGTGAAAACTAACGTGTTTTCTCCAGGACACATGAAGCCAACCTCTGTATCTTTTTAAACTGCTGCTCTTGCTGAATCACAGGCAGCATAACACTCAGGAAAAGGCACTATCTATCCTCTTCCACATACAATATACGGCCAAAGATTTGTGGACACCTGACCAATGACACCCATATGTGATTTTATAACATCCCATTCCAGATTTAGTCCTCCTTTTGCTATTATAATAACCTCCACTCTTCTGAGAAGGCTTTCCACTAGATTTTGGAGCATGGCTGTGGGAATTTGTGCTCATTCAGCCACAAGAGCATTAGTGAGGTCAGGCACTGATGTCAGGTGAGGAGGCCTGGAGTGCAGTTTGTGTTCCAGTTCATCCTCATGGGGTTGAGGTCAGGGCTCTGTGCCGGACATTCCAAACTTGGCAAACCATGTCTTCATGGAGCTCGCTTTGTGCACAGGGGCACTGTCATGCTGGAACAGGCTTGGGCAACTTCCTTCCAGTGAAGGGAAATTATAATGCTACAATCTACAAAGACATTCTATACAACTGTGTGTCCAACTTTGTGGCAACAGCCAACCTACGAGTGTGAAGGTCAGGTGTCCACATATTTTTGACCATATAGCGTACAAGAGCTCACAGACACCCACGATTGGCTAGTATTACTGTGACTGACAGGGGGAAAGAGTATGCCCCTCCCATCCAGAAATCACAGCCAGTTTTGCTTCCTTGGCTCCTGGCCACAGATGGCTGTGGCAAGTGTCAGGATTTGAGCTCGTGATGTTCCAATGATAGGGTAAATGCTTTTCTGTTGTGCCACTTGAGCACAACACTTCTAATAATTCAGACACAATGAAATTGTTTTGAACTGTCCGTGAAAGGTATAGGAATAAAACTGTGCCTAATATTCTGGGGTCTGTGAAACCATTTTTTTACACTCTAAAGGGTCCTTGGATGCAAAAAAGTTTGAGAATCTGATAAAAACCGATGCTGCGGAAATAACACGTGGGAAATGTCAGTGAGTGTTTTTGGTAATGAGTCCAATAAAATGATGGCAAGTCATTTCATATGCTAACTTTTGTACAAACGTGTAACTTAATTACACATAATCTTATGGGGAAAAGTCATCAACAGTCCTTTAAGAATTTATTGGATAGTTATTGGCTTTCCAACAAGGGTTCTGCTTGTGTTTTATAAGAACTTTAAAAGGGACAACCAAAGAACCATTAAGGACGTCTATCTAGTAGTTCCTACCTTTAAACTCTGTGCATATGAAGGGAAAAAGCTGTATAACTCTGATCTGCCACTTTATTAGGTACTAGATTGGTGTGCCTAATAAACTGTTAATTCAGTGTATGAGTTTTCTATTACTATTTCCCCTTGTGAAGAAACAGCCTGAAGACAAATGTAATATCCTTTAAGCTACCACTTTTATGTCAGCTTGTTAAATTGGTGTTTATAGTTTTAACTTTAATGGGACTGTAAATTTGATTGTAAAACAAAAAAAAAAAAAAAAATCTGAAACAGGCCTATTATCCACCTTCTGAGAAGGTGAAGGTTGCAAATGCTCTCTTTTCTCACTTCTCAGAATCCTGGAGTTTGTCAAGCATGCATTGTACTCCTCATTTCTATCCATTAATCTATCCATCATCACTGCTAGAATCTCTTCTGACTGACACAAATATCAAATTCGTATATGCTCCTGTATGTAACTTCTGTGTGTCACGCTAAATAGCTGATTAAGTGTGTCGGAGTCTGTGCTTACACAGAGAGGCAGTCTTTCATTTCTGCTACACAATACAACCAATATAAGTTCAGAGAAAAGAACAAATATTCTTTAAGAAGGAGCATATAAGAGGAATTGCTTGCTATTTCAATGACACCGTAACATTGGAACAAATGTGTGGGATTCGATCAGGACAGGTCCACTGCCTATTTTATTTCCGACACATCCTGGCTTCTGCTTTATGATTAATCTAATCTTCTGTGCAAGGATTGCCAAGTATTCCCCTTTCAAATGCAATTTGCAGAGTGGACAAGTGAGACTGTGAAAACTGGAGACGGATATCCACTAAAAGCGATCTGTCCAAGGCTCCAGAGTAGCATAATGTTTAAAGTTTAATGCTGCAAATGAATGATGCCAAAGGCATTCATGAACGTGACTGCAGTCCAAGAGAACATAACTGGCCATTCTCTCTGGATGGAAAAGATGGCTTTACTCTCTACCCGGTCGTGGGTGTCTGTGAGCTCGGTGGTAATTTGTCGCTGCCTTCCAAACATGTCCAGCTGTTCTGTGATTTCAGAAAAGATGTGGTGTGTGGTTTGATGCGTCTTAGAGAACTAGATATTGGGTGGGAATTGGTTAAACTGTAAGAATATACGGTACATATAGGTAAATCATATCAAATCTGATGCTGGATCTACAATGTTTACCACTCTGACATTGTATTCTTTTTCTTTTGTGTGTGTGTGTATATATACACACACACACATACACATGTATGTTTATTCTTATTTCATTTATAATGTTAAATCACTTTTAGTATACTTCTTACTCTGTGCTGCTGTAATAGGTGAATTTCTCTCTGGGATGAATAAAGAGATCTATCTATCTATCCATCTATCTATCTATCTATCTATCTATCTATCTATCTAAAGTAGCCTTGTTTAAGTCTTGTTTAATAATACAGTATATTTACTTGATGTATGCAAGTTCTCAATTCTTCCAAGCATTTTACAATTTCTCCTGGGTTTTGCATTTTTTCCATCAATCTGGTAGAACAGATGTGTGTGAAGTGTGCTGTCATGTTTTTATGAGCCAAGCAGCCATGCAGCATTGACAAGAGTCTCAACACACTCAGCACTGAGCACTCAGTTTGTTCTGACTGTCTGAGCACACAGCTCAATTAGCACAGCCTGCCACAAGTTTGCTCATAACTAACTGGCAATTTGTTTTGCTCAGTGGCTAACAAGGACATAAACCCAGACTTGTGTGTGTGTGTGTGTGTGTGTGTGTGTGTGTGTGTGAATGAATGAAGTCTATGACAGAGCTTCTGTTGTGTCACCTGATGGTGTATTTCTTTCATTCTTTCATGCCTTCCTTTTCCATTAACTAACTTACTTAACTACTTATACATTTAATTTACTAATTAAATTATGTATTAAGTTATTCATGTATTTACTATTATTTAACTTATTAACTAGCTCTATCCACCCATCCATCTATCTAATCGGTGTGTGTAAATGAAGTCTGCGACAGAGCTTCTGTCGTGTCATCTGATGGTATATTTCATTCATTCTTTATTTCCTTCCTTCTATCCTTTCCTCCTTACTAACTGACTTAATTCCTGGCTTATTTACTTGTGTACACATTCTCTTCCTTGTTTCTTTATTTCCTCCCTTCTTTCTTTATTTCCTTCCTATTGTCATTCTTTTCTTTATTTCATTCCTTCCTTCTTTTTCTTCCTTCCTTCCTTGCTTAATTAACAAATGTAATTGCTTATATACTTGTTTTCTTAGTTATATCCTTCAGTCTTTCCTCACTTGTTCATTTTTAATTCATTGCTGATTCATTAAATAACTTCATTGCTTACGTACTTTTTGACTTCCTTTCCTTTCTTATTTAATAACTAACTTATTTAGCACCTAACTTACTTCCTTATATATTTATTTCCTGCCTTCCTTTTTTTATTACTTTACTTACATAACTACTTAGTTACTAACATATTTATTAAATTATTAATGTATTTACTTAATTATTTAACTTACTTATTAACTAGATCTTATCTAATTAACCATCCAGTATCTAATTTATGAATTATTATTGAACTGTAATTGTTAGTTGCACTCTATTTCTAAATGTATGGCCACTTGTACTCTATGTCTGGGGTGAGTGGGGATGGGTGGGCAGTGACAAGGCAGTTTGGAAAATCCCTCTTCACAGCACAAATGTCCAAACAGACCACAAGCCTCTACACCAACTGGTGAGTAGTTATTTACAGAGACCTGGGCACTAATAGGAACCTCAACACTTGAGATGTAGGTAAAGATTTATTTATAAAGAGCATTGTAGGCTTGGATAAAAGCCTTCGTTATCTGAAGATGTTATCCAGGGTGTAGTGTTGGGTAGCAGCATCATGACAAGAGATTCATAATCAAGTTATAATGACAGTCAGCATAACAGAGTCTCCATCATCTTCCTCGCATGACACTCAATGACACTGAAATCTATAACATCTTTGTCTCAGTTGAAGCTTAACACTATTTTATTTGGTGAGACAGCAACAAAATGAGCATCATCACCTATTACTACTCTGTTAATTACTCCACTCCACCAGTTTGACAGACATCCCGTAAATAGCTAAGAACCTCTGACTGTTCTGACAATCCTGAATGTTTCAGGCTTTCAGAAGTTCTACATGCTCGTTTCTTGGTGGAGCTTCTGATGGAGCATGAACGATGCTTGCGAGCTAAAAAAGTGTGATGAGGAACATAAGACTGTCATCAGCCACTCAGTGTAGTGAAGGTTCAAAACAAGACCCAGCTGCTAGGACCAGACCCCCAGTGGGAAACCCAACAAATGGCACTGAGCTATCACACACAGACACACACAGAGTGCATGTGCTTTAAGCCTATAAGTTAGACAGCAGCTGCAGCCACATTCCATACTGAACGGTAATATAAGGGAAAGCTCTGCATCTCCACTGACAGCCACTGGCGAATGTAGAAAATCACATATTACAAGTCTCATATCTCTTGAGTTAGAAAGAAAACACAAGCAACCCACTCACCTTGCCTAAATGGATTATAGAGCTATTAAAGATCAAGCAGAGCAAAAATTAGCCTCCCATACACTCGGGTTCTCTTTATTCTAATACGACTATAATACAAAATTAATCTCTGAAGGAGACTTGGTTCATTCTGTAATGAAAAAGTCTTTAAATATACCGTAATTATACTGTTAAATAATAAGATAGAATTTTGTAATGGAGAGGACTGTCAAACATTTGTAAGGAAGTGAAATAATGTGAAAGAACGACAGTCTTTATTATTGAATCAGTGCAGTGGTGAAACGTTGTGAGTGATTCAGAGCCAAAACTTTAATGTTTAGTGCTATTCTTAGACCCTGGCCTATTTGTACTAGTACAAAGATATTTTTCAAGGATGTGAAGATTATAAAGCATGACTTAGAAGCGCAGTGGAGGATGAAAAAGTTTAGGATCCTCATCAGAACAACAAGAAAGCCTATCACAGGGCGAGTTATTGAATGGAAAACAGCTCATTTGCAAATAAAACCGTTTAAGCAGTGAAGAGTAAAAATGGTAGATTAACTTTCAAAGAGCAAATAGATCAATTCAAGCATGTTAAGTTCACCTACCCTCTTCTTAGGCCTTCCAAGACATAAGGCCATGTCCATTGGCCAACCAGTCCACAGTCCAGCGTGCCCTTAAACTCTCTCCATATGGTGCACTAAAATGCTAACACGCTGTGCAAGGATAACAGAGCCAATCAATGCTTTATAGCTGCAGTATGCTTAGTGGATGCCCAATTTAGCATTAGCGTTTATCATGAGTTCCCACTGCAGACACACACTCAGCTTAGCTGCAGTCTGTGTAGACCTAAGAGGAGCACTCACTCTCTCTCTCTCTCTCTCTCTCTCTCTCTCTCTCGCTCTCTCTCTTGCTCTTTCCTCTGGCAAATCTCATTTAGAGGGGAATAGAGTTTTCTTTGTGCACTCATGAGGGACAGACGGCCCATGTGGTGGAAGAGGGGAGGAAAGAGAAAGGAGGGACGAAGGGAGGGAGAAAATCAGAGTGAGGAGGGATGGGGGTGTGGGATAGTTCTATGAAACTTTCTGTGTGTGAGTGTGTACTGGCGTTTCCTAACGGGGCAAAGGGCATGACCGGCTGTTGCCAAGAAATATGACTGAGGAGAGAGTCCCCACTGCAGCTGAACTAAGGTGTTATATTTGTCTTTATACCACAGTGCTGTTGAACTCATCAATTCTGACTCGTCAGAAGGTGCGGATTAATTTTCTATAACAGCAGCTCTGACAGTAGTGCCAGTTGTAAGCCAAATCCCGGGTTTATATTAATGCACTCGTTCCACCATGTTATCATTTCTATAACCACTTACACAGGGGCTTTCCTGCCACATCACTGAAGTCTAATAAAAACAGCTATTGGTTATATGCTGTTATTTCATAAATAAAAATGTATCATCATTGATGTGGTGAGATTTTCTGTAAGTAAATGTTTATTTAAAGGAGTCTCCAGTGTCAGTGCTTTGTAAAAGTCAGGTAAAGCCGTGACCTGAAGATTTTCACCACATTAAAGTCTTCAGGACAGCAGAATTTGTGGTTTCTCTGTGACAAGCAACATTTTTGTCTTATTAACTAGGGAAATTAGACAAAAAAAAAGACTCTCAGACTTTCCACTAGATTAAATGTAACTCGAAATGGGTAAACAAAGCATGCCTTTTTATTAAATAAAATTAAAAGTTATCACATTGTTGTGTTATATGAGGAATAATTCACAAGACTTGCTGTTTCTGGAAAATAATCAAATCCAGGGTGGTTAAAAAAAAGTAACTCCGCTTTGCTCCAAACCACATCACACCGTCCCTTCACTGATTACTTTCCTAAAACATCATGTTCCCAAGTGTATTATTCCCTATTTGGTATATGCTTATTGACTGTAGCCCATCTGTTACTATGCACAGTTTGTGAGCCCCCCTCTACCCTGTCCATCAATGGAAAAGGACCAAAAATGGACCACTTCTAACTATATTTCTTTTTTTCTTTTTTTTTTTGGTGGTTCATTCTCAACACAGCAGTGACAAAAAGTCCTTGACAAAAAGTCACCACGTCATTTGTGAAAAATTTCGGCTATGAGCTGTGTTATTCTGTCCTCGCATCAGTAGAGGACAGAACACTGTGACTGAAAAATATATTATTCGAGTCTGACTAGCATCTTTATTTTTGCATGCTCATTAATCAGCTTGGCTAAAAAAACAAAACAAAAAAAAACATTCTGCTGTCAACCAGATCGTGTCTCGATCGCTGATGTGTGTAGTGCAGCAGGTGGTGGGATTCAGAACGAGTAGCTTGTGGTGAAGTTACAGCATTGAGGCACCACCATCACACCACCATTTAAAGTTTAAACCTAGCCTACTTATCAATTAAAACCTAAGAGAACATGTGAAAGTATACAGGGCCTGAAAGAAATCTTGGATTCTTTCTCTCTCTCTCACACACACACACACACAAGCACAAAGACAAACTAAACAATTTTTTTCAATCTGTGTCTGGCATGTACTTAAAATCCCTTTTTCAGTGTGTGGTATTAAAAACTCTAGCCAGTTCAGCGTGTGTGTGTGTGTGTGTGTGTGTGTGGTCTTACCTCCACCACCTCGGTGCAGGCATAGGCGATGATTCCCTGCTCGTGAGCATCCAGCACAGCCACCTGCACCAGCGCATTGGGCTTCCTGTCCTTGAACTCTGTGAGCAGCTCTCTACATGCTGACAGACAGAGAGGGAGAAAGCGAGAGAGGGAGAGAGCAAAGGTTGGCGAACAGAGTAATAGCTTTCTGAACACAGGACACAGACAGGAAGAAAGGCAGGAGGAGAGGGAACAAGGGGACGTGAGACAGAGAGATGAGGTGAGTGTGTCTCGGAGCCGCTATCACACCATTATGCTTCAGGGTGTGGAATCACATATACCACTGTTTCCCAGAGAAACAGGAAGGCACATGACCAAATCTCCTGAAAACCTTTGAGTGGTGCCTCCCTCTTTCTCTCTCTCTCTCTCTCTAGCACAGTGAAAGTTTTACCAAAGCAAACCCTCCCCTCGTTTCCTAAAGTAGGAAAGGCCAGTCTTCCTCACGATACACTTAAAGAGAACACACAGTTTCCCTCTCTCGCTCTGTTTCTCTCCTCGCAGAGATTTTATGATTTAATATACTTTAGTTACTGCCCACTCAAACAGTCTGTTGCCATAATACTATCTGTTCATAATAAAATCACCAGCCAAATGACAAACTTACAGCAAACTGACTGCATTTTCCACTGCATTTGTTAAATTAGCAAGTCACTTGTGTTACTTGGAGTTTGTCACTCGTGGGTGTGTAGTGACCGCTACTATTGTCGCATACGCTGTCCAGGATTGAGATATATATTTCTCCTAAAGCTAACTGGTGAAACACAAAATAATTAGTTAAATAACACACTAATCTTTGGGAAATTTGGTTGTCACGTCCTAGCTCCATAGGCAGATTAGTAAAGCAAGTTAACTGTACTGGTAACATACACTCACCAGAGGCTCCAACGATCTCTGCTACTTCCTTCCAAGCTTTATTTTTCTTCATAATGTGTCTATGCACATTTAATAATAGGTTGTATATGACAGAATAAGATGAAACCATGGTTATACATTTTTTTCCCCAATGCTGCAAGTAAAGGGGAACTAACTGCAAGTGGGAACTAAAGTTGAGTGAGAGGGAAACTAAAAAATGCTGTACCACATGCACCATGCGACTGGTGTGAGGAATCGTTCGAGCCAATCGTTTCGATTTAGCTAATGAAAATAGCTAAATCGCATACAATTGAGAAAATCGCAATTCATACGTTGCGTGTTGCGCTGTAGCTGAAATCGCAGCTCCATATTATACATTTACACAGAAAATGAATGGTCACTTACGGCTATATCATTCACTAGTGTGAACATAGAGATACTCAACATGCAGGAAGATAGCCAAGGCCCAGGTGAAATATATTCATTTTTTCATAAAGTTGAGGTTTTATAGGCAGAAAAACCCAATTTTGAGCCTGGGCTTTCATCATTTTTCTCTGTTTTGCAGAATTCAGCCACGGCAACATCTGATGCATTTCCAAAATCTCCACACATATCAGAAAGCCGAGCGAGGCCTGGAGCCGACAAGCTTTCCAACTGTCCCACACATTCATTATGAATTCAAATGAAACATACGCGAGCGAGCTGTGGACACACATCTGTTGCAGATGAACATCATTATTACACTTAAGTATATCAAAAAGATAAGCACAGTCTGTTGAAATGTGCATTTAACAAGACATAAGCTTGGAAAATTGCTTCGACAAGCCTACTAAATTGAGATCAAAGAGCAGATTTTATCTGAAGAGAAAGGAAATATTCTAGCAATCACACACTGACTTCTTAACTGGCTGAAAGTTACAAAGACACACCGCACATTGACTGAGGCTTTAAGCATTTAAGCACACTGCCAGGCAAATACCTTTGAACACTCTATATTACAGCATTTTAGTTGAAATAATCTTGTTCTAAATGCTTTAACAGTTGAAAACCTAATTGAGGAATTTATTGCAACAATCTAGATCTAATCTAATCAGAAAAAGCAAAAATCTTTATCACATACTTGAGGCACACCACATTTTTATGTTTTATAGTTAATACTAGCTCTGCCTATGAGTCTTTTATCTATACACTTAACCGCTTTGCCCTTCAAGTGAGCATGCCTTTAATAAAGTACTCATTTAGAGCAGTATTAGGATCTGAGAGCGACCGAAACTTTTGACTGGCAGTGTATGTGTAAGTCAAAAAAAAAGGATAAAATCAGAAAACGCTCAGAAGGTCAGGAGGAGGATTGGAGGATGTCGTCACAAAAAACTTCTTGTTCAAATGCAGCATTTATTTTCTACATTTACTCACTGGCAGATGCTTTTATTCTGAATGACTTACAATTGAGACCCGATTGTAAGAAACCACTGAGCCACCATTAACAGGCACTTCACAAATGGAGCACATCCTCCCTACCCTGTCATCAGTGCCTTTCTGTCCTGTTTCTTTAAAGTGTTTTTTTTTTTTAATCTTAAGTCTTTAAATCTTTAAACAGTTTAGTAGCTTTATATATTCTAGGCTTTAAGATGATTAAATACTGGCTTGCTATATGCAAAGAAAGTGCATAAGTGGCCTTTAGATTTTATGCTCCAAAGATCAGGTTTCAGATATTGGTCACATTTACTGGTTTAAAAAAAAAAAAGAAAAAAAAAACAAAAAAAAACAAAAAACAAAAAGGCAACAGAAAACATACAGTATGCCTTGAGTTTTTAATTAGTGTTCATTTGGATTTTAATCATTTTTATTATCTCCAGCGTTATTTCTCTGACCCTTTCAACATATAACGTCACTTTTGCTAAATATTTATTTCGCTTTATTATCGTTTCCAGTGAAGCTCTTTGAAGTGGATTTTGAAAGAGATAACACCAAAAGAACACCACAACAGTAAGCGGAGTTATTTGCGGATTTTGTACATGAAGTTTGGATGTTTTACTTCCTCTCAGAGTGATATCAATCGGAGTTTTATTTATTTTTTCTTTTACATAATTACCAAACTTTTTAGTCCTCCTCTTTTTTCATTGTTGTTGCAAGGAGAGGCTAAATAGATAAGTAATGAAAATTAAATTCAAAATTCCAAACTCAGGAATGAAATTCAAGCAAGTATTCATCCCACTAAACTTTTCTACATTTTGTTACAACCTGGAAAGCCAAAAGTTTCATCACACCCATATATGCTTTTTGAACATCCCATTCCAGATTTATTCCCCGTTTGCTGTTATAATAGCCTCCACTCTTCTGGGAAGGCTTTCCACTAGATTTTGGAGTGTAGCTGTGGGGATTTGTGATCATTCAGCCGCACGTGCATTAGTGAGATCAGGCAATGATGTTGGGCGAGACGTCCTGTGGTGCAGTCATTGTTCCAGTTCATCCCAAAGGTGTTCAGTGGGGTTGAGGTCAGGGTTCCATGCAAGACACTGGAGTTCCTCCCACACCAACCTTGGCTAACCATGTCTTCATGGAGCTCGCTTTGTGCACAGGGGCATTGTCATGCTGGAACATGTCTGGGCCTCTTGTTCCAGTGAAGGTAAAACTGTAATGCTACAGCATACAGAAACATCCTATATAATTGTGTACTTCCAACTTTGTGGCAACAGTTTGGGGAAGACCCACATATGGGTGTAATGGTTAGGTGTCCACAAACGTTTGGCCATATAGTATATATTCAAATCAATTCAATTTTATTTGTATAGAGAGATTTGTTATGATTTTAACAATGGACATAGTCACAAAGCAGCTTTACAGAAATAAATACATTCAGGACATAAATTGTAAATGTATGAATTTATCCCTAATGAGCAAGCCAGAGGTGATGGTGTTAAGGAAAAACTCCCTGAGACGATATGAGGAAGAAAGCTTGAGAGGAACCAGACTCAGAAGGGAACCCATCCTCATCTGGGTGATACCAGACAGTGCAATTATAAATAAATCCCCTCTATAAATGTGTACTACATGGACAAATATTGCTTTTGTGTAACCAGGAAATACAGAGACCTAAATGCAAACTGCTCGTGAACAGACTTCATGTTTTGTTGAACCTATCCACCGTCCACTGATGAAACTTGAAACTTCACAGGCTTTATAATGTTTTAACCTTTTGTGCCAGGAAAAATATACTATGAGTTTCTGTCTATTTCAGGGTAGGACACTTAACTTTCAATGATGGAATGAAATAATAGCTTGACCTGTTTTTGCATCTGAGGTCAAATGTTTGTTATAGAATATGAAAATCATTTAAGAATCAGAATCAGAATGAGCTTTTATTGCCAAGTGTGCTCACACACACACACACACACACACACACACACACAAGGAATTTGACTTGGTATGAAGCTTTCAGAACACACATACCAATAAGATGGCAAGACATATAATAATAAAATTTACAAATAATAATAATAATAATAATAATGATAATAATAATATGAGAGAATATATAACGCTGTACAGTAGACACAATAGGCTTAAAGGGAATAGATATATGTACAGATATAATACAGCTATGAGCAAGGTGAAGGCAATGGCAGAAGCATTAAGGATGTGTGTACAGGTAAGATAGTAAAGAATGAATTTACATATTTCCACATAGAAAATCATGTATGCGGTATATTGCTGTAAACATATACACTGGATAGACACAATAATGATGAGTTTTATAGAGGATAGATTAATAAAATCACAGCTAATGGTGTATTATGATGTTGCCGTGGCAATGTAGGACTAATGGTGGCTGTACATACTTGGTACCTGATGCCTCCAACTCTTTCACAAGTTGTTTTTGTCTTGGGGTTCAGTTAAAACTTTTGGATCAAAGTTGGTTCATCCAGAGGAGTTAAATTGTGCCTCTTTCCTGAATAATGCAGTGCCTGTGTGTTAAAGATTTTTTTATATTTGAATACAATCGTTTGTACAGATGGTTAGTTAGTTGGAAATTGCTTCTAGGATGGAACCAGACTTGTGGAGGTCCACATTCCCCCCTGCCTTTAAAAGTAGGCCCTTAAAATGCAGCCAAAGGGACTCTCGTAATAAAATCCTAATTATGACAATTGTGAAAAACTGAGATTGAATAGTTTTAGGCTAGGCTGGGGCTCAACTGTATTTCTGCACATCTACATGTTTGCACTTGTGCACTTTTTGTATAAATTGATGCAGTCCCTTGTAGTTCTGTGTTGTTCTGTGTTTGTCTTATGTAGCACCTTGGTCCTGGAGAAACGTTGTCATTTTTGCTCAGTTTGTTTTCCATTTAAATATTTAAAGCTGTCTGCAATAGCGTACTGCATTGCTACAAATCAATAAATTCATGTTATAATATGAATATGATGTTTATTATAGAGTACAGATGTAGCATAAATTGATTTATTTATACTGATTTTGTCCACCCTTGGCAATCGCATTCTGCCTTCAAACGAAACTCACAAGACAAACCATTGGCACTGGAGTTCCCAGAACAAATGATGAAGCTGAATTCCTAGCTCTCATAGTGTTAATTAATTTCATTTAATGAAGATAATTGTATTACCCATCATTTATATGATTAGCAGTGTTTACTTTAGCTTCTATATAATTTGTTTGATTTCTGTTCTTTAATGAGAAAACATGATTTTAAGCTAAAATAGTTAACACATACATGACAAAAGCTTAATGCTTTGCAAACTGCAAACCACATACTTCCATAACACACATTGCAGACTCGCCATGGATTAGGGCTGAACGCTCTCAGCTATCGTGTCAACATCAACACTGTATGGTCACAGCATGTGCAGTAATCCCAAAGGCTGCCATAATCATGTTGGGCAATAACATTATGCTAAAAAGATGTTTCTTAGGTGACAAAAACACCTTTTGCATTAGCAACGTTTACAATTTTCCCAACCAACCTCAATGAGAAAATATTTAGTCCATGTAAAAACAAAATGTGAATTTTGCATTTAATTTTATGAGTTTATCATTATGGTTTTGCACAAAATGCGCTTTGAATGGTTGACTATAATTGTTCAATTTGAGCTCCTTCGCTCACAAAAAACAAGAACAAACCAAAAACCTACTCAAGTGTTCAAAAGTTGTTCATCTGTTATTATACTAGGGGGAAGATTGGCATCCCTTACTCAATACATATCAGCACCAGCCACTGAAAAACCCATGAGATGACCACTAATGCACACTGTATAACAAACACATTTTCCATGCCTATTGTTTAAATGTAGTATTATTTTGTTTGACACACACATTATTAGAACTGCGAGGGTCGGCCTGAGACATGATTCATGAACTGGCACACACCAAGCCATTGCTCAATCATATACACTTTATGACGAGACTTATCTCGGATCACTTCATCTTTCTTGATGTGCTCTCTGAAGCAGCTCATCCATCACACACACACACACACACACACACACACACACACACACACACACACCCCTCCTGAGTAAGGGCCTGCGTTCTATAAATCCAATCCGCTATTAGGATGACTGCACCCACTTCAAGCTGAGAATTCCGTCACCTCGTTCTGCTATGTACACACACACACACACACACACACACACACACACGCGCGGAGGTGTCTCAGACGCTGTCGTCTGTGACTGGAGTTTTTTTTTTCCTGCAGGCAGAGCTAAAGAAACTCTTTTATTCCTTAATGGTTCTCACTCCAAGTTAGAATACACCGACGTGTCAGAGATGTGAAAAGAAAGGTCCACCAAGGTGAGCAGTATACACCTTTCACAGCTAGCTAATTTCCGACTCTGCGCTACGAAAGCGAGCGTTCGTGGCCCTGTGGCAGTCAGGAGCACAATGCCTAAGAACCATTTGCTACAAAGTTAACAAAGCTGAGCGTTTAAACAGTACTGCTTTCTCACTTCCAGACATTCTAAACTCTCAGCAATCAGGAACAGACTGAATCTTTCAGAGTATGAAAACATGTCACTGGGGTGATGGTATCCTAAAGGGCACATATTTTGTACCTTTAGAATGTGTATTTCACACAGTAAATTATTAAAAAGTGTACCCTTAAGCCTTTAATGTATGGCAGAGGTATTCAAACTGTGTCAGGTCTAACACTTTGCAGTTAATTGTAATGGAAATGACGATTTTGTGATTATGTGATTAAAGCTGTGCTGCACCATCAGCACACACTTGTCCAGACAGTTTGAACAGATCAGCTGTGTTACAAGTCTTATTTACATGTGGTTCTATTTTATTTTATTTTGTTAGCCAGTTATTAATAGGTAATAATGGGACAATGTGGCCTGATTATTTTCCAGGAAGTGTGCCTTACGGGGGAAAACGTTTGAATACATCTGATGTATAGTGTTCACACTCGTAATACTGTTACATTGAGGCTGTTTTTTAGAAAAATATACCATTTTAAATCACCTCTACATCACTCTAATGCTATATAAACCTTAATTCTGGTTTTTATTATTCCATTAATCCATCCATTTTCAATTATTTTGGACATAATTTGGACTTCGAGTAGCTTTTAGAAAAACTAAAACTTTTGAGTGTGCATGCAATTATTGAGTAATAAATCTACAGTAATAAGACCCTGGATATGTTTTATAGTTTATGCAGGAAAGGGTTAAACTGATTAAAGATACATACTGTACCTGGTCTGGATATTAAGAATTATTTTTACCTCTGAGTGTATATTTGCATTATGTGCTTTGGGAAACAAGTAAATTTCTTTTCAGTCAGCCTCTATGGAGTCGCCTGCATGTCATGATAATAACGGAAAGAAATGAACGTCTGATCCTTATAGAAGAGGTGATAAGCGTTAAGCACAGCTTTTCTGAAAACATATTATATCCAGTCCTAGACTTGAAAAGGATTTGCATCCGAGAATCCCCTCTGACTAC
Source organism: Pangasianodon hypophthalmus (assembly GCF_027358585.1). NCBI lineage: Eukaryota > Metazoa > Chordata > Actinopteri > Siluriformes > Pangasiidae > Pangasianodon > Pangasianodon hypophthalmus. The sequence goes on along the minus strand of NC_069712.1, from coordinate 6,364,518 downwards.
TTAATTCAGTCTAAGATTTGGCTTAATCTGGGATTGAAGCAACTTCCCTAAGAGCTTAAATAATTGAGTTTTTTCAAGTTCCCTGTTTCAGTTAATTATCCATCAAGCATTTCAGACCATTATTAACCTCTGGGCCTTAAACCTTTTTAATATTAAGCTAAGTGTAAGCAGTAATCTATTCTCTATTCACATCCTTTTTTTTTTTTTTTTTTTTTTTTTTTTTTAAACAATTACTCATCTAAATTTCAAGAGAGCACAAGGTTACAAACTAAGCAGCTAGTAGAAATTAATTAATATGCATGCTATTCTGCTCTATAGTGCTGTTTTGTCGGTTGTATTTGAAAGTTTGCTGATACTCTGAAATGTCTCTCTCTCTAAAAGATGCACTTTTCAGTTCTTCATAATATTTGTCTGGCTTTCCACTGATGGGTTTTACAGAAGAAAGCTTTTAGTTGAAAAGATGTCCAAGCTTCAGTGAGCACTTGAGCCCAGCCTGTTGCAGTAAACCCTATAATTTCCGCAAGATGGGACAGGATTTGCAGTCAGAGAGCGACTTCATTTCTTACTTACTCTGCAAACTCATGATCGAGAACCAAATCACATTATACATCATGTCCAACTTTCAGGGTGCTGAGCCCACCATTTTATAACAGCTACAAGCGTTTCAGCTCTTGATTGTGCTCTAAAGAATTAAATCTTTGTCACCAACCCAAATTGTAACCTCGCACCTGCCATGAAAGAACTCCGATTCCCATTTTACAAAATCTAATTTAAGGTTGCCTGGAAGGTGTCAGCTGAACAGTGTGCCGAAAGCAATGAGTCCTAACTGCCTGCCTCCCGTTTATAATGAAACAAAACATTGATTAATGTAGAGCATTTTAATGCACATCACTGTCACGCTGCTGGGAAATATGCTGCACTGTATAGTAAATCTAATTTTCAATCTGCCACATCTGTCTACAAACAAACAAAAGCTCATCTACTGAGCATGTAAACAAACCGAGTGAGCATGATATTTACTCCATATGCGTCTGATGAAGTAGTAGTCCAAGCGCTACTTGACAGAATGAGCAACAAGAAGATGGAAATCAAAAACAGACATTTCCTTTCATCAACTCAAAGAGCTGCATAATGAAAATAGAGATTGCCGTCTGTGTGAATAAAGGTTTGCCTGTGTGTGTTTGTGTGTGTGTCGGGGGGAAAAAAAACACCTGAAAAGGCTGTAACCGCACGTCTCATGAGTGGAAAGTGAATCATAACGTGACTGAGGCTCACAGTCAAAAGCAAGAGCAGGTAGAAGTCTGCAAAAGTGCCTCCACTATGCCAGCGTGGTGAGGATTTATCCAGATTAACTGCTTCTGAGCATTAAGGCTAAATGAACCTTTTCGCTAGTTTGAAAAATGCTGTTATTATCCACAATTCATTACCTTCAAATTGCGCAATGTTTATGGCACATTTGCCAATTTCTAAATGATGTTTGTCTGGAAAAAAAAAAAAAATAAATTCAAAGCCAGGGATTGTAGGAAAAAAAGAAAAAAAAAGAGCTTCTTTCCAATGGTGGCCAGAAACGATAGTTATTCAGGAGTATGACAGGCTTTCTTATGTCACGTCTTGTGGCAGCCTTACAAAGTAAAATTTTCGGAAGCATTTACACAGAAATAAAGCTTTTAGAGTGTAAGTTCAAAGCTGTCAGAACCAGAAATGGAGAGGGGTAGGCCTGAAAAATCTGCACAGCATAGTGGAGAAATAAACTGCACAAAGAATAAGCCAGCTAGAAAGTGAATGCTTGGAACAGTGTGTTTTCAAACGGAAGTAGCACAACAACTCCGAGTGATGGAGGCATCTTTTTATTTCAAAGTTTAAAGAACTGGAGCTCTGGAGAGGAACACTCCTCAAAACACCGCCTACAATGCTAATGTGATCTGCAACCTGGCTTGCATCGTATCGCTGGCTGGCAGTCCAGAGAAACACAAAGGCCCACATGTTTCGGGTAACAGGTTTTGGAGCGTAGTGGCCAGAGATCCACATCCCGGAGTCCTCCTTTTGGCCCTCATCTCCAACACAAGGGGACTTTTGTTAAGACTACATAATCAGTGAGTGGAAAGGAGCACATTAGGGAAGAGACACGTAGTCTGCGTCCTTCGTCCAAAGTGTCAATTTGGCGGTACTCAATACAGACAAATATGTCTAAAGGTTCAGGTCTGGAGAAAAGTGAGGAAATGAACCATTTCCTGAGAAACAACTAACACAGGATAAATCAGAATCACAAAAGTGTCTGCACCTAAAAAAAAAACAAACAAAAAAACATTTTCCTCCAATACAGTGCTGGCTGTACTTGAAAAATATTGCTCAAACCCTCTAAATTCACTGCTTATTATTCAATTACAGATTTTAAAGCATATGATTCAGCTACAGTAAAACTAACAGGAAAAAAAGGTAGTGCGCAGAGTGAGGAATGTAAGATAAGTCCGAGAGGATTTTAAACAGAACATATTTCCTTCTATACTGACCTGACTCTTCTAGGTAAGGTGAAGCATACTGATAGGATTCTACTTGGAAACATTTCTAAGAGGAAAACCCTCTGTTGCTGGAAAAACTGAAAGAAAACCCCTTAAGAAGAAAAAAAAAAACCACAAAAAATGCTATATGCTATAATATCTGTATGGGAACTGTATGCAGTGTTTCATGCATTCTAATGGATTTTAATGCAAAGTTCTTTCTTCTTGGGCTGGGGATCAGTCCTGAGCTCAGGTTGCTGCCTGTGTGGCGTTTCACACGTTCTCCCAGTTTCCATGTTCCTTCTTGGTTCTGCAATTTGCTCCCATGTCCCAAAACATGCGAGTAGGTGGATTGGCTACTTTGAATTGCCCCCTAGGTGTGAATGAGTGGGAGAAAAGTGGCGTCCCATTCCAGGGTGTCTTCCTGCCTCACGATAAGCTCCAGTTCTGCTTACAACACAGTAAAGCAGTTACTGAAGATAAATGAATGAATAAAGGGATAGTCTAACAGTGTTTATAGCTATATGTAAACATTTTAAAACATGTTATAAAAGCACAGAAAGCCTTTAGTGACTTCCTGGATTGAATGCCAGGTTCAGTGAGCATCTACTTAATGTCTTGAAGCTACATTAGCCTCAAGACATCTCCCAATTGGATTCTTCCGCCTGTACAGACAAATGTATTCCACTCTGAACTGGAGACTAAAATGGTGAAGAGTTTCACTGAGGTCACATTCATGTGCTGGGCGTCTAGTCAGTGAGCTGCGGTGCCAGGATCTGGCGAGACATCATGTGTCTGACATGATAAGTGTTTCCTACAGTCACATGGGGACAGGCTTCCAGACAAATGCACTTTTTCTGTAACAAGATGCGATGTGAACTACAATATTTCGGGAAGTCAAAGAGAAAAGCAACTATAAGTGACCTGCACACTGACCTTGCAAACTACAATTGGTTCTTTACTTCCTTTATTGCAGTCCCTGTTGAAGGAAAAAGTAAAGTGTATTGACAACAAAAAAGAAAGTGATTCAGAGCCTCGAGACATTAAAAGGGTCAACTCCAATGTTAAAAAAAAAAAAAAGTCCGAAAAAAGCAGCAGTCTTATCTGTGGCACCAATGCCCATCTGATCAACCTTGGTGTTATCTGAATCCCAACAGATCTGAAGGGAAAGCTATGAAAAGAGCTCAGAGGATTGACGGCAAAACGAGGGATTCCACTGAGCAGGCCGGGGGAGATCTGCTATTTTCACATCATTACAGCCAGTTTCATCAGATACTGCCATCGCAAATCTGCCGCATGAGTGACGGGACCTCCCACACGCGCACACACACAAAGTGAAACCATCACATCAAACCAAAATGGCAGACCTTCAACCCTTCACACATCAAGTATGAGATCTAGCCTTTGATATGATCTATAAAGCAGCGAGTGTGGTTTCTAATTACAGACAAAAGCTTCATGTTACTAACTTGGAACTCTGAAGAGCGACTGCAATCAAACTATGAAAAAATCCTGAAGCATGTATAAGAGGTTTGGTACTGCAAGAACACTGGCTTTTAGATCACATGCCATTATTTATATGATATTAGATAAGGCAGCCCAGGAGATGAATTTTATTTATGAATTTATGAATAGCACAACTTGCCATTTCACCACCTGCAAAAGTGCTGTGCCAATACAATTAAACACAATTACGCTGAACGTGATTCACAATTACCATAACAATCTCCCACTTGGAACAATAACGTCTGTCGATCCATGGGGCTGCAATTATGCTTTACTGTTTATTTTTTATGACTGGAATATAAAGCACAGTTCAGCTAAGACATGAATTCTGTTCTGTTATTAGTTTAATACAATGAAGCTCAATAGCCTCTAAATGGATTTAAATCCCTTTAAAGAAAAGATAAGGAGCCATGCGGTTGCTATGGGAGACAAATAATGCTCCTTGGCTGATGGTTATTCATAGCAATAATTATATTAGCACTTCAATTCATTTGACAACACTATTTGCATCCACTCTTGCAACACCTGCGCCTCCACCGTGTTTATAAAACCAAAAATTGGAGCCTTGCACCTTATTTTTTGGTGCTCTTCTTAGACATTTATGACACTCTTCCTGTCTCAGGTGATGGGGACAGGTTTCAGTGTCACACAACCAAGTTTCTGAAGCAGATGGTGTTTTGTATTATCGTTGCTCTTAATGATGAGTTTAATATACCTCCATTTAGGGTTTAAAAAAAAAAGGAGAAAATTCAGACCTTACCAAATGGTCATGGGTAATTACTGTTGTTTTAGGCTGCACTCCACCATGGTGAAGTCCAGGCCACCTGGCTAATGGATAAATCTGCCCTTAAGCATATTTATCACGTACTATAAGCACATGATGCCAGTGGCTTTAGATTTCCTACAGGACTCACAAGCATAGCCTACACTGAAACCTTGACAAAATATTAGGGATGTAAACCTCAGGCTTTAAATTGATGCATCAATCCAAATCATCCGATTGTTACACTCGTACTAAAATATGTGCTAACACTGGACCATATAGAAATTGGTCTTAGAAAGAAGTCATGAAATAACCATACTTGTTGTACTGGATCAATTAAAAAGCAGCTCAAGGCTACAGCAGAAAGAAAATGCATTGTACAGTATGTTAGAGCTGGACTTTTTTGGAATTTATCATATGTCTAGGTTCAAGTGCCACTGGTAGCTCATTTGCGACGTAACATGAGATGAATAACACAGATGTCTTTAGTAAACAGTTCTGCTTTATTCCTTACTATAAGAGGTAGCAGTGAGGATTGCCTGCATGCAAAATAAAGAGACATGAGCAGTGGCTTCTTTTGAAGCCAGTTTTCATAATGGACATCAAAAAGCCATGAAGCATAATTTGCACAAGCGATGCCTAATGAGGCAGCTTTATGAAGTTGTGTGGCTGTGGGGAAATTTAATGAAATGAAGTGGCAGAGGTTTTATAAAACCACCCTAAGTGTCTTAAGGGTGCAGGTTATCTCAATGCCTTTAGTGCTGATGCTACAGCACCTCAGAGCTGTCGTTAAACTTTTCAAATAGTCAAGTGCTAAAAAAAAAATCACGGCATTCTTTCTGCTCTACGTTTGCCCAAATGTAGTCAGCTGCCTTGCTGTGCCAAACGCTTTTGCTAATAGTGCTGCTAGTTAGAGAGAAATGCCAGAGGGAGAAATGAGTCTTATGATTTCTCATATCACTGTTGGGGTGCCAATCAGCCAATCATGTGTCATTCCACTACTGCACAATGAAATGGTAGCGCATTTATATGTCACTAAGGAAGTCAGGACAGTTGTAACAACTAGACTGCAAAACAAGTGCAGTGTTGCAGGCTTTATATATATATATATATATATATAAAAAAAGATGATTGGATAAAAGTGCAAGGTCAGTGACTAAATGGAGTCCACAGAGGTTCACACCGTGAGGACGTAAGCTTGTTAGCAAACAGACAAACGGGCCTGAGAGAGTTGTTTTTCACCGTGAGCTATGCTTATCCAGGGGAAAAAAAAAAAGCATGGCAGCTCCAAACATCTAAAGGAGAATGAAGTAAATTAGCAGCCAGAGGATTTAGTACTCAGCAATTGTTTCAAGCTTCAAATTTGTCAAGGTTCTTTGGGCAAAAGTCATTTTTGTGCCTTGCAATGCACAAATATGCAATGCCACATCAACATCAATTCCTGTTCAGTTCAAAAAAACTGGTGTGGAAAAATATAATCCCAATTCCACACCCTGCCTGTATTTACGTGCAGTCTTTTGGCAGATGCTCCTGCGACTTATGAAATGTGAAGGCACAGCAATACAACACTAACGTTTTGTAAGCTTCAAAACAAGAAAATAATGAAGGAATATACAAAAAAGGACACATTCAAACCCAAGTGCCAGCAATACAACAAAACGAATATGTTCAGAAAACGAATAAGTAATACAAACTGCAACCAAGTGCAGAGGAAAATCCTAGATATTGTCTAATGTGAAAGGTCTTTAGATAATTGTGGAAGGAATGGAGTCATGGAGTGGCAGGAAAAGCTTTAATATTAATAGCTTATCCATTGAACAGCATGGCTTGGCAAGAAATCCAAACACAGTCCTATCTGTATCCTAGTGCATGAGTTGCCTTTCTTTTACATGATGCTACGTTATCAGTGTGGAAATTCTGTAGAGGTTATCATGTTGCTCTGGTGGACTGTTTAGCACATGTTGTGAAAAACTACTTTAAAAAAAAAAAAAAAAAAAGAAATGAGGCATGTCTCCCACACACACACCTGCCTTTAATGGCAGTATGCACACTCAAACACAATACTTTAACCTGTAGTGAAAAACAAAGACATTTGCGGATTTGGGTGAAAACCTAACCAGCCAACTTTCTGTCCACTCCCAGAGAAATTATTTTTTCTAACAATATTTTCTGTTGAATTTAGTTGATTCGATTTCTCAAAACATAAATTTATTAATAAAATTATCAATTTAAACCATTGTGACCCTTACCAGGATAAAGAATTTACTAACGAGGAAAGAATGTAAGCAATAAATGCATTTTACACACACACACACACACACACACACACACTCACACATATATATATATATATATATATTATATTATATATATAGACTCTCATGTTAATCAACATTGTATTTCTTTGTCCTGTGAGCTTCATGTTGGTGTTGTTAGGTCCCGCAGGATCCCATTCTGGATGCAAGAAAAGTGATATCATCCAGAGACATTAATCAGCACATCTGTGTGACTGTGTGACCAATTGATGGTCTGCTCTATTTTTAGTGCCACCTGTATGTCTAGGCTTGGCTCGCATGCTCTCTGGGCAAGAAAGGTAACCAAATTCAGCTCAGCTACTTAAATACAGCGCGGCCTGCGTGGCTGTGGAAATAGTGACAACATTGAGGCCGCAACCAACGATGATTTCAATAAGGAATTGATCTAGCATTCCACACCCCTTCATTTAATCAATTAATATTTATAAAAAATATATTTCTTTGCAGCATTTCGATCAATTCATTCTACCAAAGAAGAACACTCAACTAGGCTTAATTAAACAACAGATCATTAACTCCAGTTACTGACATTTATCAGATCATCTGTCACAGCATCAGATTATCATCAAGTGCTCATGTCAACCAAATGAGACACCCAAGCTAACATAAGGTGATATTCTGTACATTTTTTTTTACTGGTTCTTGCAACTATACGTCTTATCTAAAGTTCAAGCCCTGATTTGTTCAATTCCAACCAGAAAAATTCAAAATGAGGGCAAAACAATAGCCACTGGTGATCTTGCTAACTGAAACACTCTACAGGTAAACTCATTTTGTTTGCCGTGTATGTGCATGAGGTGAAACATTTTCAGAGTGTAGTAATCAACTCCAAAGCTTTCAATGCCTGGAATCAGTTAATCAACTCTTTTTGGGATCGACTTCAATGTGAACCAAAAGTAGGATGGATGACTTAATATACATACGGTGGAGTCCAAAAGTCTGAGAGCACTAGTTTCCATTTTGCATGGTTTTCTAATTTACAACAATTTTCACCACAAATTGTATTAACAACAAATTGTATTAATAACATGGTCAATATCACACATTTGCTTACATTTAAATAGGAACCTAGCAATAGTGCAGAATCTTGAATATTAAATATTCAAGATATTGAACATTCACTTTCTTTATTTTAAATATTTCAAAATTCTAAAACATTGTTTATTTCCAATTTTAAATGAAAAAAAAAAAAAAAGAAAAATCACAGATTTTCAATGTGGTCTCAGACTTTTGGACATCACTGTATATATTGTGTATATTATAAAAATAAAACAATGTAGTGTCCTGTAATGAAAAAGGTACTAATAAGCAAATTGCCCTTTGACTAGAACCACTTGCAATAAATTATACCGTACACGTCCCTGTGTTGGAGAAAAGCTTGCAATAATTCTTCAGCAAACATATTTACTACCTTTAATGTGACAGATTTACTGTAGCTCCTCTAATTATGAAAAAGATACATTCTTTAATTCAGTTCATTTTCAATAACCTGAAAAAAAAAAAGCCAAAATGTTGCACTATTTCTCAAAGTGATTACACTAAACCCTATGAGCACAAGACTATTATTCATGTGACGAATTGGTAATAAAATTAAACAATCCTATTCAAAGCTTTTATGAGTGTCATTACATAAATATGACCTTCCTGTAAAAATCTCAAAAGCATTAAATTTGAACTTTTTTGTCCAGAATAATTATAAAAGTGCTGATACTGTGAGAAATTTCACTCCATTGAGCACAGACTCTCAAATCAGATATGGTGTGCCCATGACATTGCTTTATTTTATGATTTCCCTGACCTGATTCACATCATTACATCTTTAGCTGAGTTGATTCAGGTGTATTTGAGCACAGAAGTTAGTTTCATGTCTGCTCTAACAAACCTGATCAGCCCATCAGCTTATCATTAAGCCTTTGGTTAGTTTAATCAGGTGTTCATGGCAGAAAAAGCTGGAGTCCGTACCGGCCAGTTGGCTTACAACAGCAGAGTCGGAGACTCGGGGATTAGAGACTAGCAAACGGTGCATTTTGCCAGAACTTCTAAAGCGCTCTAAAAGAGACGTGAGCTTTGAGAAGAGTACTACAGAGAAATACACAAAACATATGCAACATTACAAAAGGTACTGGATATCTGCCATCCCAATGCAATTACTTCTACTATTCCGATAACTGGACTATGATAACATTACTAGATTTTGTGTGCAGCAATGTTTTCTTTTTTTAGTTTTAAAATATTTTACAATTAAATCAATTTGCCAACAATAAACATAACTTTTTGAGACAACAGTTCCCTTCATTGGTCAGTTTTAATTATTTACAAACAAAAAAAAAATCTGATTTTGATTAATTATTCCGGATACGATGCTGGATATTATTAGGGTTGCAATAAAAATAAAACTTAATTTAAAAAAATTGTAAACACATTATTATTATTATTATTATTATTATTATTATTATTATTATTATTATTTAACAAGTTAAATAACATTGCTTAGAATGTTACATTGCTTCTAAATGTGTGTGTGTGTGTTTATTTCTTGGTGGGTACCAAATGTCCCCACAAGGACCTGGATATCTGACTTTTGGCTGGTCCCTATGAGGAAATCAGGGTTTTTTTCTTCCAAAAGAAATTTATTTGTTTCTTTATTTTTAAAGTTTCCTTTTGGTTACTGAGGTTAAGGTTAGATTTAGGTGTAGCACAGCACTGTTTACAGGCTACATAAATAATGTCAGTGGAAGGTCCTCACAAAGATGACAAACCTGCATATTTGTGTGTGTGTGTGTGTGTGTGTGTGTGTGTGTGTGTGTAGTCATTGATGCACCCTGTGGTTAAATGATTAGGTGCCATATTGACTGTGGTTTATATGAGAGAGAAGGATTAGTTTTTTTTTTTTTTAAATATATATATTCTTTACAGTTACTTAGCAACAAGTGTAACTAATAAAGGCCCTCACCTGCTAATTGGCAGACTATTTGGGTCTTGAAAACATTAACATGCCCTGAGTTCAAGACTTTGCCACTGGCTGCCACAAGATATCACTCTGAAATGAAATATTCATCTACTGCCATTTTTCCTGCCTTGACCTGCTGCTCTATGCATACATTAGTAAATGCATAAATGTATCTATTTGCGGGGTCATGTTCCTGATCTCGCGGTGAGACGCATAATCTCATTTCTGAGACTGCAGGTTAGGAATCCAAAAAAGAGTTGCCTCAGGGGGCTTGCAAAGTAGCCATTTGCATATCAAGTGCGAGAAATGGAAGATCGCTGCCCTAGGCGGGCAGTTTTCTTACCAAAGATGGACTCATGCAGTGCATCGGAGGCAGAAGGTGGATGTAATAACAGAGTCTGTTTATTTATGCTGTTTCATAATGTCTATAAACCAGTTAACACCCCAGGAAGACATGATTTTATATACAAATCGCACCTCTTTTACTCCTGCGGCTAATCCTACTGTTGTTCCTATGACAATACTTCCTCTATTTGACCATGACGACAGTTTATAGATCAGACTGCGCTCTTTACCATTCTGCTAAACAATCTGCCACAAATGCTGCTAGCAAATCACATCACTGCTCTCTTTACGCTGCAATAAAATGGCCCTCCCTACAAATTCATCATAATATGCAAAGTCCTATTTTTAATTTACTAGGCTCTCATTCATCAATCCCCTCCTAGCTACTTGCAATAACCAGTGTCTGTTTATTACAGTACATACAAAGGAAAGCACAGGTAAAAACTAATCAGGCACTGTCACTATAATTAGAGAGTACAGACAAATAGGCTGCTGTGAGAATGGACAAAAAATTTCAGTGTTTTGTGAAATCTCCATTCATATCTACAACATGCCAAGTAGCTCAGAACAAATCAGACAAACAATTCACTTTTTTTTTCTTTGTTAAGAGTTTCTAAACGTAATGTATTTACTTACTTGAACTATCCACTTAAGTGAGTTTGTTTGGAGAGCATACACTCTGGCAAAATGGACCTTCTCCCTAGGCTCTTCTTCATACAAACCAATGAATGAATAAGTAAATACCAATGTACGCATATTCCACCTAGGCAGCTCAAATGCCTTGGCAACAAAATCATTAACTTAATAGGCCCAAAGGAGTAGAAGTACTGCACCTATGCCACCATTATAATGAGAAAATAGATTGCATGCATAGAAACACAATATGCGGTTGACTGATGGTAATTATGCAGTTTAAAGGGAAAAAAAAAAAAATCAGACTTTACCGTGAACTATGAATTGTGAGCAGATCCGGTATTCTTGGTAAGATTGTAAAAATGTGCTGCCCATTAAAATGTGTGACAGCCTTAGAAAACCTTTCACTTTTTCTACCTCTGAAAAATACAGGTTTTCCTGAACTGAGATATGTTTCTCTCAACCACCATTAACGTTTTAGCATGTTAAAGTCTGATTTTCACCAAACAGTGAAAAGGGAAGAAAAATGGAACTAAAAGATTTCATTCTGACTGCAGTGCAGGAGTATCATGGACATTTAGACAGCCGGTATCTGATTTGAACTGATTAGGCTTATATTTGTTTCACTATAATATCTATCTAATAACTTGATCACCACATGACGTTCACTTTGAGGAAATCACACTCAGCTAGAGAGGGTTTAGACATCTTTAGACAGACAGACTGTTTTACCGTCAGAAAGCCAAGGCAAGAAAGAGTAAATTAAAGCATGTCCTTGTCGCTTTGGTGACATATAATTACGATTTCCTAAAGTTGAGGTGTCAAACTATTAGCAGGAAAAAGAAAGAAAAAAAAAATTGGCCAAAAAACAACCAATACATATTTGGATGGAAATTTGTTTGAACCCTTTTTGATCCTGCACCAGGATCAGTTTTGAGTTCGTTAGGAGAGGATGTCATTATCGACGCTTTGGTTTCACAGACAAGATTCTTCTGAACTGCAAAAGAGAAGACTTGTTCATAATTCTATTGTTTGTATTAATATTAATGAAAATATACATTTAACATTCATTTCTTTAATTGACATTAACAAACACTTAAGGTGCAGCCTTGCTTAAAAAGTAAAAATGAAACAAAACAACAAAAAAAATAAAGGGCTAAGTTTAAATAATTACATTAGTTAAAACCACACTTACATTTGTTCAGTTCAGTTAACTGGACCATTCCCGGGTTCAAAACATAGCTTTCATATTTCACCAAACTATTGGAATAAATGGCTTTAAATGCAAAAAAACAGAAGTGAAAACTTCCAGAAAGAGCAAGGATAAACAGATACGTGATCATGGTCAGAAGGAAAGACTGTTTTCTTTTCTCGGCCCAGCAGATTTTATAGCAGTGACCTGATAGGAGTGATTGATATGGGTGATGTAAGGTCTAAATTTGGTCTTGTTTGATTAAAGTGTTTTTTTCTGGCACAGTGTGCAGTATTGCCACCTCACAGCTCCAGGCTCCCCAGGTCAATCCTGAGCTTGTGTCTGAGTTTTACATGTTCTCAAAATGTCTGTGTGGGTTTCCTCCTGGTTCTCTGGTTTCCTCCCCAAACCATGACGGAGTATTAAAAACAATGTTTTTTTCAAACAAAAACATCATTCAGTGTAGATTCAGTTTGACTTCATTCATGTTTTTGATTACTTCCAGTTAAAAATTTAGTTTTTTTTTTTTTTTTAGTTTTCATTTTCATTCCCAGTAACTTTAATCTGTATTAAAGTATGTTGCGGTTACCTCCTGGATTGTTCTTTATACACTAACTATAATATTTTTTTTTGTTACAATGAAATCACAGCATTGCAGCACACTCAATTCAACACATTCTCTTCAAAAAAAAAAAGTTCCAAGGTCTACATATTGTTATTGTGATAAGCTTTATCAGTGTGGCCTGATGTCTGTGTTTAGAGACCATCTGATCAACAGCTCTTTCTACTACATCTCTGAGGGAATAATTGTACGACTGTCAACTCCTCAAGTAGAAATGAAAGGAAATTAGATGAGCATCACAGGACCACCTGATAAATAGTGAATGAAGAAGATTTCATTTCGAATAGAATATCTTTAGATTTTTCCATTCATATCTCTGTCTCACACACACACACACTCTATGGATGCTATTCACGTAAAAATATCTTGCTTCATTTTGTTAAGAATGGTTATTTCAGTGCAACACAAGACAGATTTTGACATCAAACATAAGCCACACAAAGGTAAATCCCAAACCCTAAATTAATGTGGACATTTGTTTACGGCTAGTGATTCCACCAAATGTAATTACGCAGCTCTATAGCTGATACTTTATTACTCCGCTGTCGAAATATAAAGCATCCACTTCATGGCAGAAATAATAGGTTATGTCTCTCTGGGGTGTGTTTCCTGAACAGTGATGTGAGTTAACACTGAACCAGCCGACTGCAATGGATCTTATGGCTCATCACACACCCTTGTGCAGACTACCCTTGTGCCACATTGTGCAGTGGCAACATAAATTTGTTATTTATTAATTCTTGACTCAGTAACTCAAAAGAGATTAACTTTGCAGTAAGGAATGCTATAAAATTTGCCAATCTCTAATAAATTATATATAACATATATATAATTATACCACAGCACTACTGAATTCTCGACTGGTCAGAAAGTGTTGATTAATTTTCTCTAACAGCAGCTCTGACAGATATGAAACAGATTTATATTAATGTGCTTGTTCTAATACTTCTACAGCAACAACAAACACTGGGACTTGTATGGTGGATGCACCACATGAACAGATTTTTTTTTTAACGTGTAATTGTTGATATAGTGAATTTCTTTCTTTGAAGTGGTGTTTATTTAACATTTAAGGAAGGAGTCTCCAGTGTCAGCGATTTGTAACAGGCTTCAGTTTTCAGACATGGGAAAGTCTTCAGGATGGAGGATTTGCAGTTTCTAGGTAACATGACAAAGCTGCATTTTTTTATTATTAAGGAAAAAGAAGACAGTCTGGTGAGGGAACAATTGCTTATAGCTGCTATAATGTAAGTGATAACAGGAACTAACTTGTTTCATGGATGATCCAGAACATTAAATCTAACTGTAAACAGATAAAAAGTTCAATATCTCATTCTTTAATACATAATAATATATTAGCACTGACAGAATAGTTGTTGCATAAGAGGAATAAAACACTTCAGGTCAGCTTCAGGGTGCTAAGAGTAACTCCACTTTGCACATGGCTGCATCACACCACTCCGTCGTTGATTATTTTCCTTTAATAGCATGTCCTGTCCTTAGTTATAACAGTGGTCAGGTTTTTAACAGAAGCCTTTGAATCAATATTGCCAAAATGGGTGACCCCACATTTTGTATAATTTGTTTGCTTGTTTAAGTTAGAAGAAGCTCAACAAGATTGCACACTAACAAAATTATAACTAACTACGCAAATTAATTCATATGCTAGAACTGTTAAGATTAGATTACATAAAAATATTTATATTAATATTTTCTCATGACTTAATTTGTGTGAAACAATTAAAAACGAGGAACAGGAGTGGAAAATAAATAGTGACCCGAGTTCATGATGGCAAAAAAATATATATAGGTAATAAAACATGCTATAATAAAATATCAGCTGCTTGTCCCTGTACATATTTTCTTCCTTTTAACTAGGCTTATTCTGCTCATGCTAGGGCAACATAGCATAGAAAACAATATTAAGGGGCATTTCCAATCCAATATCAGAGCCACTGAAGCCTACAAAGCAAAATCTAATTCCTTTAGGCAACATCTGAATGTACTAGTTTTTCCCAATATTACTTTTTTGTTATATAACTTTTATTAAGAGTGTAAATATTAAATAAGTCATGGTGGTCATTGGTGCAGTTGCGGACACTGGAGATTATTATACTGTAGTCTGCTGTTGATTTAGGAGCTTTTCCCGTTTATAACCAAATTAAATTTACATTTTACAAAACACTGATGTTTTCCACCCTTTGAAAAGAAGACGACCTGCATAGTTTATCACTGTCAGGCCTACATGGGAATTCAAGCCACAATATGAATTTTTTTAATGTTTAGTTCTACCATAACATGTCATAGAGCAGCATTATTGCTGTATTATATATTGTTGTTTTTTTTTTTTTTAAAAAAAAGCATATATCAAATACCACTATAAACCACAAATCATCTTATAATTATTGGAACATCTGCAAAACATCTACAGAAACCTCACAGTCTTGTCCTCTCCTTCAACTAAAACAGCCAGAATCAATGAAGTGGTTAGCAGTGTTTGTTAGTCAGTTAGTCAGTTAGTTAGATAGATAGATAGATAGATAGACAGACAGGCCAAGAGCCATGTAGGACTGAAAGCACACTTATAAAAACTTGATTTGTCAGAAATATAGTGGAGAAAATGGTGTCCATTTTCTCTTTTTGTTCACTGGTCCAAATCTTCAGAACACATTGTATTTCTGCAGTGCTACAGCTATGTCCATCACCTCATGATGCCACACATGTACAAAAAAAATCCCGCAGCCCAAACTACACAGCATGATTGGTTCACTTCCTGCAGTTCAGTTGATTCAGAGTCAAATTGCTTTCTCACTGCCATTGAACAGTGCTAGAGTTCACTTAGAGCTGAGACCACCTCTCTCAGACTGGGTGTGTGGGCTTTACCCGTGTGTGATTACTGTGTTCTCACCTGCACAAACAAACCACACAGAGGAAGAAAATACAGCAGGGTTCTCTTCAAATGGACAATACACAGCTTATTTGAAAGCACCCTTAAAATGGAGATGCCAGGAGGACATCTCTTCTAAAGAAATTTACCAACACAGTTAGACTACCATGCTGTTGTAAAATCTGGATTCTCTTAATTTTCTCTTAAATTGTTAATTAGTGAGGAAAAGTCCCTGCGGCTATATATATATACATATATATATATATATATATATATATATATATATATATATATATATATATATATATATATATACACACACACACACACACACATATATATAAAATGTGTACATGTTTTGCTTGTCCCAACCAAGACCTCTCTGGTGCCATCATTATCACTGGCACATCAATGAGTCTTCATTACTTTAGTCTGGTTTCACTACCAATCCCTGCAGCCTGACAAACACTAAGCTCTAAGGAGAGGGGGTGAAAAACCCACAAGTCCTTTAAGCACTGCACTGCAATTACAGAGTCCCCTACTCCATTATCGATGGCCTTTTTCTCTGTGTGGCTTTCTATAGATCTCTATACACACTTTCTGAGCCTCTGAACATCTCCATTGATCAATGAGGAGCAATTAAAATTAGCAAGCGATCAGTGGGGAAGAGAGTTCCGCTTCATGTGAAAAGGTTTACCAGAAATCCAGGAGATTCTGTATGCATGCTGGATGAATGCATTTGATACAGACAGGTTCATAAAGCAGACCAGTTTTTGATTGAGAATATGGATGGATGTTTATCCCCCAGAGCAAAGGAAACAAAGTGATCTTCATAGAAAATAGACATGCAAGAGCTCTAAAAGTAGTAGGAAGTGCTAGAAACAATCTCACTGTTAGGAAAAAATTCCAGTCAATAGGATACATTATATGTATATGTGGTGAACGCGTACATTTTGCCATTACCATCTGTGTTTTTCTGTGTTATTACTGGGGACAAGGACCACATGAAATCCCTTGGAGGGATATGTGATGGTGCACTACAGAGAGGTGAGACAATATAGACATTTTTTAATTTCCTTTCCTTTTCTGTTTATCAATTTGTAACATTTGATTAGTGAAGGCAGGACACAAGTGCAAAAAATCAATGTGTTTTATTAAATGCAACCTAATAAATGTTCATGGTGGCGGTCAGAGCACATGCAGACCGCGACAAACTAGAATGATCCATAATCATAAGATGGGGAAAACAGGTGTGGATCAAAAACCAAGAAATAAGGGGGTCATGTATGCAGAAGACGGCTGACCATTTGGAGCTTTCCTCCTAGTGTACAATGTTGCACCATGACATACCATGAGCAGCAATTTAAAAAGTTACAGAGGTTGGCCTCATGTGTCTCAGCAGAATCCTTCACCCTCCATGACTGGGAGCTGTGATAGGGAAAAACTACACTATATGGCCTACACTATAAGTTTGTGCACACCTGACCATCACATCCATATGTGCTTTTTAAACATCCCATTCCAGATTTATTACCCCTTTGCTGTTATAATATAACCTCCACTCTTCTGGGAAGAGTTTCCACCAAATTTTGGAGAATGGCTCTGGGGATTTGTGATCATTCAGCCATAAGAGCATTAGTGAGATCAGGCACTGATGATGGTCAAGGAGGTCTGGTGTGCAGTCGGTGTTCCAGTTCATCCCAAAGGTGTTCAGTGGGGTTGAGGTCAGGGCTCTGTGCAGGATACTTGAGTTCATACTTCAACTTTGTCAAACCATGTCTTCATGGAGCTCGCTTTGTGCACAGGGGGATTGTCATGCTGTAACAGGTTTGGGCCTCTTAGTTCCAGTGAAGAGAAACTGTAATGCTACAGCATACAAAACTTCCTATACAATTGTGTGCTTCCAGCTTTGTGGCAACAGTTTGTTGCAGAACCACATATGGGTGTGATGGTCAGCAGTCCACAAACTTTTGGCCATATAGCGTAGCTAGTGGTGGGAATTGGCAAATGATCAAATTGGGAGAAAATGGGAGTTTAAAAAGAAACAGGAAATGCTACATTCAGTACTACAAACTCAGAAATTAAGGGAAATCAAGACTTAGAATTAACAACAGGAATGCATGATAAGATTTCACATTGAGAAAGAAACAACAAGGAATAAACTAATCAAGGAGTAAACATGGAAGAGGTGGACAAAATCAGATAACAGACAGGACAGGGGAGGAGGCAGGACAAAACAGAAACAGAAGCACATAACATATACCAAAATAGTAAAAAAAAAAAAAAAAAAAAAAAAAAAAAAAAAAAAAAAAAAAAGGAAAGCAGCACTTGTCGTGGTCTTTTTATCTGTACTTTTCTCTCTCGTCTCTCTGCCTTTGCCCTGAGAGATGGATCACACCAACCAGTAATTCCTGCTCCATCTGCTGGCTTGGCGAGTGTGTGAATATATATATAGCCTATGTCTCAGGTTCTTATAATTAAAAAATACAGATATGAAGATTAATTAATGGCAGATGGGTTGTCTATAAAATCACATTAGTGCCTTGTCCATATGTCTCATTTAATCATACACAGTCACCTTCCCAGCCAAATAGTAATGAAGAAAGGTCCTTTCTTCCCCTTTTAGCCCATGTGGCATCGTCTTTTTAATGAGAAACTGTGAATAAAATATCATCTTGGGGCATAAGAAGCCATTCTGCCACAATTCTTGATTTAACCATGGAACATAAACAAAACACACACATACACAAGCCCACACACATGCTCAGCATAACTTTGAGACTTGAGACGCCCATATGATCTTAAAACTCTCGAAAAATAAAATCCTAAGAAAAATATCAAACATTTATAAGCTGGAAAGGAGCTGCGGAGCATTCAGAATCCAGAAAGCCCTTTGGCTTTGAAGCAGTGATCTGTCTGAAATAAAGGTCTTCATGGAAAAAGGCTGCTGGATTTCCAGTTATGGCCTCATTTCCTGTGACCTTGTAGAATAAGTTATGTCTGGGTTTGTAGAGGAGCTTTCCCATAGGGCCGTGTAACTGATTCCAGCATTGGCAATTTCTCCAAATTAGGATGACTCAAACTGATTGACAACAAATTCATTATTCACTATGCAGCCAGAAAAATTTTACATTTATTATTCTTTTTTTTTTTTTTTTACTTTGCTACCATGTCTGGGCAAATTATAGAACAGATCAGTTTTACTTACCTAGGCAAAACTCCAGGTGTGGGATTCTTGGGACACTAAGGATTAAACCAGGATGAGACGGACAAGCTGGAGGGAAGAGAAAGAGAGAAAGAAAGCTATGTAATTCCCCTCCACATGTACTTCCTTCAAAAATCACTGGATAATGTTTGTGTTTTACCACTTTTACATTTGACCGTTAACTATTATGGACACACAGTTTTGAAAAGTTGACATAGTGTTAGAAATGAATTTCAGTATTAAATCTAACAAAAAAGAAAATGTGGACTGTTCTCGTCTCGGGAGAATAGGAAAGTGCTGGCGCATCCGTGTCGTCTGTTTAAAGTGCCAGACATAAAGCCTCCGAACCCAGGATGATTGATGGTGACAGCCATTTCAGATTATGCAAACTGACTGCGATCCATTTCTCCAATGGCGGCACGTGTCAGAGCGACAGAACTTGCACATCCATCGCCATGAGTGGCTTCCGTGACAGACACCTGAGCGAGGCCAGCTCTGCCCGCACCATCTGCTACCAGTCATGGCCCACCAAGGCCCAAAGCTCAGGGGCCATAATCAGAGAGACAGAGAGACAGAGATAGGGTGCATACTGGAAGGCCTCTCACTAATCCACTAAGCTCATCGTATCACTCACTTAGTCCGAATAATATATCTCTCCTCAGAGTCCAGGAACAAAATACACACTCCATATAACTCCTGACAATACCATGCATGATGAAAGATCTAGCTGATTGCACAGAGCTGATTGCAAGTGTCACATTCTGTTACCTTGGAGGCACTGAGGAGGAGTAAACACATGTGAAGTGCAGCCGTGTGTGTGTGTGTGTGTGTGTGTGTGTGTGTGTGTGTGGAGGAGTA
This sequence comes from Pangasianodon hypophthalmus, assembly GCF_027358585.1. Classification (NCBI taxonomy): domain Eukaryota; kingdom Metazoa; phylum Chordata; class Actinopteri; order Siluriformes; family Pangasiidae; genus Pangasianodon; species Pangasianodon hypophthalmus. Next base: position 6,344,744 of record NC_069712.1, on the reverse strand, counting down.
GCAGTTGTTGTGGTTCTTATCAGGAAACATTGGTGGAATTGCTCAGTGGAGAGCTGAGGTAGCGCTTGGGCTCAGTGCTCAGTTCTCCACGACAGTTGGAAGAATCCAGTGAGCTTGTATCTTGTGAATTTCAGCTGTCCTGCTGATATTCACACTGTCTTAACAGCATTTGTTGAGCAGTGCTGCAGTGCTTTACTCTATTGTTTTTTTAGTCACTGGAGAGCTGCACATGAATGAAAGTGTGCTCCAACACCATCCCCACTTCCCACTCTGTCCCCACATGCTCCAACTCCTTGCTAACTCCAACTCCACAGTCACCACCATACATTTATTTGCTCCAACATCATTCTCACCCTGTCCCCACATGCTCCATCATCATCCCCATCCAGTCCCTACATGTTCCAACACCATCCCCACTATCAGTATGGTGTTCCAACACCGTCTCCACATGCTCCAACATCATTCCCACCTTCTCTTGCTCTTTGCTCCATCTCAGGCCTGAATGATCCAACCTGTCTCTATTAGCTCCATCATCATCAACGTCGGTATTTGCACTAACATCAACCCCGCCCTGTCTCCACATGATCCAACCCCATGACCACATGCTCCAACACCACCCCCCACCCTGTTCCAACACTGTCCCTAACCCATTCTCACATGCACTTTTATGCCTATCCATAAACCATTCCACTGAATATGATGAATAAACATACTGCAGGTAAAAGGACACTCTACTTGATCACTCGATGTCTGCCATCAGATAGTGGAGTACAGCAGTAAGAACATAAAACATTCATGCATCATTAATGATGCAAGTAAAAAGAGAATTGCATGGCTCCTTTGGGATAAAGACTGATTGTAGCTGATTAGGTGTTGATTGTGGTTGATTATCAGTAGATTACTAACCAATCAGGTCAGTGTCTACAACAAGACGGGCCAGTAAGAGGAGTGATAAAGTCCGTGATGATGCATCAGCACTCCTAATGACAATCCTCCTGAGAATGCATCTTGGGCCAGAGATGCTTTGTGAGAAATTACTTGGCACAGTATACACACAAACAAACACATATGCGCAATCATTACACCCATCATAACTCCCACAGGGCAGGCTCATGGCCACCTGTGCCTGACTTACTATGGTGCACCCACTTTGTTAAGAAGTCCATAAAGTGACCTCACTAGCAGTCCTGTGTGATTAACAAGCACCCACAACGGCCCACGCTGATGTATTTATAACCCATATTCATTCATAAAGAACTGCCACACATACACACACACGCACACACAGAGCTGACTCAGACTCACGTACATGCCGGCAGTGCAGCTTTTTTTGGATCAGCACCTGCCAGAGGTTGTGAGACTCTGAATCTAACAGACTGACCTGACTTCAACTTGTCATATTAAAGACAATTTTTCAACATGTTAAACACCAGCTACCAAAAAAAAAAAAAAAAAAAAAAAAAAAAGCAATCGTTCTTTCAAAATCAACCCCAGCTTCATGCCTACGCATCAGAATAGCACTCTCCATTTATCAGACCACAAATGGGTGCAGATGAAGCTGGAAGAGACAGACATGGGTAGACTAATAGAGAGAAAGACAGATGTGTCTTAATGTTCCTCTTCCCCTGGGCAAAACAGTGGTAATGAATATAATGATGTAATGAACATGGTGGGTTTTGGCTGGCTGCCTCACACACTGCCTCTCTCATTTGTGTGTACGTGTGTACGCGTAATGACCATTTTATCAGACACGCCTACCATATTGTCCCAGCTTGTAGATGTACAGCTAGAGACTATAGCTCATCATGTTTTTCCATGTACAATATGTGTTAATTATCCTTTTGTCCTACATTAATGTCAGTGTCTGTTCAGAGGAATGCTGTTGCTTGCATACATTTTAGCTGGTGGATTGTTTCTCAACCCAGCACTGCAACTGAGGTGTTTCTATCAACAGAGCTACACCTGTTACACTCGTACCAGAGCAACACACAGTGCGGGATGATTTACACTTCTATGGTCACGTATTTGCACACACTGTATCAAGGCATTTTGCGGAGATGCTCATATCGGTGTCCTGCCTTCACACTTGCACATAACATGAGGGTGTACACTAGGGGGCAGTGTTGCATGTACCACATCAGAATTTGCAGAAAAGGGTAAGTGAAAAAGAGCTGCCACGATGTTTCTCGAGTAAACAAGCAACAGTGATGTAACTTTGCTTTGAAAAGTGCTGATCTTGCATCAATTATAAACCAAGTCAATTCTCACCTAAAGCATTTCTGAAGCATTTTCACTCATCTGTATTCAGCACTATCAAGTGGTTCATGTACTGCAGTGCTTAAACTAGTGTTTAAATACATAATTCTAGCAAATCTCGGAATGATATATGTATGCTTTAGAAAAGAAGAAAGTGTGTGATCTGGGAAAGTCCTGGATGCAATAAAGGAAATGTTACTCTTTGCATTTGAGATGTATTTGAAACAATATTAGTCTGAAAGACTCTTAACATCTCGTCACTACAGTGTTTCCGGTCACAAATTGAACACACTTCCTCACTAACCAATCCATCCATCCATCCCATCCATTTTCCATATCACTTATCCTATACAGGGTCACGGTGGAGCCTGGAGCATATCCCAGGGAGCTCGGGGCACAAGGCAGGGGACACCCTGGACGGGGTGCCCACCCATCGCAAGGCACAATTCCCACCCATCGCAAGGCACATCACACACACACACATACACTACAGACAATCTGGAAATGCCAATCAGCCTACAATGCAGGTCTTTGGATTGGAGAAGGAAACTGGAGTACCTGGAGGAAACCCATGAAGCAAGAAGCACATGCAAACTCCGCACACACAGGGCAGAGGCGGGATTCAAACACCTAACCCTGGAGGTGCGAGGCAAACGTGTGTGGGAGCCAAGTTGGAGTCCAGTAGCTCCTCATTCTCCTTGATTTGATAAAGGACAGATATTCCACCTTCCTGTTCAGTAATCTTCTGAATCAAACAGGAGCTGCCTTCACAGCCAGTTGATTCACTGAGTCTTGTCATATTTGAAAAATAGCAAGCAGCCAGCAAGGAGCCAAAAACAAACCATGGAAGCACTGAGAACTGAGTTTTTATAAAACTGAGAAAGAACTGAGAAGTTTTGTTAAAGTTTGTTTTAAATGCTCCTTGACTTACAACTTTGCCATATTTTACCATAAAAGTGTTCAATTTTACTGTAAAGTGATTCTTCGCAAAATGACTCTTTACAAAGTATACAAGCATTGCAGGGATACAAACTGCATTTCAGCCATCTTAATGCATGTGTCACATGATGCAATGGTGCACCACCCAAATGTGATCTGCTCAGTGATACTCCAGTGGCGTTCCTTTCCCAGTAAAGGACAGAACAGAGCGGGGCGCACGGCAACTTAAGAGGCCTACAGTCATTAACTGTACACCTACAAAGTAACCTATAAAACTGCGTCAACTACCAAGAAAGCCAAAACTTATCAAGCCTTGCTCTGCATCACATTTCCTTCAAGCCTCTAGCACAGCTCAAGTTCCATTGACCCACAATCACTCAAGATGCAAGAATGTCCTGCATCAAGATTCTTCTCTGAACTGGCACCCAGGTGGTGGAATAAACATCCCCTGGCTGTCTGAACAGCTGAGTCACTGTCTGTCCTCAAATGAAGACTGAAGAGCCAGCCACCTCTCCACCAAGCACTTAAATGAGCAGTAAAAAACTCCTCTCTACCAAGGTTGTAGCTTGATGGTATTCTTAGATCCTGACCTATTTGTACTAGCATGAGGATGTTTTTGATGGAAACTACAATGCACTTCTGTAAGTCGCCCTGGATAAGCATGTCAGCCAAATGCTGTATGAAAAATGCACTCAGGTGATGCTTATTATTCATAAAGCCATTATTTTAAATGGAGACAAATCATTGCTTGAGAAATCTTCATATAACATCCAATTCTCTATGGGGCAAAGGGGGGCGTATGGTGATTTAGCCTTTAGTATGTTTGCCTCGCACCTCCAGGGTTGGTGTTTTTTTTTTAGTCCCACTTTTGCCCTCTTTGCACAAAGGTTCTCCCCGTGCTTCGGGGGTTTCCTCCAGGTACTTCAGTTTCCTCCCCCAGTCCAAAGACATGTACTGTAGGCTGATTGGCATTTCCAAATTGTGTGAATGTGTGTGCGCGATTGTCCCCTGGGATGGGTTGGCCAGGACCCCGTCCAGGACGTCCCCTGCCTTATCTGGGATAGTCTCAGGCTCCCTCGCTACCCTGTGTAGGATAAGAGGCATGGAAAATGGATGGATGCATGGATCTCTATAGGCTATTCACATAGAATTTGGATCATTTTCCCCTTATATTTTCTGATCTTGTATATACAAATTATATTCTCAGTAGTTAGCATCAATTGCTTTGTGCTGACTTGACTACTGGAGTCCTCTATTTGTTATACACAACAATACTGACACTTTTACTACAGTACTCTGTTATACACAACAAAAGCAACAGAAAAACTGTTTATTGTAGAGGGCTCAGACTTTTTTAAATCCCATGGGGACGATTGCAGATTTTTTTTTTTTTTGCCTGCAGCCTGGTTGCTCTCCTTCAGCCCAACTGAAAAAACATCATTCCTGCATATGTGATTCTCTTGAATGCAGACATCAGTTCATCATCCTCTTCATGAATACAGATTCCATTACAGCAGACAGACTCCACAAGCATTTTCATATTTATTCTTTCCAATTTCATTTCTTTCATGAAACCCATTTACTTCTAAAGGACTTGAGAACAAAAGATAACGAAGTCTCTTGTCTCTCTCCTCTTCTCTCTTTCCGTCTCTCAGGACATCGTGATTTGTCTTAACACCTCCAAGAGCGACGTGAGCCTTGATTCAATAACAACACGTTTCCAGGTGACACCTTGTCCCATTACTTAAAGTGGCTGTTAACAAGACAGCGACTCGCTGTACCTGGCACTGAGTGAAATCAAACAGGGAGGGTATTTTTTCCAGTTAGCCTTAAATAAAGATATTTTCAAATGCATGCTTTAGGGAGCACTTAGGAGTACTCACAGATTTTTCATAATCAGTTAACAGAGTTCAGCTTGTACTTGAGATAAAAAGGCACTCCTGAGCATGGATGCTGCTGCAGGTGCTGTGCGTAAGTGATACTAATTTTCAGGTTGACCCTGGTCGGGTGAGTGATGTTTGTTCTAGCGTAGAATCTTGAGAAATTTTTCTAGGTCACCTGAGCTCCCGCTGCCGGTGCAAATAGATTACTGTCAGCTGCTTTCTGTCTCTGCTTTGTCAACAAGAAGAGCTAAACAAATGCAGCTGGGAAATGTGTGGCTGTCAGCGAGTCTTCCGTTCTGACTTCACGCACCGCAAATTGTGCAAAAGTGCACCGAAGTGGTTATCATTACCACTTCAGTCCTGCCTAAACTAGCTGTCATATTGGAGCACTTTGGGAGGTGACAATCGTGTCGTTCCCTAGGGAGGGAGTTAGGAGGCACCTCAGTGATAAACAATGTGAGCAGAAAACACAAATAAGAGAAATGAGAGCATGATAAACCGAGGGATATATTAATATTTTAGAATTTATTTATTGCGTCAGTGAAGTCAGAAGCCTGTTTTGAGGAAATTGTACGTACCATTAAACATGCAAGATCTAAAAAAAAAAAAATTCAATTTAACTTGTACAACACTCATCAATGTGAAAAGATCCAATAATGCTGGAAAGGTGCAGATTCAGGTTCAGCAATTTTAACAATAATTTTAGAGTCAAACTGTTTCCATAATTCTGCCTTTGCTGTAGAAACCAGGATTAATATATACTAAAGGATGCTTATAACTTAGACTTATAATACTGAAGGTAGTGCAAAGCTCTCTCTACTCAGAGGCACTGTTAGTTTATTTGAAACTCTGATGCGTTGTACGTCCTGTGCAGCACTAGACCTACGCAGCCTCTGTCAGTGTCACTCACTTAACCTGAAAAATCTCACTAGCGTTCAGCGCATACTCTTTCCTCTCCGACTGACTAGACTTTGCTGACACAAAGTAAACAAGACAAGAAATATCATTCAAACATGTACGAGAGATGCAAGGGAGAACAAGCGCTGCATGAGGGAAAGATAAAGAGGAAGAGCAAGAGACAGAGAAAGAGGTGCAGAGAGCAAGAAACATACTAGTATGTGGGTGTGTGTGTGTGTGTGTGTGTGAGAGAGAGAGAGAGATTGAGAGAAAGACACACAGAGAAGAAAGCAAGGACATTCAGTAAAAGAGGAAGATAAGCCCGTAGGTGACTCACCAGCAGCCGTGGCTCCTCTTGCCAGACTGTCTGCCTCAATCGCTGCCATCCCACAATTCCCTATGAATCCAATCCCTTGTGACAGTGCTGTCCAGAATTCCCAGCGCACTGAAGAAACAGTGCCCAGACTAAAGAGCTTGACTTAGAGAATTCCCTCTGCCGGCATGGAGCGATGTGGAGGAAAATGGATGCACTGAGGGAGGGGTCCTGGAGTGAGGGGAAGAACAGGGATGATGGAGGGGAGAAAGATGAAGAGAAGAAGGATACGAGGTGGAAGAGAATTGGTGTTATGTACGCTGCATGGCTCTATCCGTCAATCTGTTTCTTGTCTGTGAGAGACAGCCAGCGTACACTGCACCGGCTCGCTCCCTCTCTACCTTCCCTCTGTCTGCTTGAGCTCTCTCTCTCTCTCTCTCTCTCTCTCTCTCTCTTGCTCTCCCTCAGTCTGCTCTCTCTCTCTCTCTTTCTCTCTCCTTCTCCTCCCCTCTGTTCTTTCCCTATTTTCTCTCCATTCCTCTTTTCAAAAAAGGAAATAATTAGTGAAAGCCTGAACTCTGTGTAGACAATCTTCACCACAGCAGGTGAGCTGGGAAAGCTGATTGAGAAACTCGGGAGAAAATGCAGCACAGAGAGAAAGCAAGACAGAGGAAGCAAAAAAGACAGTGCAAAAGAGTGAAGAGAGAAAGAAATGGCATAAACTCAGAGACCTGGCAACAAAAAGGCAGAGAAAGGGAGAACGCAATCTAAATCAAGCTAAGAGATCCAGCAATACAATTCCCTTCCACTAGCCTTCGATAGCTACCACTGGAGACGGAAAGAAAGAGCTCAGTGTGTGTGTGTGTGTGTGTGTGGTAATTTTCTCACTGATCATCTCAATTTAACTTCATCTTTCTCTCTGTTCAGTTCAGAAACCTTGACGTGGACCTTGAAGGGAAAAAAATGAGCTGCTCTGTTCTGCTGTACTTCAAATTCTGGATAATACAAGTAAAATGTCTCTTTTCATTTTAAATCATCTGTTTACATTAAAGAGCTACACTTAAAGGGAAGATCATCATATGCATTTGCAACAAGCATTTATGCAACAAGCATTTATATAGTACAGTACATGGGTTAATGAGCTAAATGAAAAACAAACACAAGCATGCACAATGTCTGGATTTTGTCTAGCACTCTAGATTTGTTTGTTTGAAAAGCAGCTTTTCTCAAAGCAGTGACATTTTTAAAGCTCAACTTTCTGACCAGGCAGGCAGATATCAACATGATATGACTATGCTCCATGAAGAAAAATAATAATAAATAATATTTATATATAATAAAATATTTTGTACACACACATATACATACATACATATATATATATATATATATATATATATATATATATATATATATATATATATATACATACACACACACACACACACACACACACACACACACACAGTACTGTGCAAAGGTCTTAGGCACATGCGAAGAAATGCTGTAGAGCAAAGATGCCTTCAAAAATAATGAAACTGAATGCTTCTACATAAAAAAAAATACTATAAAGAGAAGTAAACAGTAATAAATGAAACAAAGTTGATATTTGGTGTGACGATCCTTCGCTTTTTTTAAAAAAAAAAAGTAGTCTCAGGTACAATTAGTGCAGTTTTATAAGGAAATGAGCTGTAAGTGTTACTGAGCATCTTGCAGAAGCAGCCGCAGTTCTTCTGAAGACTTTGACTGTCACACTTGCTTCTTATTTTTGCATCAAAACCCAGCAGCCTTCATTATGTTTTTATCTGAAAAGTGGTATCTTATGTAATATGCTGCTTTCTTTACTGACGTACAAACATTTTTCTGGAACGTTTAATTTTGTGCTGGAAAACTAATGTTTGGAATTCTACAATGTTTTTGTACTGAATCAATAATGTAGATGTTATAAAATAAAAATCTATAACAAAGTTTGTACTTTGCACAGTACTGTATGTATATATATGGAGAGAGAGAGAGAGAGAGAGAGAGAGAGAAGCCATCATGGATATTTCTATGGCAAAAAAAAAAATATCATGATGCTGCAGTCAAACTTTGTAATGACTCTGCACTGTATGTGACTAAAAGTGCTTTACTATACATAAATCTGCATTTAACACACCAGCATCAAAATACTCCGCCAATGTCATCAAGTTAAGTGATTTGGCCATTTAATAATTGGATTGTTGATCTTTTTTTCCCGATATTTTACTGCTTTAAAATCTCATTACTAACCATTTATAAGTAGGCTATTGTTCAAACGTATAGGGGCTATATGTTTGAATCTATAGAATCTGAAATTGGAATTAGACTAAAATGTTTCTATAAGAAAAAGAGGGCTACCAGAAACTAATAAAGTGTATGCCGTAGTAGGTGATAACATTTACAATACTGATTATAATAAAAGTTTTCTTATGAATGCATTCTTTTTTTTCTAATCACATATTATCAGATACCAGCTGCTCTAATGAGAAACAGGATTAGCCAATTGGGATAATGCATTTTCCCATTTCTGTTTGAAATCTATTAGCCAGACTATCTAGCTACATTATAAGCACAAAGATATCGAGGTGAGAGGCAGCTCATGAATCATTTTTAGATATGAGTGTAACTTGCATCACACAGGAGTGCACCTATATACAGCAATGAACAGTAACTACCCTTCAGTTGGCTACACTACTGATCTGCTCTGAATTCTGCATATTGTGTGTACTATGGGCCATTTTGGTATTATTTTTCCTAAGTTCATGTGGGCCAAATAAACAAGGCTGCAGGCCTTGCGTTTGACACATGTGCCATAACGCTTCCTTCTGATTAGCTTAACTTTTTTGGACTAGTAAATAAGCATGCTTCAAGGCAGTTCCCACACACAAATTTTGAACTCTTTTTGCTGCTACCTCTGGTGCTGCTGCCTCATGTGCAAGAAAAGGTAGACCTTGTAATGAATATTTAACTGAAATATCATGCTACACCTCAGTGAAGCAACTTTGTCTCACCAGTATTTTCCATTCTGATATTTGAGACAACGAAATTGTCTCATGCCTAGTTGTTACTTGAGGAAACATGCTAACAGAGTTATACAGATTATTTATCTTGACTGCTATAAATAATTTTTGAGTTAATGTTTTCAAACAACCTCTAACACACCTCAAAACAGCTCAGCAATACCACAAAACAGTCATACCTGAGTAGAGAGAAAAAAAAAACCCTCACTCAAACTCCAAAATAACTCACTCAAACCCCAAAATAACTCAAACCCCAAACATGCTCACTCAAAACCCCAAACAACTCACTCAAAACTCAATAGCTCTCAAAATCCCAAAACTGCTGACTCAAACCCCAAACAACTCACTCAAATCCCCAAACAACTCTCAAAACCTCAGACGACTCACTCAAAACCCTAAACAACTCACTCAAACCCTAAACAACTCACTCAAAACTCAAAATAGCTCACAAAATCCCAAAACTGCTGACTCAAACCCCAAACATTCTCATGCAAAACCCCATACAACGCAAACCCCAAAATAACTCAAACCCCAAACATTCTCATGCAAAACCCCATACAACTCAAACCCCAAAATAACTCAAACCCCAAACGACTCACTCAAACCCCCAAACAACTCACTCAAACCCTCAAATAACTCACTCAAACCCCCAACAACTCACTCAAACCCTCAAATAACTCACTCAAAACCCTAAACAACTAACTCAAACCCTAAACAACTCACTCAAAACTCAATAGCTCACAAAATCCCAAAACTGCTGACTCAAACCCCAAACAACTCACTCAAATCCCCAAACAACTCTCAAAACCTCAGACGACTCACTCAAAACCCTAAACAACTAACTCAAACCCTAAACAACTCACTCAAACCCCCAAAACTGCTCACTCAAACCCTACTCACTGAAACCTCAAAAAACTCATTCAAACCCCAAACAACTCACTTAAACCCCAAACGACTCACACAACCCCCAAAAGAGCTCCTTCAAACTTCGAAACAGTGCCATCAAACTCCAACACCACCACAAAACCTTACAACAGCTCAATGAAACCCCCAAAATCTTATTCACAGCAGCTCACTCAAACCTCAAAACATCAATATCCACCAAGAGCTTACATACAGTAAATGTCCAGTCAGCTCACTGAAAGCAAAATACATTGCTCCATCAACCCTTACACCCACAAACCACTCAACCACCGATCACCGATCAGCTCTCACTGGCTCCAAACCAGCATGTTGTTCTGCCAAATGACATATTCTGCTGTAAAAGTGGAGTAGGAAATCCTAATCGTTTCATACTAGGTTTTGAAACAATTATGTATTTTCTTGGCTGCTTAAACATATTTATCATATATTTATAAACCCCATAAGAGTATTGTATTCTGTACAATACCACCCACACACTCATTCTCACTGCTAAATACTACATTCATTTATGAAGAGAGTTGAAAAAGAGCTCAAGGAAGACTTTGCTGTCTGCAGATAATGCATATTTGCATTCAAGAAGGTCATGATATAAGCAAAGATACATTATTAGGTCAAAAAATATATATATTAAAAAAAATGACAAGACATGTACCAAAAATTGTGATACAGATTGAGAATTAATGAGAATTTGATTGCTGTTTCAGTAAGTCACACTTTTATGTACATAAGCAAAGCTATGACAACAACATGGGACACATGCACATTTTTGTTCTTTGCCACACTACAACTTTAATGTCATTCTTTACATATAACTACATAGAAGCATTTACTTTAAAATAAATTTTATCTGCCAAAACAATCTATCTTGCTTACTGTACGCTTTTCCCTATATGTCACTTGCAGACAAGTGCAATGATAAATTTCTGGTTGATTCCAAGTAATGTGAATACTGTGTTCTGAGATTTGAGATTATTTGAGATTAACTGTGGTTTAAGCAATTAAGAAAAACACATGCAGTCAAACATTTACACTCAAACACAAACATACATACAGATGAGCACATATTAGCATTCAAATCTGTTCCTTGTAAAGCCATATCCGTCTGATCAAGGCCAGTCTGATGAAAACAGTGAACCGAGATCAATAAAGAGAAAGAATCTTGAGCGTGGAAACAGAAAGGAAGCATGGTGAAAAAAAAATAATGAGAGTAAAAGACAGAAAGAAGTACACGATGAAAAGGAGCACAAACATGGTCTTTGTACCTATTTAATTCAGAGAGTGTTTATCCATCCGAGTAACTCTCAGTATTCTTTAAAATTCCAGCCCCACTCCAACATGCCATCCAGCAGGCCTCAGGACTGCTAAAAGCCTGGCAGGTTTTGACAGCTTCTGAGAAAGCTGCCAGTTCCCCTCTCTCTCTCATCAACCTGGATTCACAAAGATGCAATAAACTCTGTCTCCTAAAACAGACTCACTACTCCTTTCCCAGAACCAAATTTAACTACATTTCCTGTGCAAAATCAGACTCACCACATCCCCCCCAAAAAACAAACAAAAAAAAAAACACTGAAACACTCATTCATCAAAGCCAAACTCACTCATCAAAACCACTCATCAAACTCTCAGGCAGAGCCAAATTCACTGTACCCCTTATTTAAAATCAGACCAACAGAACTTCCTCACCAAACACAAACATCTTTACTAATTAAATCCTAACCAAAGGCCAAGTCACAAAACTCCCTTACCAAGAGACTCACCAAACCCTAGTTCACAAAACTGCTTAACCAAAACCAGACTCACCAAATCCACTTATTTACATTTACTGCAAATGGGGGATGCTTTTATCCAAAATGACTTTTACAGTTGATACAACTGAGCAGTGAGTATTAATGGCTGAAGCGCTCAACAGTAGCATGTTGGTGGTGCTGGGATTTTAACTCATAACCTTCCAAATCAGTAGCCCAGTTACCAAATGCCTTAACCACTGAGCTTCCACTGCCTTCTCATCAAAACTAGATTCACCAAAGCCAGACTCGCCAAAACCCAGCCCACTGAACATCTTCACCAAAGCCAGACTTATAAATACCCAGCCCACTGAACATCCTCACCAAAGCCAGACTCACAAATACCCAGCCCACTGAACATCCTCACCAAAGCCAGACTCACCAAAACCCAGCCCACTGAACATCTTCACCAAAGCCAGACTTATAAATACCCAGCCCACTGAACATCCTCACCAAAGCCAGACTCACAAATACCCAGCCCACTGAACATCCTCACCAAAGCCAGACTCACCAAAACCCAGCCCACTGAACATCCTCACCAAAGCCAGACTCACCAAAACCCAGCCCACTGAACATCCTCACCAAAGCCAGACTCACCAAAACCCAGCCCACTGAACATCCTCACCAAAGCCAGACTCACCAAAACCCAGCCCACTGAACATCCTCACCAAAGCCAGACTCACAAAAACCCAGCCCATTGAACATCCTCACCAAAGCCAGACTCACCAAAACCCAGCCCACTGAACATCCTCACCAAAGCCAGACTCACAAATACCCAGCCCACTCAACATCCTCACCAAAGCCAGACTCACAAATACCCAGCCCACTCAACATCCTCACCAAAGCCAGACTCACCAAAACCCAGCCCACTGAACATCTTCACCAAAGCCAGACTCACCAAAACCCAGCCCACTGAATATCTTCACTAAAGCCAGACTTGCAAATACCCAGCCCACTGAACATCCTCACCAAAGCCAGACTCACCAAAACCCAGCCCACTGAACATCCTCACCAAAACCCAGCCCACTGAACATCCTCACCAAAGCCAGACTCACCAAAACCCAGCCCACTCAACATCCTCACCAAAGCCAGACTCACCAAAGCGCTCTCAAAAAAATCTCACAAAACCGCCTTACTGTAATTAGCTACATCAAAACTGAGTCCACCGAACTACTTCACCAAAATGAAACTCCCCAAAACCACTCACCAAAATGAGACTCGACAAAACCTCTGTCAAAAGAAAACTTTCACCAAAATCGCACACCAAATGATAAATTCCTCATAAAAATCCCAGAAAAACAGACTTATTAATTAACCTGCCAAACCTGGTATAGAGTCTCCACAACCGAACTCAGCAAACACACAAGCTCCAATACTAAACCAGGTTCATGAAACTCAAAACTTTCTTTGTCCTTCTGCTCATTCTTTGCAGCACTGGCAAATATAGTTTAATGAAATAGGTGGAAAGATGGTCCCTGTAAGCCTGCACTGTCAATAACATTGACTTACCATTAAGAGAGGGGAACACAGAGGAAGGTAATTATTGAGAATGAGGGCTAGAGCAGCTCATCTGAGAGGGCGAGAGAGAGGAGAGAGAGATGTGATGTTTACCCAGTTCCTTCTCTCTGCTGCAGAGAGTTTGACAGATATGTTTTAATAAAGAAAATAATGATCCAGTAAGTGCCCTAATGGCCTATAATAGTAATTCCAAGAGCAGTCACCTGTATCCGATCTGCTGTTTTAGTGGCGATTACAAGCCCTTGATTATGCTTCATATTAAACATGGCAAGGTCAGTGTGTAACCAGACAAAGAAGGACAGATGAATAAAGAACAACAACATGCTTATAGCCCTAGAATTCTACTTCAGATGGTGTTTAAAGATTCACTACCACAGGGTGGGCATTTAAATAATGCCCCTAGTCAGAAAACTATCATGAGAATCAGAGTGAAAGAGGAACACTTGTTACTGTCATTAGAAACACACTGATGCAAGAAAGGTCGGTCTATGTTCCTCTTGACTTGGGCAATACTATAAAAATATCTCTTATGATGTGTGTGTGTCATGATTCACTCTTCTGAGATACTGTGGGTGTTTCGATATCTTTTAATATGTAAGTGTACACAACCACAGATTTGAGGTTGAAATTTTGTGCTGAATTTTAAAATTGATATTAAATATTTTCAACCTTGAACTCAATCCATCAGTTTGTTAGCAAACCTATATACTGTGATGCGTATCATGCATCACCGAAATGCGAGGCTGCCTGCAAAAACCCTTCATACAGGTTTTCCTGAACTGAAACATGCTTCTCTTTTGCATGAAATAAATTGAAGCATTTTAAAATCTGATAACCCCCAAAGCTGAAAAAAAAAAAAAAAAAAAAAAAAAAAAAAATTAAAGATTTCATTGTAATTCCACTGAAAGACGCCATGCCTATCTCTACATTTATATTGTTCTCTATTTATGGGAAAACAACATTACTGCATTAAAGCATTATACGTTTACAATGAGAAATAAATTCTTACACTGATTATCATTCACATCAGTCACTGTCTCATCACCCACGTTAAAAGTCATTGCATTTAAATATGAACCTCATCGTCGTCTCTTCACTCCATTGATCTCTGCTCGCACTAATCTCAGTGGGGAGACAAATGCTGATTCCTTCACTTCTGTTCTGTTGGCTAAATTTCTTTTTAATAATGTCCTTTAATTAGGTTATTTAAACTTTCAAACTTTGTCATCTGTCATCTATACAGAATGTATAAGCGGTCTTTTCTGTTTTGATGATGTTACAAAGTTGGTATTTGATTACAAACTGATTTGATTAAGCAAATGTCCTTTTCACTATGTCATGTATCTTTCCAAAAACTTGATCAAATCACGAGAAAATCACACTTAGCTAGCAAGGTCATTGACATCTTTAGACAGACGGACTGTTTTTTACTGCTGCGTTTATTAAACTGGTTCCTTACACAACATGATCTTCGGAGGCAGACGCCAAGGCAGGGTCATAAAATAACCTGAATAAACACATGTTGTTTTTGTTTTTGTTTATGCTTTCTTAAAATAGAGATGTCAAACCATATTAGTGGCAGAAAAACTCAATTCCGGTCAAAACCAGAGTTTCGTTATTTTTATTCTTCCAGAATTCAGCCGTATGATTTTTCAGGCGATCTCACAAACATCTTCAAGCAAAAGATAAGATAATTTTGTCATATTGCCCACCCCCATTTATTTACTATTTAAAGAGCTAACCTTCAAGTTGGACTTTTCTTATGATTAGATGCATCCAAGCCTGAAGCAAATCTCAAACAATGTGCACTAATATTTATTCTTAGTCCTTCTACAATTTAAGATATACCTCTATTTTGAATTTTCCGTCTATCTTACTGATCAAAAGCTGTGGGCAGCATGGAATATCTACAGATTACAATGAAAAAGATGTCTTTCCAACCACACTCTTGCTCTCCTTTCATACTTCCTGATCTTTGAACACAATCCCAGGTAGGATGGCTATGGATTTATCATCATGTCAGATTTATTGCACATGCTCTATAACTTCCCCACTATCATGAGAGCAGCAGCTGCCTGCTCAGAGGTTGAGGGACTAGCTTGAAGACTTCAGTGTCTTTGGGGGAAACCACTCAATTTCATTCCTTCCTTCTTAATTTCACTTCTTCGTATTTCTCACAATCTGTTTCTGTCACAACTATAAGCCCCAATTCATCATGTTCCTGTTCCCAGATTCTCCCTATGTGTCTACCTAATGCTGTCTCTCCTAGCGTTTTATTTCTCTGCCTCCGTTTCTCCTCTCTAGTTCCTTTGCTGGAAGGAACAGCTCTGACAGCTCTAAAGTCTTTCAAGTCCCTGAGCAACACACACTTATCATGCTGCGCTATTGCAGCTCTAACAACAGGAGGCTAAAAACGACGACATGAAATTTGCCCCACAGCACTGCCAGAGCACGGGTGAGCCAGCGGGAGCATGGTACTCATTTATGTTCAATTTATTTCTAAAATTTTCAAAGTACTGCAAATGACTTAGAAACAGGTGTATGGCAAGAACAGATAAATATTTCATATTTAAAGTAAGTAAAATGTTGCTCTTAGCACTTGGGTGATATGAGACTGAGCACAGCTTAAGTGGTTTTAAGAATAATATAACAGTAGGAATCTCAAATTCATCTGCTTGAATGCAATGAACATAGGTGCAACCCTTGAGTTTTTGTAAAAAGCAAATGGCACTTTTCAGACAATAGTGTTAGCTGTTGTTAAAAATATTGCCTTAATGTCAGTGTGACATTTCCTGTAAAATTTAAACTGTCCTTATCTGTAGAATGCTGACCAATTTTGGCGCTTTGGAGAATTATATTTATAAGAGGTAGTCACAGATGCCAGGTTTCTTAAGCATTTCTCAGACTACATAGATATGTAAGTATTTCCACATGCACATGCCAAAAGAATATGTTTATATGCCATTTTTATGAATAAATATTTGCTTTGAAACATTATTTTTTTCCTTTAAAATTTACATCAAAGCTACCTGATATACTGTTAATAACATTTTAGGTGGAGACACAGTGGTGCAGCGTTGCCACTTCACAGCTCCCCGGTTTGATTCTGCCATCAGATTACTGTCTATGTGGAGTTTCACATGTTCGTCCCGTGTCTTAGTGGGTTTTCCTCCGGGTTCCTCTCATGTCTCAAAAATATGCCGGTAGGTGGATTGGTGACGCCAGTGAATTGCCCCTTGGGGTGAGTGAATGTACGTGCATGGTGCCCTGTAATGAAATTGTGTATATTCCCAGACATCCAGTGTGTATTCCTACCTCACACCCAGTGTTCCTGGGATAGACTCTGGATCCACAATGATCCTAACTAGGATAAAGCGGTTACTGACAAAAAAATGATGCCATAACCTCACTATAGGATCAACCTTTAAATCGTAGGACCAATATTACACTACATATTACACAATATTACAGTGTGTACAGTATATATATATATATATATATATATATATATATATATATATATATATATAAGCTATTTTTTTGTATTATTCAGAAATACATGAATATTTAATATAAGCTGTTATAAAGGAATAAGATGCAATTCTCTCATCTGCTGGATGTGATAAAATCAACAGCTGAAGCTGCCACAGAGAACAGCTGGCTGACAATTCACGCCATCAATGAAGCCATTTGTGACAAAATAATCATCAGTCCCTAATGGCTCACTTGTTCACTACATAGGGTGTAGAATCAATTACACCACACAGGTGGACAAAACATGTGCCCAGGCACCCAGGACAAGAGGATCACCTGTCCAAGCTATTTGTCTTTTCATTCATAGTTGTCCAGTGGACTCAATCTGAATTCCACCACCTGCCGCACTACACATATCGGCTTTTACTAATCTGATTAGTAAATCTGGCATGCACAGATGATATTGGATCTTTTCAGAATCAGGAATACACAGGTATTTGTATACAGCATAGAAACCGAGCAATTAAAGTGCAGCACAAATTAGTCATATAACTCTCCTACTTGCAAAACAGTGCGGCTAAATCCATCGAGAAAATGACAGGCTCCCGAGTGGCGTGACAGAAAAGCATTGTCAGGAGATGGTCTCTAGGTCAGAGGGATGACATACTCTCTCTTCCCTGATAATCAGAGTGACACTGGCCAATCGTGGGTGTCTGTGAGTTCATGTATTCAGTAGAGGGCAGATAGGGCTTTCTTCTGAGTGTGTTACGCTGCCCTGTGATGCAGCATGAGCAGTATATCACAAATGGTTGTTTGGTTTCACGTGTCTTGGTGGACGCACGTGTTAGCTTTCACCCTCCCTGGTTGGTAGCTATTGTACGATCGGGCAGAGCCAGTGGCTAGGAATTGGCAGGTGACCAAATAGGTGAAAAATGTGGAAAAAAGAAAGAAAGAAAGAAAGAAAGACAGCACCCAGACATGAATAATATCTTTATGTGCAATGTGTCACAGCCAAACAGCTTTTTGTCGAGGAAGCAAACATGTTCTACAATGAAATCTCTGTTAGAAGAGAAGTCATTTGTGTCTGTATTCATACACTTAAAAAGCTAACTAGGTCACCATACGTTGTAAGATAAAATGTTTTAGCCTAGTCAATTAGGTTTCCAGGCAACCAAAACATGGGACTTGGCAAGCTCATTCACTTGCCCAGTGGGCTATCTAATGGAATTATGATTTAATGGATTTATGATTTGTCCACCCCTGCCCCATATGCAGGACATGTATATAATGTCTTATATAGAGCTCAAAGGGACCTGCTCAAATCTTCCAACTCAATTATATGCTGATAAATTGCTGCATTATAAAAGCAATGAAGCACTAATAATTCCATGGTTCTGTTGATCCTGTGATTTTTCTCTAAACGGTTCCTGAGTAACCATAAGTGTTAAAATGCTTGCATACTGTTTCCCATCATGTTCCAGGTGCTAAATGTGAGCTGGGATATCTCTGTACCTCTTTACGTGTTAATGAATTCCGGTCTATCGCCTAAATTCCTTAGGTTATATTAATAAACTGTAATCCAGCTAGCGTACCTGCTCATGGCTGGTGTGCTGTTGCTGTAATCACGGTTCCCTAGAGGCAGGCTCATCACTGCAGGCCTGATGCTCTTGCAACTGCTCCTAGAGAGCATAAATAAGAGAGAAATCAGAGCGAGGGCCATCACCCGGCCTACCTGGCCCCCGGCAGCACAAGCAGCCCGGGCTAATTTCTAATTGGCAAGTGCAGATGGCGTGTGGAGATACAGAGGTGCTAAAATTAACCTCTCAGCACTAATGGAGCGGTGCTGAGAGGAGGAAAAGTGGGCAGAGGAGGAAAAGTGGGCAGAGGAGGAGGACTGCTATGTGCTGAAGATGGCCGAAGTCACAAGGTGTTCCAAGTGTTTTTAAATAGACAAACGGACAAAGTTTTTTAGAAACAGGAGCTTGCAGTTGGCATGATGTCAGTCAAATTGATGCCTCAACAGATGGAATAAATAAAAGCATTGTCAAGTAGCCAAGCAGACGGTGCCACCGTCGCATCACTTCCTGATTTGCAACTCTACTTGATGCAGTTTTAAAACCCAGGAAATTTGAAAAGACTGATTGCATTGAGCTTAGACTGCTGATGAAGACAAGACAAATAATGTATAGAGAGATGCACACACGCACGCACACACACACATACACACATACATACACACACACACACACATACACACAGAGAAAAATCCTGTACAATCCTATTTGATGTTTGGAGAGGAAGCGTATATCGTTGGCTTGTTGTTTTTTTTTCCTCTTGTTTGCTGTGGTAGCAAATAATCAAAACAACAGAGAAAACCAATTCGGATGGGAGCAGGTACACTTCTGCTGCTGAAAGCAATAAAAACCACTCCATCCAACGGAGACTAAGCCCTTTCCGACACTGCGGCAACGACTCACAGTAATGGAAGATTTCAGGCTTATACTAAGAACCTTCCAATATCAAAGGAAAGCCATAATGAAGAGGAGAAGTAAAACTCTCCTGTGGTTACATCCCACAGTGCATGAAGAACAAATAAAAACAGAGTTCCTGCAAAAGCCAAGGCTTTATCCTCATTCTTAGTTTTGCTAGTCATTCTGGCTCAGAGTCCTTCTTAAGGTATAGCCTTTATTTCTGGTTGTAAATTATGGCTGTGCTGAATCCTGGAAATCCCTATTATTTTATTCTATGTCCAGTTATCACATGGAACAGTTGCACTGTGAAACGCAAGTGATTTCAGTATGCCAAAAGACGATTTATCCTTCTGGAGCAGAAACAAAAAAGGAATAAAAATTAGGGAGAAAAGTAAAAACTGTAAGTCTTGGAAAGTTTTAGTGGATTAGCAGGAGTCCTAGAGTCCCCAAAAAAGTAAAGATGATGTTAGAGATATCTGTTAGAGTTAGAGATGTTAGAGTTATCTGTAACATCGCTGCTTAAGATGTTAACTTGGTTAACAAAAGACAATTCAGTCCAGGAATTAAGCCAGTTTCAATAAATTTCATGTTTAAAAGCCACGTCTTGTTATTTTATTCAATGGCCTTGTTATGAATTTAGTAGCTAACATTCGTGAACGTTCCAGGTTTATTTTGCAAACCCATCTTAACACATGATTCAACATTTTTTACTGTTTGATACAAGTACATTTGAGACAAAGACATTGCTTTCATGCTGCTGGGATTTTATTCCCATATTACACATGTATATTCTTTAGAACCACTGTTGAAATACCTTAGTTTTTCCATAGACCGCTATGGCTACAACTTGCAAAACTGTTTAATTAGTTATTTAGCAGTTCCCTTGTCAGTGTTTCTAATATTACTTGATTTGTACAGGTTTGGCACATTTAATAACAAGTTTAATAACATGCTAGAACCGGCCCTGCTCTGGTGCAACACTGCAAATCATGAGATCTTAGCAAGTGAAAATATCTTGAATGTGGGCAAATTTTTCTAATATTTATTATCTAATTATTATAGATCGAATCTAATATTATGCAGCCTGTTTTTAGATGCTTTTACTCATTTCAAGCTGTAAATTTACTTACTCAGTTGGCAGGTAGTTTTGTTTCTTTACTCAAATAAATGCTTAAAATGAGAAAAAATGTCTGCCAGTAGAACGAGACTATTTCAAGCTTGAAATTAGTTTAATAAAGTTCAAGAAATGAGTTTTATAATGACATATTTAGTTTATTCTAATCGTATAATAGGAAAACAAGATACATTTGACAATATTCAGTTCACTAGCACACAGTAAAATGTTCTTTTCACAGACTTCTGACAGAATGCTGTCTTTTTTTTTTTTAAAGTGTATTTCTAAACAATTATGTATTTTTGGTAGAATTTCAGTAAAAAAAAAATACAACAAATACAGTACAAGTAAAGAGGTTTGGTATGATGTATAATCTTTATGAATAAGTATAAATAATAAAATTATAATAATAAAAATAAATATTTCCACTGAATTACTATTTGAATAAAAACTATTCAAAAATACACACTGGATGTTACATAAATGGTTTGTGACAATTATAGTATGGCGATAACATCAGCTCTGCTTCATTCAAATTTTTAAAAAAAAATCAATTTATCCATCAAAAGAAGACCCATACAGATGAAGTTGTACTCTGTGAGTGAAGTTGTTTGCCAGAAATATGAGTATCTCTCCACTGACAGTGAACAATGCTGCAGAAATACTTTTAATATGCACTTGAGCCAAGACTGAATGTAAATAAGGAAACAAAAAAGATTTCTCTCTCTCTCTCTCTCTCTCTCTCTCTCTCTCTGCCAGATCCTGACACATTTGTACTGCTGTGGCTCTTCTCACCCTCCCGGACCTGCCTGATTCATCCTGATGCTCCACTTCTGCTTGGTGCTTCTCCATTTGTGACTCACTTTCTGCTGCTGTGGATGCTTCCCTAAAGGTTTCCACTTCCCAAAAACCATTTCTGCCCAAGTCTCACCCTTGCTTCAGTGGACCTCGTCTGGAAACTGTAGATTTGCAGCTAAGACCTGCTGCTGTAATCATAAATCACGCACTCATGCCAGGACTTTTATTCACAATCTGCTCATACCAAACATCATAATGAACAACTCTGTACTAGACTGATTTAAAATCCTACTATCTGTTATCCAGAATTGGACTGGTCCCTTTTGAGCGTGGTTCTTCTAAAGGTTTCTTCCTTATGCCTTCTCAAGGAGTTTTTCTTTGCCATTGTCACGCTTGCCTTGTTCATTAGGACTCTAAATCTACAACCAGATTCCTGTTCAGCTGGTTAAAGCACTATATAAATGAAATTAAATTCGATTTATGAAACATATTTGGCTTGTTTGAACTCTCTGTAGCTGTCAAAGCACTGCACTATTACACCACTGTCATTTTGATTACTAGTTTATTTGTTCAGAAGTTTAGCCTGTCCAAATAATACTGATAATGCATCCACGTCTCAATCATAGCGGTAGCCGAGCAATCCGGCTCATGGCCTTGATGGAAAAGAAAAATCACGCTTACTCAGCCACAAAATGACTCTCAGCTCCCACTTCACACATCTTGTCTCAAGCTCACTGGGTGTGATGAAGCTCAGTGGCGCGATCCAGCCATGGCTGACAGGCTTCACGCCTCCCCAGAATGCCCGTTTGCTCAGCTCAATAAGCTCTGGAACAATGCAGGCACCAGAGGATGAGCTGTTCAACGGATTAAAACGGAGGGAGGGAGGAATAATGCCTCATCATCCATCCATGAAAATAGCCTCACTGTCCATTTGTATCCCAGTGCCTACATTTCCCAGTAGTCCATGAGGCGACGGGGTGTGTTTAGGCTCAGCAGGAGGATGAGCTTTTATTGAGAAAGATTGGGCCTGTGTGTGGAGGAGCAGGAAGGTTGGGGAATGCAATGATTCATCAGTGTCACTCCTCATCTCAGCCACAGCACCAAGGGGCAGCCAAGCTATGACAGGGCTTAGCAGGCATATTAAAATGCACTGACGTGTATACACACACACTACAAAATTTGGTTTAATCTTAGCCATATAGTGCTTTTTTAAAATCAACCATGTTTCAAAGTTGACTGTAATACACACACAATATATATATATATATATATATATATATATATATATATATATATATATATATATATATTCAGGAATTGACATCCTCGTTAAAGATGAGGTAGAAGGGTTTGGCCCTCACAAAAGAGAGCAAGACACACACACACACTTGCTGAGAGAAGGGTAGCACAGACTGTTGTGGGTTAAAGGACGGAGGTGTGAGATCTGTCTGTCTGTCTCTGCGTGTGTCCAAATATCTGCCATTTCTATTTCAGAATGTGCCAGGTCTCCAGTGGAGGATTTGGGGAAGCAGAAGGAGGTTTGGCAAGGGCAGAGACACAGTAAAGACGATCTCCTGCCTGTGAAGTGTGTAAACAGAGAACAGGAGGCCGTGGTCTGCCGAGCCACATGAACCCCCACATGAACTTCCTGCAGCCATCTGCAGAAAAATCTGCCAGAAACTGTAGTGTGCGTTTACGAAGTTTCACACTAACCATCAGGTGCTTAAGGAGCTGACCAGCGCAGGAGAGCAAGCAGCATTTTTAATCATCTTTCTAATCACTTCTAAATCCTTTTTTAAATTATTTGTAAAGTGTAAGATTTTATACTTTGGGGTAGGCCTATTTCATCTCTTTTTTTCTCCTTCACTCAAAAAAAGTATTCAAAACGTTCTCCATTTACCTATTTATTTAAGCGAGAAACTTGAGAGAAAACATAATAATGGTGAGATAATGGAAAGGGGTGGGGCTTCCAGGGGGGTCATTTAATATTGGAGAGCTCAAAACACATACACAGTTGTCAGTCATTCCAGATTCATGCTGATTGATTTATTTTTTTTTTTGGGGGGGGAATCAGTACTGTTCATTTTGCAGGATCGTGTGGTACCACAATAAGGTCAGCAGTGCTGAATAGCAACATGACATATGCTAATAGAGCCACTTTGGCACTAGCAATTAAGCTATAGAGCATAAGTTGTTCAGAAGCAGTAATAATAGTATGGTGTCAGTGACGGCAGCAAAAGTTACTGTATAATAAAATTAGTATGGATTATGTGTGTAATATACAATATGTAGTGTATTCATGTATTTCATCTCCCTCAGACACTCACATCAGCCAGTACTACAGTCAGAAGCTTTATGGCATGAAGCATTAGCTGATTTTGATGGTTCAGCATCAAAAATGCTTCTGGTATTTCACTTCACATCTGTTTCGTCTGCTCTGTCTTTCAGCCAAATCACAGCATTTCAGCCAAATGATAGTATCATGTAAAGCAACCATTTTTAATAGCACTATTTAGTGCTACACATATGCATTATTAAACTACGGTAAAAGAGTGGCGGTGTGAATAACACGTGGTCTGAGATCTCTTCCATGCTTGAATTTCCAGAATTATAACTAAGCCCCCTTTTAAGTCCACTTGTACTATGAACAACAAAAGCACCAAGGCCATTTGCAGCTAGTTCCCTTTCAGGTCCTCTTTATCAGGACTGAGTATGGTTCATTTTAAAAGAACTATATGTGAAAATGCACAAATCCACATGCACAACACACAATGAAAATTGTAAAGATTAATTAGTCTAAATTTTATTTTTCATGCCATAATAATAGCCCTTGCATCAAGACTGCTGGGTCTCTCTTAGCCGAGGTACAAAAAAAAAAAAAAAAAAAAAGGAGTGTACAAAACTGGGTTTTTGATAAATACTGTAAATGATGAAACAGGACATGGAAGTCATGTTTCAACAGAATATCAAGTTACAATATATTTTAAAACAGGCATGGCCAAAGAAACATATGGTGTTGCTGCCCACCATAAAACGGTTACTAAAGATGAATGAACGAATGAATGAACATCAGACATAATACCATCCATTACACTGCTGTTCGGTGCTCTTTTCATTGTTTTTCTTTCCCTAATCACTTATGTCTTCTTCAAAGCTAAATATCAGCGACAAGAAAATAGTATTGTGGGTAGAAAAATATTAAAAAAAAAATATGACCCTGCCTCCTTGAGATTTTCTTTGCTTAAGAATGTGACAATTTGTCACTTGTGGTTATGAGCTGAAGTTTAGACTATAATTAAAACTTATGTAAGGCATATGATTTATTAAAGCAGTTCTCCAAATCACAGTTGTTATCCAAAGTCAGGTTGACATTACAGAGTTACATAAGCAATATCTATAATCTAACTAAGGAAAACAGGTAAAAGTCACCAAAAAACACTATTAAAATCTCAGGAAATGCTGAAACTAAAGTTTAGTGATGCAGTGGAAGATGGGTGTATGAACATACACAAACTAATGAATGGAAACCTGACACAAGTAAAAACAATGAAGGAAATAAAACAATGACAGAACAATGGTGGAGATTCTGATTGTTGCCATGGGAGTCTTTCAGCAGCGACTCGTGACCATAGATTATGACACAGCATCAAGCAAACTTAAGTCAAGAGATTACGACACTTATGCTATGGGCTACTGTGTAGTGGATTTTTAAGAGTAACCCCACAATAGGTAGTCGAGAGTCGACAAAATACAGTGATCCAGCAGGCAGTAATCTAGCAGCTCAGTTTGACTAATCTAACCTTGATTACAAATGTACCTTTTTTCTCTTAACTGTGTCTGAGGGAATATCATTAACCAGGGTTGCCAGGTTTCAGCAACATTTCCAGCCCAACTACATCTCAAAAAACCACAAAAGACCTGAAAATATGCCAGAAAATTTGGGCATTGGAAAAGGGAGACATTTTTGTTTTTTTTTCCTCAGCCTTTGCATGAGGAAACAAGTATTTCACACATATTTCTCAAGTATGAACATTATCCATGCTATAATACCCCTTTCCCTCTTCCATTCTTTACAATACATCCTACAGTCGAAATAGTTCTGTAGACACACTGTCTGCACTTACACTGCCCTTGTTTGCGAAAACTTATTAGATTTAATTCCGATGATTTGCTGTAAAACAAGGAGAGTATTGGAAACTAATGAAAAAACAAGGGAGGAAAAGTTTTTATGCTTGGCTGAGGTGGAAAAGTTTATCGATAAAGACAAGTAAAAAGGAGTGATGAAATGGTTTTTGAATAAATGATGACAGTGGGCATGTAAGTCACATGTTTCAGTACTCTGCCGAGATGTATTCAAACATAATCATTCATGAACAGTCTGGACAGACAAAGATTAATGTTGCTGACCTGGATAAAGTGGTTACTGAAGATGAATGAACTACAAACGCCAATTCTATCAATTATGCTGCTGTTTTGGAGCCGTTTTCTTTCTGTACACTTTTTTCTTTCCCTAATCACTTTTACATCACTTTCACTACTTTTGCATGACCATAGTTGTTGGAAACGGATTCATTTTCATTTTCCAAGCTTTCAAAAAATGTTTTATAACAAACTGAACAATAGAACTTATACAGAAATCATACTATTTATAG
This sequence comes from Pangasianodon hypophthalmus, assembly GCF_027358585.1. Lineage (NCBI taxonomy): Eukaryota > Metazoa > Chordata > Actinopteri > Siluriformes > Pangasiidae > Pangasianodon > Pangasianodon hypophthalmus. The sequence continues at coordinate 6,318,680 of NC_069712.1, read as the reverse complement.
ACTCTTATAAAAATTATACAAATTACACCAGGCCTCAGTATTCAGTAGCTAGAGGCCAGAATGTTGGAATACAGTTAATAAGCAGAATTGAATTTCGGACAACATCTAAGCCAAGGATTGGCAATCCTATGCTGCTATTGCAAACGTAACCTGAGAACACCATAGCTCCATTACAGCATTAAGTACAGTTTATAAGAACAAATAAACACACAAGGGTGAGGACAAAAGGTTGTGTTTACCAGTTAGCACAGAATCATTTGGCCTCTGCATTTTTTTCTCTTTTAAAAGCATAATGAGCTGTGTGTAACATGTTGTAAGCATATTCCTCTCAGCATGTTGTTCACTGTCTCTGTGAGGAGTTAAGAGGCAAACTGTAAAGAGAAACCTCTGTGGGGGTGGGGGGGTGGGGGTGGGGGGCATTCTGCTGCCCAGCCGGAGACATGGCCCCTCTCCAGCACTGGCACAACTCACTCCACACCAAATGAGCTGTCAAATATTCAGCACAGAAAAACGAGCCAAATCTAGTCTGACCAAATGTCACTGGATAAACGAAAGTGCCAACTGAAATACCACAGGAACACATTCCATGATGCTGACTGGCCTCTTGGTCTAGGGAAGGGGAAGGGTCAGTCAACTACACAGCTACAATCTATACTGAGCAGAGTATCACACGTCCACACACAAAAAGCATCACTTTGCTTCTCAGGGTTGTTGAATTTTAGTATGAAATTTAGCCACAGAACAGAAGTGAGTGAATGAATTAGAGATTATTTCCTCACCTATGTTAGGGAAAAAAGAAATCAGTCAAGCGAAGAGATGAAGATAAGGCTGGTTTTAAATACCGCAAGTGACTTGTACCTCAGGTGATGAGACAGAGACTGATGTAGATCATGCTGATAATCACAATTATTCTCTCATTCCCCATTTTAAACTTATAAGTCTTTAAAATAGTTTTCAGAAATATATATATATACTCTATATGGCCAAAATTATGTGTACATCTCACCGTCACACCCATATATGGGCCTTGCACAAACTGTTACCACAAAGTCAGAAGCACACAATTGTATAGGATGTCATTGCATGTTGTAGCATTACAGTTTCCCTTTGCTGGAATTAAGGGACCCAAATCTGTTTCATGAAGACATGAAGAGATGGTTTGCCAAAGTTGGAGTGGAAGAACTCGAGTCCTGACCTCAACCCTACTGAGCACCTTTGGGATGAATTGGAACGCCGATTGCACTACAAGTCTCCTCGTCTGACATCAGAGCCTGACTTCACCAATGCTCTTGTGGCTGAATGAGCACAAATCCCCACAGCCATGCTATAAAATCCAGTGGAAAGATTTCCCAAAAGAGTGGAGATTATTATAACAGCAAAGGGGGACTAAATCGGAATGCGATGTTCAACAAGTACATATGAGTATTATGGTCAGGTGTCCACAAACTTTTGACCATATAGTGTAGCAGAAACTCTCACAATTTGATCATTTGAAGTATTTTCCCTGACCATCACACATAGTTAAGTGCAACGCATCTAAAAGAGGTTTGGAATTGCCATGGGGCATGTTTGTTGCATGTAGTACCTTTGAATATTTTCCTCTAAATCCTTCCTTTGCATGTTTATAATATTCCCAACAACAAACTAAAGAGACTGTAGATGAGGCTGGCTGAAGTATGCGCTCTGAGGCTTGCTAAATATCTGGACACCAGGGTTTCGGAGCTTTGCAGGTAATATGACTATCTCAGGGGGTCAGTATATACAGACTCTTTTGTAGAGTATCATTAAGAGATAAGGGCAGGTTATAGACTGGGGATTTTAAAAATCGAGCAACAGAGCTGCCAAATTTGCTAACAAGAAAACCCAGCAGGGAGAGAGGAAAAAAATGAATTTTACCACAAATAAGCTTAAGCTTAAATATGCATAAGCTTACTTTATACAACTGTATATACAATTGTACAGGTTTAACAAGTCTATATCCACTACAATATTTTCACGTCTACACGTGAAAATAATCAACGGTAGTAAAAAATATTTAGCGTTAATTAACTGACTTTGTTGTAGATCCGAGCATAAATACATAAAAAGCACATTCCTTTTTTTTTTTTTTATTTTGCAGACAGTGAACTGATTTCAGTTTCTCCACGCAGACCCAGCCAGACTTTTTTGGCAAATAACCTCTATAAATATATCATTGAGTCAGACACTTCAGCAGTATGCCAGTTGTGAGCAATGTTAAGCTACAGCTAAACTGGATTTTCACCTACTTAATAATTAGTGGCTAATCCATTTTATTTACTGACTAAAAAACACACAATCTCACCTACTTGTTTTCTACTGGCTCATAAGACCGAGGTTCATGAATTCACAGGTCCAGGTTCACCAAGATAAAGTTGGCGAAAGTAACTGCTACCAGAAGCAAATGTGTGTCTTTCACATCCCATGTCCTTTCCTCTTTAATGAATTGGCTTTAATGACAGTCGAATTTTTTGTTCACTTTTGGCCCCACCTCAGCTTCAGAAGAGAAAGCAAAAACACACAGTTTGCAGGTGCAGCAGCAATGAGTCAAAAATCATAAAAGCTACAGCTAAACTATAGATGTACTGTACATCTTCCCACCAAGCACCATGCCAGCATGCATCTGCTGAATGTCAGCTTCTACTCTCATATTCTTCCTTAAAGCAAATGACAAGCAAAGGACAAGCAGTTGTTTTCTGTCAACCCAGAATCAAGGCCTGCTCAAGTTCACAGAGAAAAAACAGTGAAGTTAGGCGGAAGCAGGTCTTCTCAGTGCAATTTAAGCCTGTGGCCTTGCAGTGGATTTGAGCTTCCCTTAATTGATCCCACAGGTAGAGCTAGAGAACCTGTCACCTTTTAAATGAGGCACTCGGGGATCCTGAAAGCAGGAGAACAAATGAAGGTCCTACATCCTCACACACATAAAAAAAAGAAAAAAGAAAGAAATAAAAAGTAACTTTAGATTTGATTATCATTTAGCTCTACATTGCCTCACATAATGGCTATGCAGAAAACTACCCGTGGCTGTTGACCACCAGAGGCAACACTATGAATAAGAACACAATTTAAATCCTGGTAATGGTTTAAAAAAAAAAAAAAAAAAAAAAAAAAAAAAGTCATGTTTTGACTAATAAACATTCATTATATCAGTAAATACAGGCATACAGTATAATTGCCAGAATAATCATCCTACACCATTAAAATATGCAATATATATAGAAGGAGCTGTTAAAAAAAATGATTGGATAAGTAAAATAAGTGTGTGTGCAGGTGCAAATCAATATACAATGCAGAACATGTGCAAAAAAAAAAACACACATTTATGTATGAACATAATAAATAAAATTTTAAAATGTTACAGAAAAATGTTTGTATGGAAGTAAAGAAAAGAGCATTTTACAGTTTGTACCTGAAACTACTCATTTTTTTTTCGAAGGCTCGTCACACCATATATTGACGTTTAAATATTTAATGTAATTATTATTGAAGGCATCGTTGCATTTCTTTGCATGTGCCGAAGACTTTTGCACAGTACTGTATGTATGTATTGTGATGTTGACAGAGGACGTCTGTAGTAATTACGACTGATTCCCACAGGATAAACAATCTCTATATAAATCACAGAGATGGGCGTGTCTTTACGATGTATGCATAAGTTGTCACACTAAAAATTCCATGCATACTACATACACCTCATTTTAATGCAGGCTGTTTGTCTATACTGTACTATAAATGTGTTCATTTTAAATCCACCAGTGTCTGATTGTATGCTCTCACCATAAATATCTCTGACTTTGGGAGGTTTCAATGCAGAAATGGCAGATCAGATCAGTTATGAAGAAGAAAGAACTGCTCATGAAGCTTCTAGATTAAGTTGCTAGGAGGAAAAAAGATGGAGAAGGGTATTAAAACGTCAACAAAGCTCTAAACACTCTTAGGAGCCATTTGGTCTAAAGCCAAAGCATAATGTTTGGTGCAAACCAAATACAGCCCAACACCCTGGTAACACCATTCCTGTGGTCAAGCATGGTGGTGGTAGCATCTTGTTCTAGGGTTGCTTTTCAGCAGGAAGAACTGAAAAGTTTGTCGCCATCACAGGAAACACAGATGGAGCCAAAATATTAGCAAATTGTTGAGGAGACCCAGTTCCAGTCAGCCATAAATCTGATTTAGGGAGAAGATATTTCTTCTAGCAAGGCAATGAGTCAAAACGCAGGGCAAAATTACAAAGGAATGACTTGGGGGAAAAAACGATCTGTGTTTTGGAATCGCAGAGTCAAAGCCAAGACTTAAATTAAATTGAAAATCTGTGGCACGACCTGAAAATTGCTGTCCACTAACATTCACCATCTTATTTGGCAGATTTGGAGAAAAGTTGAATCGAGGAATGGAAGAAAATGCCAAAATCAAAATGTGCGAAACTCAAAAAAAAAAAATAAAAAAACTGCAAAAAGACAATCCACACTTATCAATTAAGCAGTTTTCAGATTATTATTATTATTTTTAAATAATTCTGAGGACATTCAAATACTTTTTTAATTGCATCTCTGTAGAAAGTCATTGCAAAAGGAGCAGAAAAAAAAACATTCTGACGCTTAAATTTGATAAGAGAGCAGTAATCACCAGTAGTGGTGGTGGAATACTTTCTGAATACTTTCTGGGAGCTTTTCTAGAAGGTAAAATACGGTGTAATCTTTACAGATGGATGCAAAACAAGACGGATTCGGACGGGACTAAAATCCCAAAGATATTCTGGTAATAAGTACATAACCATGTCTCCCCATGTAAAACTAATTCAGTACGAATAGCATTTAAGTACTACTGTTCAGCAGTCTGTGGATGCGTAATAGGTCTTCAGTGTTGTATACACCAGCCTAGTGCCCAGGTTAGTGATTACAGTCTGGTGGAGTGTATAGTTGTGTGCAACCTGATGACTGCAATCTCTTTGTAGAAACTTTTCTTTAATCTGGAAGCCTGGGGCTGTATGACCAAGTAACTTTTCCAGATGGTAATAGGTCAAAGAAGCTGTGGCTCGGGTGTGTGAGCTCTGAGATTGTTCCTCACACACACTCTTATTGTGGATTTCCAGTATTGGTATGAGAGCAGCCCCCTGTGAGGAACTGGTCTGTTCTCACCATGATGATCACAGTATGATCCATGCTGTGCTTCTGTAGAAGTTGGAAAGGAGCCTGGGAGACAGATTGACTTTCTTTATCCTGCTTAGAAAGTTGAGGTGTTAAATCTTCCCCCCCTCAATAAGACCTTAAATTGAGCCTTGCATACTATCTAAAGGCTTTTTCATACCTACTGCATCTCATCTCTAATTATTCCTAAAAGGTCAGTGCTAGAAATTGCATAAAATGGCATCTAATGGCTGCAGATAAAGATGTTTTCCATAGTGGAAATGCTTTGATGTTTGTGTGATAACACTTCTTATTAACTCTAGTGTTAAAAAAAAATAAAAATGGACAACCATCACAGTCACTGTAGCGGCTGTGATGATATCGCAGCATTAATGCTATGCTCTTTTAGAAAGCGCACTGTTTGGCCATATCTGGTTGCTTCCTCTTACTACAGGCAGCTTTATGCAGAGAGCTGGCTCAGTCAGAATACATTACATCCTCAATTACATCCTGTTCGGGTCGCTGTGGCCATGCACCATAATGGCTAACGCTAATAGGTTTTCACTGCTTATAGAGGTCATTATTAATCATATTTAGCCAAGGACATTAATTTTCTCCTTATGTCTATACAAAAAAATAAAACCTTCCTTACTCTGGTTAATACAATATAGCATAATAAAATGGATTTTTTCATGGTGTGTGTGTGTATATATATATATATATACATACACACATACACACCCCTGCACATTCATGCAGCTATCTAATCAGCCAATCATGTGGCAGCAACACAAAGCAAAAAATCTTGCATCTACAGGTCAAGAGGTTCAGGTAATGTTCACATCAAACATCAGAATGAAGAAAAAGTGTGATCTCTGGATATTGGTATTAGAAGGGCTTGTTTGATCTCCTGGGAATTTCATACACAACAGTCTCTAGACTTTACACATAATGGTGCAAAAAACAAAGAACACCGAGTGAGCGACAGTCCTGTGGGTGGAAATGCCTTGCTGATAGAGGTCAGAGGAAAATGCCCAGATTGTTTCATGCTGCCAGGAAGGATATAGTAACTCATGTAATCACTCTTTACAACTATGGTAAGCAGAAAAACATCTCAGCATGCACAAACATCAAACCTGGCAGTGGATGGGCTACAATAGCAGAAGACCACACTCCTGTCAGCCATGAACAGGAATCTGGGGCTTCGACTGTCCAGTTTGGGTGAGTCTGTGCCCATGATGGCCCCAGATTCTGGTTCTTGGCTGACAGGAATGGAACCTGATGTGGTCTTCTGCTGTTACAGCCCATCTATCTCAAGGTTTGATGTGTTGTGCATTCTGAAATGCTTTTCTGCTCATCACGGTTGTAAAGACTGCTTATTTTAGGTACTATAGACTTCCTGTCAGCTCAGACCAGTCTGGTCATTCTCCTCTGATCTCTCATCAACAAGGTGTTTCAGCCTGCAGATCCTCCACTCACAGGGTGTTTTTGGTTTTTCACACCATTCTGTGTAAACTCTAGATTGTCTAAACATGAGATTGCTCTGTGGGAAATTTCCACAAGATCAGCAGTTTATGAAATACTCAAAGCAGCCTATCTGTTACCAACATCTACGCCACAGTTAACGTCACTGAGATCACACTTTGTCTTCATTCTAGTGTTTGATGTGAAAATTAACTGAAGCTCTTGACCTGTATCTGCATCATTTTTTTGAACTGCACTGCTGCCACATGATTGGTTGGTTACATAACTGCATGAATGTGCAGGTGTACAGGTGTTCCTAATAAAGTGTACAGTGAGTGTATTTTAACATACTTCAGATAATTCCTTATATCTACTCATCATTAACAGTGAAAGAAGGGGCCCTTGTTTTTTTACATGTTACATCAATGCAATGAGCTCAGAGCAATCATGCATTTACTTATCAGTAAAGTAGTAAATGGATGAGAGTTTTCCAGTTAGGAATAGTGCTTTTTTTTATCTTCTTCTTTTCCAGCCACACTATAATAAGGCTTTTTAAGCTGCTCTAATTGACCTGCCCTTTGGACCTCTTTTTCAGAGCTTTTTGCCAGTGCTGCCATTTGTCCCATTAATCCACAGTCCAGGCTGCTATTTCTATGCTTGACTATACAGCAAGACTATAAGCGATAAAAAAACCCTCATTTTAACATCTACCTTATTATTTTTTTCCTTTTTCCAACATCCTGGCTGAACCATTAAATGGTGAAACTTCAATGCTATGCCATACACAGTTGCCATTTTATTACATACATTACAGCTTGGCCTTTTGTAGGAATGCTTTTATTGCCACATATACAAGTATAGTATAGTACAGTGAAATTCTTCACATATCCTCACTTGTTAGGAAGCTGAGGTCAGAGCTCAGGGGTCGGCCATGATGCAGCACCTCGGAGCAATTGAAGGTTAATGGTCGTACTTAAGGGTTTAACAGTCACAGCTTGGTTCATATCATGAATCTCAACCACTGTCCTAAAGCACACCTATATTGTAAGCGGACCTGATAAAATAGCTAACGAACTCGGTTATAACACGAATGTGCCATGTAAACCAGCTGAGTGTATATCATGTTTGTGTTGTAAAATCCTACTCCACTTCTTGAAGTAGCAAACATAAGGTAATATGGGTTTCCTTAATATGAATTCTTGTCAGTTGCATCAAAAACAAAAGCTTGAGGGGGGAAAAAAGAAGGAAAAAATAAACACAAAGCATGTCTTCAGAGACCCGACCACCTCAGATGAGTGCCATGTCTTTTCATTGATCTTACTAAATAGCATAATAGCAGCATCGCAGCAAGAATCATCTGCTCCAATGTCAAAATAAATTGGATGAATGGAAGCGCATGAACACAATCAGTGCTTTAGGAGGCACTGAAGGCTCCTGATTTAATAAAGTGTCAATCTGAAATAATTTGGAGTGGTACAATATGAGATACACACATTCCGTCTAATCAGATTAAGTAGGTGCAATTTCAAATCAATTACGATAAAAAATGGATTTGGAGTTAAAGATCCAGTGATGCAGTTAACACGTTTTTGTATACGTATAGTCAATTAACTTTGCAGCAAATAAACCTGCTGATCTAATTTGTTGCCAAGTAGCTAGCTATTTCAGGCCGTAAGCTTCAGTAAGATTTTTAATTGTCATCCTTGCATGGAAGATGACGAGTGGAATCCAATGTGGACCTGCTTTTCAAGATTTCTGTTAAGTGTGTACTCCTGTAAGTGCACACTTTGTGTATTCCAGTAAGCAAGAAGTACGCTTTCCACGTTACAAGCAAGCACTTATCTTTCCATTGGTTCCATTTGTCTTCAAGACTACCGTACATTTATGGTGCACACTTTGTAGGAACAACACGTGTCTCATTACTCCCTCTATCACCAAGATCACTGCTAAAATATTTCAGATGCATTCAGGATTTAAGAGTAAGGAGCGAAAACAAAGAACAGCAACCCAATGCGAAACAATTCGTTCAATTCAACGATAAAGATTGCAAATATGAGCAATGGGGGATGAGGTCACAAAAGGCCAGGAAAGTTTTTGCTACACCACCAGCATTCAGAGCAATATGAAAAATGCATGGGACCTGCTCGGCAAACAAGCGTGATTGTGTTCATGGATGGTGGAATGGAGGGGAAAAGTGAAAATAAAATCAGCTTTAGGAAGGCGGTGGAAAAAACTCCATCCTGTTTAAAAAAAATGTTTCTTGAAAATTCTACAGTAGAAACACAAAGCAGAGATGGAATAAAAAAAAGCGGGGTTGTGGAAAAGAGATGGGGAAAAAGAGAATAAGGGAGAATGTGACTGGTTGGGAGGGGTACAGCAATGAAAAATAGCTTACTTCAAGACACAGCACAAGTCAAGTCCTTGCGGGTTTGATTGCTCGGGGCTTAATTAGCCTTGGAGAAGCGTGGCGAGCAACTTGTCATGTTGCAATATTTTTTTGCTGCGACACTAACCTCATGGAGAGCTATTCAATCATTTCAAAGCCAAAATCCGTCTCCCCTTTCTCTTGCCTCAGCGTCATTAATGAATTGTGTTACATCCTGTTCAAGGCAGTGACGAGACAAACACAGACACACACCTCTAAAAAACACAAATACAAAAAAATGAAATGAAAGCTTCTGCCATAAATTTCTGTCTGTTCCACGGTGTCCAGCAGCCTTATAATAGAGCTAGAACACGATTAAGAGAGTGAAGGACAAGCCCACATTAGTACGCTGCAGGTCTGCTTTCTGAACGATGAGCTAACATTTCACTCCAAGTGGGCCATCTCATCCACCAAGGCTTAATTACTTAGATAGAGTGAAAAATCATTTTAATTTCCTTAAAAGGTCAAGGTGCAAAATTTCCAATTATGAAACTCTTTTAATCACTTGGGTTGAAAATGACACCTAAATGACAATGACATGTGGCAGCATGTTTGTGTGTGTGTGTGTGTGTGTGTGTGTGTGTGTGTATGTGTGTGTGTGTGTGTGTGTGTGTGTGTGTGTGTGTGTATGGTGTACACAGGACACAGCACTTGCAGATAATCTCAGTTCATCTGCACTTAAAATACTTTAGTGCTCTCTCTCTCTCGCTAATTAAGCTAAAAGCAATCCTTCCTCCGTCATGTGTGCAAACACAACTCACCTCCCTAATTATAGGAGGCTGTACTCTGCCAGCTTTAATGATTACACATCAATGGTTAAGATGAAAATATGACAAAACAGGCTGGTGGTACATTTATAACAAGCTCCTTAGTTGGGGATTTCACAAGAACAGAAGAAGAGATTATGGCTGTGTCCTCTCTCTCTCTCTCTCTCTCTCTCACTATCTCTCACCCTGTCACATACACACATGTTCAAAATCAATATGAAATGGAGATAGAATAGAAGAGAAAATAGGGCTAAGCTTTAAAAGAATCAAGCTGAGTATCAAAAGCAGTGCTAAGCTATTCTCTGTTTCTGCCTCCCTACTGTGCTCCTCATACAGTTTCCTTCTAACCCCAACTTAGATTCTAGATACAGCACTTTTCCTATCCAAATCTCTTATTTTCTCCTGATCTGATGGATTTGGAGCCTGCCGGGGAACAGACGAGGCCCACTGCATATCAGGATAATGGATATTTGGTATTAGCAATGATCGTTTTGAGGAGCGGAGGATTCTTACACTGGTACACAGCATCACTGGCGTAGTAGATAGCTGGGATTACATATAATCTTTTTAGATCTTTAAACTTTCCCACCTCAACAGCAGCAGAGTAGATAGATGGAATTATACCACTGCAGTTTTGAGTTCTCCAATCAGAAGGTGTGGATTCATTTTCTAAAATAGCCGCTTTGACAGTAGTTGTGTGTAACATATATCTGGCATCGTTCCTATAGTAACAACGTGGCAGATGGTCCACCTAATCGATAGATTTTAAAAAATTTAACAAAGAAGAATGTATAATCATTAACAAAGAATCCTATCATCATGGCAAAGTGTCCCGTTAGGAGACAATCATGTAACATTTTTGAAAGAAGCCCCTAGTGTCAACATTTTGTATCAGTCAGTAAGTTTTCCACTGCAGGAAAGTCTTCAGGGCAGACTAGTTTGTGCTTTCTGGTTTCTCAGTCACATGACAAGCTGTGTTTAAAAAAAAACAACAAAAAAAAAATAAATCTCCGTTTACCTTGACAGACAGCAGGGGCACATGAGATGGGGGATGGGGGCAGGGTTTCCAGGCAGTGTTGATTAATATTGCAGAGTTCAAAATCATTTCAGATATATCGATTGTCTCAGCTGCTGTTTTATCAGGGAGAAAAATACTCCTCGTTTGGCATTATTTTAAGTCCTATAACTCATACTAGCGAACTCTAATGTTACTCTAATGCGCAGGTTTCCAACCTTGGTCCTGGAGAGCCCCCTTGCCCTGCACAGTTTAGTGTTTTCCCTGTTCCCAACACATCTGATTTAACTAATCAGCTCATTAACAGCTCGTCCTGAAGCGAAAGGAGTGTGAAAGAGCAGGGAAAGCTAAAATGTGCAGGACAGGGGGTACTCCAGGACCAGGGTTGGTAACCTGTGCTCAAAACGCGTAAAGGTTAGCAGGGGTCACAATATAATCAGAGTAAACATCACTGTATATCAAGGCCATGTAATATTGTGTCACACAATGAAATAGCATACAAGCCTAATTGGAAGGTCGCGAGTTCAAATCCCGGCATCGCCAAATTGCCACTGTACGGCCCTTGAGCAAGACCCTTAACCCTCAGCTGCTCAGTTGCTTTGGATAAACGGGTCAGCCAGACGAATAAGCTAGAACATCATCATTAAATTTCATATTAATAAAGAAAACCTTCACCTTAACCTGTAACCTCAAACTCCCATGCCATGTCAGCAGGTCCAGATTTACATTCATGTCATAAATATAGACCTTTCATATTAGTTTCACTGTAGTTACTGAATAATATGCTTTACAGTAAAATAAGCTGAAGAGTTTAATGGCGTAACCTTGGCATATTGGCTTGAATTCTTAAGACCTTGCATTCATGAGGTTGTGCTGAAGACAGTGACATGGTAGTGATGGCGCTGGAATATACTATGCCTGCTCATGATAACAATAGATTTGTGCTTAAGGGTAAAACCCTCTGGCCATAAGTGCTCAGTGCTACTGCATATCTTAGCGCTGGCCTTGAACCCACTTGAACAGATCTGCTTACACTCTGTTCTCCCTCTGTTCACTTGTCTGTCTCCAATACTCATGCAGTTCGTCTTGCCTGCAATGTTTTTATCTTTTACCAGACTTCATACATGCAAATGAACATCTTTTACATTCAATTCTCCCCTCTCTTTATCCATCTCTGTGCCTCACACTGCCCATATTTTATATTCTCACAAGGACTGTCTGTCCTGTTCTTCAGCTCGTCACTTGCTGACAGCCGGGAGCGGATCTGTGACTGCTCCTCGTCCGAAAAAAGCTGCAGCAGCACCTTCAAACAGCCATTTGCCCCACCGGCTACATACCCCTGAGTGATCTGATGATGGATCCGATGGTATCCAGAGAGTATGAGAAAAGAGGAAATACTTTTTTCATTTCATTTTTGTCTCTGCATCATCAAAGAAGAGAATAAGGTTGAAGTGGAAATAAGTGGAAATAAGATGATGATGAAGGCTTAACCTTCTGGATTTAAATCAGCAGCCTGCCCCACACTCACACACAGAGAGATGGAGCTAATTAACCCAACACTGCTCTGCTGTTCTTACTCGTTTTTAACATGCTGCTTCTAGTATTATTCGCCAAATGATTCCAAACTTGACTGCTTCTTCTTGTGTTAATTGGAAAGTAGGGTTTTTTTCCCTTCCCTGCACTTGCTACTCTCAACTTACTTTTTCATGGTAATAATTAATTCATTATCATTTGAAACCCAGCTTTTAGGAAAGCCAGCACAAGGTAAGGGAGAAAAAAAAAACAACAAAAAAAAACTAAAAATAAGGTGGCTTCCGTGTGATATGTCCTTACAGTGGCTGACCTGGATACATTTCCATTCTCTGTGCTTCTACAGAACATCAGAATTAAAAATAACAAAGAACTGAGAAATTGAATATACAGAGATGGTTTTTATCTCAGAAACTAGAAACACATCTGGAGCCCGTTTTAACACTTCATTAGACAAGTGGTCAATATTGCAATTTCTTCTCCTATATTTAACATGTATCTTATATTCCTGTGCAATCTACACAATTTTACGTCTGATCTACAGCAATCAAACTAGCCATCTTCGTTATTCTTATTTTTTTAACCATGCTGTCATTTAGGACATACAGAAATCAGTCAACATCCAAGTGCTCTGTGATTAAATTAGAAGCATCCTAAGACTGGAGAGCTCTGACATCTTTATGTATCTTACATAAATCTATATCTTATTATGAAGCTAATAAGTATAAGAAGTCATTATAAGAAGTCAGTATATGTTATCTCTCACATATGTTATGCTTAAGTTACAAAGGGATCAAGATTTTAACAAGTTTACATATGCGGTTGGGGATGTGCTTAGCAAAGCTTTTCTTACAACTTCATTCATTTTAAGTCAACTAAAATCTTATATCGACGCAAATGACGTCAAAGTCCAGGAGCTTCAATGGAAATACCTGTATCTTCCCGTGGCTTCCTTAAAAACTTCTTTGACCAAAAATCATATATATAAAGAAATTCATAGGCCAAGCTTTGAGCTTTGTATGTGTTTCATACACTGAGAGAATGTAACACACTAAATGAAACACAAGATCTATCTCTTTCTCATGCTCATCAGTCGGGAGCCTCGGGCCTCTGATTTCTCTATAAGCAACAATACAAAAATCAAAAAGCCTTTGAAGATAAAGCAAAGTCATTATGTGAACACCAGAGTACAAATCATTATCAGAAAGTTAAGAGTCCTCGACGCATGTTCAGAGAGAGAGAGAGAGTCAGAATAAAGATAATTCCATAACTAATGGCAGCTTCTTCATCTCCCTCCCTCCCTCTCTATCTCTCTCTTTCACTCAGCAGAAAGAGAATGACATCCTGGGACAAGAGGAGAAAGTGCTTGTGCTGATTTAATTAGAAAAGTCTTCATTGTGTTGAGTTTATCAGACTCCATCTTCAAAAACAGTGCTGACTCTTATGACTCAATGCGTGACTCTTCCACCTATTAGGAAACACTGGACAATAACAACTCTCTCGTAGATAACGAACCCTCCCGGTCAGCCATGCATGTAATTAATTATCTTGTACTCATTAACAAATGTTCAAACGTCCATGGTCTCTAAACACTCCATTATAATGATTATGGGTTAATTCATCTTAAGAAACTATATCACTGCCAAATCTTAGGATCCAGTACATGAAAAAATGTTCATATTTGCAAGCACGCAGATTTGCACACACATTTAAGGAAAATCAAAGTTTGCTCCATTACAGTTATATTAAACTTGCTTGAATGATTAGACAAACATCTGTCAGCTACTTAAATAGCTGTGTGCTGAAACAGCCTCTCGAAACATCACGCTATCTGAAATGTTTGAATGCTCTAAACGAGTGCAGACTGCATGAGATGCAATTAGCGCTGAAGATAGGATTCGACAAAAAGCAGACTTTGACAGTGTTGGCTAAACATGCAATCAAAACTCTGGATTTTCATTGAAATTTCAGACACCCAGTTTGGAGATGAATTGAATTTAAATCAGTTTCTCGTTCAAATTGCAGGTGGAATGCAAAAGGATGTCATTTTTGTGAAGGGAAAAAGCTGGATATAACTGATAACTGCTGTCATGCCCTTGACCCTAGATCAAACCCAAACTGCTTCCTCAGACTCCTCTTAAATGTCTACCAATCATGTTATCATGGCAGCTTTTGGAAAAAGGAAATGAGTGCTGACTTCTCAACCATGTACACAAACTTTAGGGGTGTAACACAATAACACTATCTGTATCTGTTTAGTGCTCTAAATATCTGTATTTGGATTTAAACCTAATGTGGGTGTGGCTTAAAGCAATTTGTATTTTTATTTTTTTTAATAATTAAATATGACCCCTACCAGTATGCCTCTGGAAACACTGGAAAATCCAGACAGGTAGAAACGTCAGCACTATCAACATGGTGTGTTAATTCTGACTCTGACAATTCCTCAGCCTCAGCTCGAGTTCATAACTGGTCTCAACTAGAGATATGTGCAGGACTTTTTTTTTTTTTTTACACAGTTATACTCGTAGCTGTCCGTGATATTTTCTAACAAATTTTAATTGGTTGTAATTCCCAAAATATAAATAAACTAGAAGCCTAATATAAAACACCACAATCCTAACCAGGCAGTTACTAAGGATCAGTGGTAGCTGGTGGTTTTAAAAATTGGGGAAACAGGTGTCTGTTATTGATGTCTAACATCTATACATTTGTTTGTGTTCTGTTTATGATACATATGAGCATCAAAACATGTTTCCAAAATCATTTACACTAAAAGGTAACATAGTGTCTGCCATGTTGTGCTAAATAAGCATCTAAGCTGCTAACTAGCTATTTAAGTTTCACAGAAGCATGTTCTGACAGCCAGCTAGCTAGACCTATACATAAACAAAAAAAATAAAAAAAATAATATAATCCTATACGTACAATTTATTTACAATATTTACCAGTTACACAGACTACAATAATAAGTTATATTAGTTGTGTAAACTGTTATGGATGCAGCTCCAAGCATTGAATGGTGCTGATATGTTTACATCTGAGCTGTCATTCAGGTTCATTACCATTTCGATGACCGGCTTGGTTACGAGGTTCTGCCTCTTTGAGAGAGCTCCCAATCAACATATGGAGAAGCCATGCATCCAGGTGGGACAAATGAAGATTATACTGTCCAATAAAACTTGAGATACTCCCATTCACCCCCAGAAACGCCATGCATCTGGACGGGACCCAAACTGACGTATTAAAAGCCTGTTGTCCAATGAGCATTAATCTTTGCTCCCATTAAAACACAGTGAACTTAAATCTGCCATAGGATCCCAGTTAAGCTGTGTGTCGAGTGATACTGCTGCGAGATATCTGATTTTTGGATTTGCTAAAATATAGAATTTCACCAGAAGTGATGAAAACTATAGACCTATAGGCAAGTTCTTATCTAATTATCCAATCCGAAGAATATACCCTTATTTGGTTACATCCCTAATGTATTGTATATGCATGTATAAGAGACCTGAGCACTGCTGATCTGGTTCCAACAACCTGCAGTAAATTCCAAGCAAAATCCCTCGACACAAATTTACATTCAGGAATTCATTTTTCATTTTTGCATCAGCTTCACTCTCCTGTTTAATCACATAGTCCAGCAGATCAGAGTAAAAAAAGAAAAAAAAAACCTACCACAGAGCAAAACAAAAGAAAAGGCATACCATTTCCTGCACTGAGCTGTAATGAGAATGTGCCAGAGTTCTAGGGGGTGTGTTAGACCTCGACCCTTCCACACCTCGCATCGCCGGGTTCTCTCCATGTTGTGTCTGAGTCGGTGTTATTAGGCGAAAGAGAACATCTCACCCTGTGTCATATTTCATGCTGACAAAGCTTTGATCAAAAGAGCAAGAGTGCCCAAACTCTCTGATAGCCCTACTGACGGAGGGTGAATGAGGCTGCCAGAGCAGGAAGAGTGCGAGACGAAGCAGACTGAAAGTATATCACTGGAGAAGGTCAGAAAAACTATCCTCCTGTTTTAATATCAAGGTTAAAAGGGGAAACAGCACTGAAAGACAAGCATTGTTACTCATTGTAGGCATCAAATAATTTGAATATCATGGAAACAAACCAAATTTAGCATAGTTGCCCTTCATATGTTGTGCTAAGTGTGAATGAAAGCCAAAAAATCCAAAAAAGTCAAAAATCCAGGGAAGACTGATGAAGAAATTAAGTGACACGACACCCATGTGTGTACAGAAGCCAATACATTAAAAGAAAAGAGCAGGAGGTCTTGTTATCTTTTTTTATACACAACAGAGTGGCCCCCTTTTGAGGCCACTGATTTCAAACATTAGCACCGTGAAGCAGCAACAGAAATAAAAATCTAAAGTGAATGAAGAAAAAGAAGACCAGAAGAAATGTCTGGAAAATTGAAGCAAATCAGAAAAGAAGGGCCATTTCTGCAGAAATTGTCAAATGAACAGAGCAGTACAGAATGCATCATTCATGAGACAATCACCAACTCAAGGAAAGCAAAAAAAAACACAGCATAAGTAAAAAGAAGATGAAAGTGTTGTTATACTTCAAATCCTGTGTAACCAGAAATTCATGGATACATGCATCCTGGTAAAATACCATTCTGAAAGCCACACGTTTGACTGACGCAAATCCTGAAGATTACCATTAAAGGTGTGATATTAATGTGCAAACATATCTAATGTTTCACAACATACCACAGCACGGCTGAATTCCTGTATCTGACTGGTCAGAGGGTGTGTATAACAGCACAGCTAGGACAATAGTTCCAACATGAACCATAAGTTAATATTACGTGCTCGTTCTAATAATGATTGCTTCTACAGTAATACATACACAGGCACTTGGACAGCAGACACACCACATAATCTAAGACTAATAATTTACAAATTTAAAAAAACGCATTGTGGTTTAACCAAGTAATTCATATAATTGTTGGTTTATGGTGACTTTTTTTTTTGTTAAGAGACATTTATTTAACATTTATAGAAGGAGCCTCGGTTGTAAGTGCTTTGTAAGAGTCATGGTGTTTTGCAAAGTTTCCCAGAGCAGGAAAGTCTTCAGGACAGAGGAGTTTACGCTTTCAGGTTTCTCAGTAAAATGAGAGGCTGTGTTTTTTTTGAGAGAGAGTTTATCCTGGCTATAAAGTAGGTGAGAACATGAACTAACAACATTAAATCTAACTGTAAACCATTAAAATGTGCAATGTGTCATTTCCAAGTAAAAATTGTAATCATTGGCAAATCACTGTGGTATAAGTGGAATAACACACTCCAGACTGAGCTGTTATATGAAAATATTGCACTTCAGGAAGTTTACTCCGCTGCATGCCGTGCCGCATCACTACCCTCTGGCATGCACCGTTTTCGTATAACCACACTGTCTGTCCTGTATTATTCCTTACTTATGAGGTTACGATAAACAAAAGAAACGATAACTGAGTCTATTTCTAGACAATTTTCTTTTAATAATTAGCAGATTTATTTCAAGCATTTATTTTTAGACTTAATAATAGGCTTAATAATCTTGTATTTGATCACAATCCCGTGAGAAATAATACAATGAATATTATGTGTACTGTAAAGATGTTGACCACGAACATCATAGACTTTAATGCTCGAGTTTCTCAATGGCACCAGCTCACCAATTCACCACTTAGAGCCGATTTTCATACCACTCTAATCCTGTGTAGCTTGTCAAGTGTGAGAAAATAGATAATTAACAGCCACACATACCTGAAAGAGAATATGGGGTATAATTATGGTTATTCCATTAGGTTGAATGTAAAATGTGAAACCACTCACACACAAGTATTGTTTGCAGACATGCAGTAAATTATGCATGCACACTCACACACACGCTTATAAGCAGAAATAAATTAAATCAACAGTTACACAAAGGAAAAAAATCCATCCTCGCATAATAATCTTTATAACTAACGTGATCTTCAGTGGAGTCTAAGATTTATTTTGTAATTAAATTCTGACTTGTCTTTTTTCTTTCACTGACATGTTGATCTTCAGTATTTTAAATGTGGCTAACGACTTCCTACACTACCCACAATGCCATTACTTGTTCATAGTGGTGCAATTGGACTTGCAATCACCTCCTCATCTGTTCAAACATAACAGTGTCCAAAGCTTCAACTTTCATGAAATTCTGCCGTAAATGTCATCTCATAGCTCACTAACTAGCCAAGCTGAGACTCTGCTATAACACCATGTAACTACAACGTGTAGCTGCATTGCATTCTGGGAATTTGAGTCCAACATTTGCACCAACACCTCCACTACTTCTACACTGGATTTCTCATTAATAGGACATTGAATGTTGATTGACAAAATTGACAATGGTGTTTTTAGGAGCTAAATCTGCAAAATCTGGGATCGGTTGAAAATTTTCTCCCACTAAACTGCACTGTAACTGCGCTAGCAAGGTCTTGCTGTGACATCAGAGCAGCAGACAACCAGTAACTTCTCACAGGAATAAAGATAATACAGAACCAACCAACAAATTAGCACCAGAATCGCTATACAATTCACAAATATTTCAATATAACCTTATTTAATGTATTTCACACTAAATACGAAAAAAAATAAAAAATCAAAAAGCTGTAAGGTTTTTAAGATGTCCAAAGGATTCTGAAGACTATTAACTTTTAAAGGAGGGAAAAATGATACAACAGCCAGTAAATCATTTAATCTTATTCATCATTAAACCCTATTTAATCTCTACATCAACTTTTCCTCCTTACACAAGATCATCAGCACCAGAATAGAAGTCTATATTCAGTGCATGTACACAACATGTAATAATACTGCACATTAATTCACGTTGGGTTTAGAGCATCACTGCTTCTAAATGTGTGTGAGAGAAGCTAAGATACTGTACTAACGACAAAATCCCAGGCTTTTCACCGCTCCCACTTCCTTCAGATAGTATGTCTGTCCATATATTGCTCTGTAATTTGGTATACTGATCATTTTCCATCCACCATCTTTGTTGGGAACAATGATTTATATGTATTTACTGTTTTTTGGCTCTGGTTGGCCTCATCACAGTTAATTGGAGGGCTTTAGTTCGAAATATTGAAACCACAGGTCTATTTTAATATTTTATAGGCTCTGTTATTGCCTTCTGACTTACAGGTTCTTGTCTGGTAGTTTTTTCACAATATATTGGCTCTCTGTAACTTACACAGGTATTCTGAAAGGTTTTAAAATCCCTACAGCTGAAGTAAAGAATTAGCTGGACTGTAAATAGTGAGGGAACTGGTGATTTAGCTTCAGTAGTGGCGGAGCAGCTCTTAATATATAGTACCTGGTCATGTCCCTGGGGCACAGCAGCAGCGCACTGTCACTGGCTCTATTATTGATAAGGAACTCAAGGCTGAGAATCATGAAAGGAAATTATTTAGCAATTCTCTCACCGCACTACATTTCATTCTCCACAACCGGTGTTCGAGAAAATATTACAAAAGCACTGGTTGTGCAGAGCTGAGCAGGCTTCAGGTTCAGATTTTCTACGTGCCATGATTTGATTGTGTCGGGTTAGATTTACTAAAGAGTGTTCATGTACAGTATATAAACTAACAAGGTGCTTATAAGTCACACTAATGGCTAAAAAAATCCAAAATTAAACACACTTCCTAAAAAAGTCATGGATTTTGATTTATTACAATCATTACTGATAAACATTTTCAAGTGTAGCAGCCAGGCTGCTTACTGATTCACCGCTTTTAAATAAACTGTGTACCAGACCGGGAATTAAAGCATAAAACAGAACAAAATTCAAGACACGAATGCGTAATCAGACCCTTTTCTTAATTATTAATATGTAATGCAAAATACGCAGCACCCTACGGAGATTAGGTAAGGTCAATCATAATTGGTTCTCAGTAGGGTTTTCAGTCCTAGAATAAATCAGAGAGAAAGGAAAGATGCTGAATATTTGGCTACATCAACTTTTCTTCAAACCATCTCCTTCAAAGCTGATAACCCTGACTTCCTTTGTACATCATACTACACCTGAGTCTCCATCACCTTATTGTCCAGCACGAGCTTTGGGAAAAGGATCCAGTGTCACGTTCAGTGCTTGTTTAAAGGCAGGCATTGCTTTAAAGCTTCCGTAACCAATCTGTTGCAACAGACCTGATCCGTTCTGGCCTAAAAGCTGGGATATAGCGGCTCAATTTAAAGCTTGTGCCAGGGGATTATGCCTCATTTAGAATGGATGAAAGGGCAAAAAGGCCATAATTACTGAGAGAGGGAGGGAAAAGGGGTCTGTAATCACAGTGAATGGTGGGTTTGAGAGTCCCAATGGATATAAGTTGCTCAAAGCACTCCACATCCTACCAAGACAATAATCAAACATAATGTTTAATTGAAAATAGCGGCAAAGGAAAACCCTTCAGATGGCTTTGGGGCTAAATTCTAAAAAAAAAAAAAAAAAAAAATGGATTTGACCAAATTTGAGTTTTTCCTGTAATCTCTGACATCTCTACTTTAAGAAAACATGAATATATTTTACCAAAATGATGTAGAAATGTTTTTACTTAATTTCTAACCTTAATTTCTAACCCTGCCTTGACTATCTTCCTGCAAAGATCATGTGTAGTGAGCCAGTTTAACAAATGCAGCAGTAGACACTGAGTCTGTATAAAGATGTCTAAAACCTTGCTAGGTAAGTGTGATTTTCTCATGATTTGATCATGTTTTTGGATAGTCGCATGCCATAACAAAATATTCATAAGCCTACTCAATTCAGTTTGCAATCAAATAGTGGCTGTCATCATCAAAACAGAGAAGAGCACTCACACACTCAGGTGACAGTGGACAACCTTTAAAAATGATTAAGTGGCCTAATAAAAGACATTAATAACAAGACATTTAGCCAACAGGACAAAAGTGAGTGAATGAATCAGCAATTATTTCAGCATCAATTTTAATGTGAGCAGAGATCAGTGGCGTGAAGAGACGATGATGAGGCTCGTGTTTAAATGCAGCTTTAACCTCAGGTGATGAGGCAGAGACTGATGGGAATGATGCTGATCCTCAAAGTGAAAAATTTGGCAATAATGTTTTTCCATCAGTAGATAAGGTTATAAATGTAGAGTGAGGTGAGGCTTCTTTCAGTGGAATTGGAAAGAAATCTTTAAATGCAATTTTCTCTCTTTTCATTTTAACCAGACTTTATAATGCTAGAACCTTACTTCTGGTTAAGATACATGCAAAGTCTGCAGTTGTCAGAACTATATTATATATATACACATACACACACACACACACACACACATTATGTATATATAGATGTATAAGAAAATGTCAGAATTCATCCAGTCAAAGGGTTTTCAGACACCACTCTTTTTACAAAACACCACCATTTTACAAAGCACCATTTTAAAATATGCATTATGTATCTAACCCAAGAAATGAATTACTATCGAGGATGATAAACTCATGATGTGTCACAAATCTGGTGCTTTAGTTTTTAGCCCCCGTTACGGTGGCATTGTTTATTTTCACTTCCTGGTCCTGTCTCCATCCCTTGTATTGCCGTGTGTGTGTTACCTGTTAACTTCATGTTGAGTTTATTTAAACCCTCTTGTTTCTCTGTATGGCTGTGAATTTTTGTTTCATGTAATTTGCATCACTGAGCCGTTGTTACCCGTTACCTTTATCTGTTTCCTAAGCTTCCTCGCTCCCTAGACCAGACTTCCCGGTTTTGATCTTGTGCCTGTTTTTCCTTTTGATTATGGATTATCCTTTGTGATGCTGCCTGCCTGCTTTCTGACCCATGCTATGGACTTGAATTACAATTCATGTTTTGCCCCTAATAAACATATGATTTTCAGCATTTGCATCCTGCTGCTTATATACTCGCATTAAAGCATGCTGAATTAGAGAAAGAGTCACACATACAGTGTGTGATGTGAAATGCATGGAAGTGAAACGCAGCAGAATGCCAACCTACATATAATCATTTTCTGCTCTTATTAATGTCTATAATAATTTTCTGTTCTTAGTGGATCCACATAATCCATTAAACTCATAAAATGCTGTAAGTCCGCTAGCGGCTAGTCACTAGCTAATACTGCACACATGCTGTTTCTAAGAACAACATACATTTTTATGGCCATGTTCACACCTAAGAGACTGCTGCTTAAGTCAAGAAGTGAAAGATTAGATGAAGCCCCAGAGGGAAAATGGTAGGTGTGAACTATTTTTAGACGCAGTTCCTGACAGAAGTAGTCTTAAATTATTTGAACATGTACTGATGTCTAAACATGTTATTTCTAACTTCATCAATAAACCTTTACCCCAGAGTTTAATTAATGGAAAGCTCCCGTTGCCATAAATAAATGTATTAATGTATTTATTTATTTATGTATTCATTTATTTATTTAACTGAAACTTCTGATGCTGTCGGTTTCTGCATATGGTCGCGTTCTAAGTTTTCCCGCCTATAGTTGTCATTCTAAGTTCTTGAAACGGAGTTATCTTCCTGCACTTGTGTTGGATTCCACTCAATGAACTACGTGACAGAATGTTCCTTCTTGTATCGTACACCCACGTTCAAAAGCCTCCACCCTATCGAGCCTGCATTATTCAATATCCATCCATGAATATCTTTGTTTTCAACTTCGCTTCCATCCCTCTTTTCTAGATGTCAGCAAATAAATTTTTCATGCATGATGTGAGCCATCTGTTCATGTAGGGTTTCTCTACAGCACTATTTAAGGGAGGCTATAGAAAAAGAGACAAGCAAGTTGTAAATAGCGTAAATCAGGTGATCTACGTATGGCCGGGGCAGCGTCGATAAAGCTCAGCGACTCTCTGGGGACAAATTTCCCCGAGGGCGTACTTCTTTATTGACCTCAAACGTTACGATCTAACACAGTATATCACGGCATGAGAAAGTCACGTTGTAAAGTTCTGCAGACTTTATTTCAGCATTGACTGAGAGTAAAACTCTGCTAAGCTACAAACTTAAAAACTGCATCATGATATAGGGGAATTAAAAATGGACATAAAAAAAAAACAGAAAAGTGTGTGTACACATGAGCACAGCAGATAGAAAAGTGAAGGTGTATTACAGCCTACTGATAATTAACTACCTGCATACATATATCTGAATCTTATGAACTACAATTCTCCCATTAAGTAAAATTAAATAAAAGTCAGAGATTGCTTTAGAGTTTGCATAATCTCTGAACACTGTGAAAACTTGTCTCTTCTGTTCAACTCTAAACCACTTTGTTCACTTTAAAAAGAGAGAATGAATTACTGAAACTGTGACTGTTCCTCAATTCATATTCTGGTTTGCACAATTTTAAAGGAATAGATGTGAAATTAATCCTCCAGACTACATGTAAAATCTGAGCCCTGCTATATAAAAGCACAAAATGAAAATTGCTACATGAACAAAAGCCACCTGGAAACCAAAATGAACAAAGAGATCTCAATTTCTGCCAATTACAGCTGGATCAGTGGCCAAAGTTTGGCTGTAACCAAACTGCAAAGTTTTGGAAAAGCGCTAATGGAGTTCAAGAGAAGCAGAGCAGAGTAGGTGTAAAACTTCACGCTGATTCGATATCAACACTGCAGGCCTGGTATCACACTGTGAACAGAATTGCTTTAAGCTTTTAGATCAGTGAAATGTCAACAAACAGGCAAATGCACTTTATCCAAAAAAGGATACTTTGCAGGTACTCAAGAGAAAGACTACATTTGTTTAGCTGTAGCAAAATAACAGATCGAACCGGATGGAGAAATTTTCTCCAACAAGCATTAGGCCCAGCATGAAACTGTGCACTACGTATAATAGCATTTCAAACATCCTGCCAGATCCTGCTTACATCTCCACAGGAGCTTTTAAAGACACACCCCTTCATCAACAACGTTATATAAACACTAATTAGTGTTTAAAACCCCAATCAAGGCTGGCGCACTAATATTACACACAAAGGCCTATTCACACTCAACATGATGCAATTAAATGATGATTTAATTCATCAATGGTGTGTACGGCCAAACCTTAATGTAAACCAACCGTATGCAAATTCTACTGACAGTTGCCTCATTCGTCAATTTCCTCTTTGGTGTATTTATATCTGGTCTATGTACATGTAAAATTGATTGTAATATTTCAACATTCTGAAAAATGTTTGATTTGCAGCTAAATAATCAAAATCAATGTCAAAATCAATATCAACATCAATCATAGCGAATAGAATAAGTAGAGTAGTTTAAGTCATTCTAAAAATAGAAATTGCAACTTCACACACCTCATCCTAAAATATAGTTAATGGTGTTTAGAGTCAACATATAATTTATGAAGATGAATCATAGGTGCATATATGCAGAAGCTCATTAGTCCTTTAATTGAGTAACAGGCACATTTACTTATAAGAGAGAACTGGATGAGGAGTCTTGGGAAGGTAAGTTAAAGACATTTGAATGTCATTGTCAGATGTTTTTTTTTTTCAAGGTTATTAGACTTCAGCAAAACTTTCAGCATTTTATTTAAATGAAATAAGGATCTGTTCATGTGTTCTGGATGGAAATTCACCTATACTATAAACAAAGCTTCAAAATATGCCTTGCTTGACGTTAAACAGCTTTATTAGAAACAGAATACATGTCCGTAATGCTCTTTATATACTCACATTATGACATTTTCAGTAATAAGGAAGGATTATGAAAGATAAATCTATCAAAGCATCCTTTCATGTTGAAATTGTTGATTTATTGATTATTTTTAAAAGACTCAAAATTAAATCAAACTGTTATTTTCAGACACAAGGGCTTCTGACTCAGCTTCATTGAAATGTGCTTTTGTTTCCCTCTTTGTATATTTCTTTCCTCGAATCATGGATAACCGTAGCTTACTGAATGTTTTTCTTTTATTGGCTTACTATCGCAACACATGCATGAAACAGGATGTGTTTATGTAAATTAGATGTATCTGAGGGTAATATGACAGTTACATAATGGACTAGTACACAGGACCTTATGTCCCCTCTTGTTTCTTGTTTCGATGTCGTACAACAGGCTCACAAATCAGACACAAATTTGCTCACGCTTCACTGCACTGATTTTTTTAAATTAATAACCGAGCCAATCTGATGTGAACCAATGACCCTGCGTTGGCTTTCCCAACTAAAGCACCACTTGTCAGTTTTGACCCGGTTCCACATTTTTATTTTTGCTGGCTGCAATACAGTTCTTTGTGCTCTGACACAACAGCTATGTTGACTTGTTGACATCATGCAGGCTGTGTTTTTTTCATGCAATAAAGTCAACATGGTTGATTAGGGTTTCACTTCATCCAAAAAAAACTCAGGAACCAAGCCAATGCTGAACACAATGGTGCATCACCGCAGTATAGTCTCAACGGGAAGGCACTGAAAGAAACCAAATTAATTTCAAATTCACACATTTCACACATGCACTTATAGCTACTCTAGTCAGTAATCCTGCTCATGGCTGGCATCCAAATTTTGCTTATTGTTCATAAGGCAGCTAAGAAGTAATAGACCATGAATTAATAACATGCAAACTGCATGCCAATATTAAACTTCCCCATTAAAAGATGCATTATTTTTTCAGGATTTGAAAAAAAATGTCTCAGGTTAGAGACCCTTGCCTTGAAGAAGAATAAATAAGTAAGTAAGTAAGTAAGTAAAGTGCTGTGTGTAACTGCTGCCAGTGGGCCTCTGATCGAGCGTAGCCAGGATTAGATGGAGATGCTATCAGTGGCGGGGATGAGTCGATATCCAGACAGCTGCTGATGGGCATGGCAGAGACAGTCTGACACAGAGAAAGAGTGAGAGAGAGCAAGAGAGATGGGCTACTTAAACAATATGGCTTTTTAGACCAGGCCAAGGTGAACAGGCAGGTTAAGAGATACTTTGACTATCAGCATCCACTTTATTACCTACTCTTGCCACTGGAATATGAGACTTCCGTTAGTATCATGGCCATTAGTAAGTGACTACAACTATTACTACTATTGCTATATACTGCATTGCATTGTAGTGTACTGTACTGTACTATTGTAAATTTGGGTCCATGCCCAAAATTACGGATGCATTGATACCATTACTGGTATGGAGTATCATCAAATAACATTCTCATTTATTCGTATTTGCAAAAATGCTCCAATACCAGCATCTGATACTACACGATACATGAGACCACATAAGCCTAGAGTATGTTGTCACTCTAATGAACAGAATACACAAAATCTGTACAGCAATCTGGACTTTTCCATGATTAATTAAAGATGGTACTCTATGTAAAGCAGATATCAAAAGGAGGATGTAAAGAATCTTCCTCCAAGACAAGTAACCTGATTAAACATCTTATGGCATTAAGAGCGCGAGTGTGAATGACCAGGAAACACAAGCTATTCGCGAGTGTGGAGCAGAGAAGCAAGTATGCAGAGAAACACTTGAGAGCACTTCAGTTCTGCAAGCATTGACAGTCACATACTTGCCAGGGTTTACACTTTGCTTGTGAGCCAAGATGCAATTCATAGATCCTTGTGCTCATTTTTAATGACCATGCTCACCGTGGTTGGTCGTATTCATGCTCTCTATTTAAATGCCATAGCATCTTAAGCATAATACTCTGCATGAGGAGTTCATTCCTAGCAGCACTGCTAGAAGCTTCAATCCACTAGATCAGCCAACCTCTCATTAGTGCTCAACCTTCTCGATCTTTCAGAAGTCTACAACCCAAACACAAGACTCTCTTTTCCCTCCTTATGAGTCTTGCATTTCATGTCACAGCATGGCAATGGTTTGTTTCCTACCTGGATGGACCGTCATATCGGGTGACATGAGGGTATCAACATCTGCTCCATGTAAACCTTCCATTGCTGGGTCCTCTTCTGTTCTCCCTCTATACCTGCTCTCTCTGTGAGGTCAAATCCTTACAGGGGCTTTCATACCACTGCTATCCTGATCACACTCAACTCACCCTCTCCTTTCCTCACTCAGACACTCAAGTTTCTACACAGATCTCGGCATGTCTGGCAGACATCTTATCAGAGGTCAGCTCATCAGCTGAAAGTAAATCCTTATCAATCTATCAGGATACATTCCCATGTCAAGATTTTGTGACCTCCCTGGACAACTCTCAGATCTTACCATCTGGCACTGCACACAACCTTGGGGTAGTGCTGGACAACCAATTGTCCTTATTGCCTCACATCACTAAACTGACTTGGTCATGCAGGTTTCACCTTTATAAGATCAGGAGGAAATGGCCAGTTCTATCCCAAGAGCCATGCAGGTGCTTATCAGTTTGAGATTGGACTTCTGCAACTCGCTCCTGGCAGTTCTGCCCCTGCATCTGATCCAGAATGCAGCTGCACTTCCCCAAGTTCAGCTATGTCACCACAGTGCTATGCTTCCTCCACTGGCTTCCTGTAAAGGCATTTATCACACTCCACTCTACACCACACTCCCTCTGAGCCTCCAGCATGGCTCGACTGGCCCGACCATCACTTAAGGTACAAAGAAGACATGCATCAAGGTTCTGTCCTGGCACTCAGGTGTTGGAATAAACTTCCCATGGCTGTCTGAACAGTTTGAGTCTAAATGTCTTCAAACAAAGACTAAAGACCTACTTTTTCACCAAGGATTTGAATTAAAATTTTAGCATTATTTTTCTATTATAAAAAAAAAATCATTGGTGGTGTTTTATTTTCTTACTGTACTAACCACCCCAACTGGGATTTTAGACTGATGGTACTCTTTGTCCATGACCTAGTGAACTAGCATGAGGATATGTTTTTGATAGAGAATAAAAAGCACTTCTGTAAATCTCTCTGGATAAGGATATCCACTAAATGCTGTACATTTGAATGTGGCAACACACAGCAACATAAACAGAGCTAAACAAAAAGTTCCAGGATGCCCCTTATTGTTTAATATTAAGCAGGTTACTCATACTCATTCGGGAAGACCAAAATGATACTGATGCATCCCTACCCAAACTCTACTATGAGAAAGGCTTCATCAAATGGTCATCCATCCATCCATGTTTCATGAAACAATTCCTTCATCTTCTGTTGTGTGCCCAATTATTTTAGCAGAATTGGAAAAAACAGGTCCATCACTATTGTTCTCATTAATATTCCTCTGGTCTTGTTACCGACATTTAAACTGGCAGGTCTTAATGAGGGAGCACCTGTAAGCAATGCCCCTTTATCGCTTGAGAAGTTTTTCAGCCATGCAGCCTGTCACAAGCGTTATTATGCGATGCTGTCAATGCACTCGCATCAGAAGGGTTAACCCTTTGTAGCAGCTCTGTTACAGCCTACTAAAATTGTGGTTTTAGACCTATGTTTAGGCCTATATTGATACGTAGCAGTGTATATAATAACATGGGATCAATCCCACTGCTAATCTAAAAGAAAATACTAAAAAAAAAAATTGTGTACCCTGATGTGTCTAAACTTGAAAAAGAAAGTGCCAGTAGTTGAACCAAATACATTATTGGAATCTAGGAATGGGATAGCTTTCAGACATGTCTCAGTGATGAGCTCAATAAAAGGAAACCATCATCTTTAGGTTGACCATTTTAATTTGATTATCTAGATTGAACCTTGGTTCAAACACAGCCTTCAAACTCAAGCAAATGTAAGAAACTTTTAGTGCAAATTGCTCAGGACTGAAAAAAACTGAGAGAACACCCTAAATCAGATGTCATTCCTGTTTCATCTGTCCTACAGCTATTCCTCATTTCTTTTCATTAGGATAAGCAATAAATTCTTTTTGGTTCATCACTTACATTACATTATATGGGCAAAAGTATGTAGACACCTGACCATCACACCCATACGTGGGCCTTCTCCAAACTGTTGCCACAAAGTTGGATGTACACAATTGTCTGGGATGTCTGTATTCTGTAGCTTTAAAATTTCTCTTTACTGGAACTAAGAAGCCCAAAGGTGTTCCAGAATGACAATGCTCCTGCGCACAAAGCGAGCTCCATGAAGACATGGTGTGTTAAGGTTGGAGTGGAAGAACTCAAGTGGTCTGCACAGAGCCCTGACCTCAACCCCACTGAACACCTTGGGGATTAACTGGAATGCCAACTGCATGCCAGGCCTCCTCACTAATGCTCTTGCGGCTGAATGAGCACAAATCCCCAAGCCATGCTCCAAAATCTAGTGGAAAGCCTGCTCTTAAGAATGGAGCTGATTATAACACCAAAATGGGGACTAAATCTGGAATGGGATGATCAACAAGCACATATGGGTGTGATGGCCATATAGTGTAGGTTTGATGTAAGGGATGAACACTAATAAGACTTCCAAAGGAAACTATGAGATTGAGAAAAGGAGATGAGATTAAAAAAAAAAAAAAAACAAAAACACTATCCACTATTTTATTGCAATACACTGCTACTGAGAACACATTATAGAGCTCTCATTTCCAAAATCCATCATGAATGAAAGCATTAATATTGCTTTATTGATTTTGCTTTGTTTACCGGTAAGAGCTTTCTCTAATATTAGTAAGGTAAAGCATTCATTCCAGTCAGGTTTTAAAAATTAAGTGGAATAACTGCCACTGATTGCAGCCTTCAAATTACTTTCAAAATACAACCTGAGCTTTGAAATCATAATTGCCACTGTGGCATGGGAAATTGATTTCCTGCTCCAGCTTTAGCATGATGCACTATGCATCCCACTCCCCAACACACACACACACACACACACACACACACACACAAAACATGGTATAGAGTGGACAGTGACTGAGCTCCTCAAACATCCTTTATTTGTCTTTGAAGATGATTGATTTTGACACAAAAACTATTGCATGGATGATGAAGGCTTCCATGGAGTGCAAATGAATATAGAAACACAGCAGCCAGCACATTTACACCCTCAACAAGGTGCGTGAAATGATGTCCGTCTGATGAGCAGGGATGAAATAAGTGTTTATGGCAACAATAAAGACACCATTCTCCAGCAGGGAGTGTATTGCTGACATCAAAAAAGTTCTTCTACGACATCCATTCTCCTCCTGAACCTCCGGCTCCTCGATACACATTGATTTTTCCACCCTTATAACCCATTACCCAGATTAATGTCATGTGCTTGTGGCTCAAACAAATGTTACTTAATCAATAGTATAGTACAGGGGAGACTGGCCTGAAATTACCTGGCACTTTCCGTGTTAACTAATGCAGATAGTATTTTTTTTTTTGCATGCCATTAAAACATAGTAAACAATGTTCCAAAGGTTAAGAACACTTACAAAATTAATGTTTGCATTCTTTTTGCATTGCAGATATGTGTGTGTGTGTGTGTGTGTGAATATGGAAGAATGAAGGCCGTATTTTTGTGCAGGCCCAAGCACAATTTATTGGTATAATACTGGTTGGGTGTACGCATTTTTCCCTCATGTTCTTTCACTGCATGAATGATATAAAATATAAACTATATGGGTAAGATATTAGCAACAGATAGTCATTAAGATAGATGAGAGATTATCAAGCTTATTTCTAGACATTTTTTGCTAATTTTAAGTGCAAAAAATTCCCAATTGTTTTGTTCTATTGCCATATTATTTGCTTATTTCTAGAAATAAATGTTCAAAATAAGCAAAATTATACGAACAATGCTGCAATGATATTTTAGCAAGTGAAAACAATTCTTGAATGTAGTCAAACTTATGTAGTAATTCACATTATACAATTACAATAAACCAAAGATTTCAAGCTTAAAATCATCTTGTTCTACTGGTTGATAATTTTCCTAATTTTAAACATTTATTTCTAACAAGAAGCAAAATGATCTACCAATAGAATGACAACATTTAAAGCTTGAAATGTGTAAAAGCATCTGGGAAAAAGCAAAATAATTTTAAATTCAAGTTATAATAATCCCATGTTGGAAATATTAGATAAATTTGCCCACATTCAAGATATTTTCATTTGCTAAGATCAGTTTTTACAGTGAAGATAATTTTACACCTAAAATTAATTGTCTAGCAATAGGCTTAGTCATTTTATATGCTGTATATTAATATTTATATAATAAATATTAGATAAATACATTTAAACTACACTATATTGCCAAAAGTACACCCCTCCAAATCATTGAATTCAGGTGTTCCAATCACTTCCATTACCACAGGTGTATAAAACCAAGCACCTAGGCATGCAGACTACTTCTACAAACATTTGTGAAAGAACGGGTCGCTCTCAGGAGCTCAGTGAATTCAAGCATT
This sequence comes from Pangasianodon hypophthalmus, assembly GCF_027358585.1. NCBI lineage: Eukaryota > Metazoa > Chordata > Actinopteri > Siluriformes > Pangasiidae > Pangasianodon > Pangasianodon hypophthalmus. The sequence goes on along the minus strand of NC_069712.1, from coordinate 6,287,062 downwards.
GTACCGTGATAGGTTGCCGCCTGTGCAATAAGTCCATTATTATTCCACTACTAAATATTCCACGGTCAACTGTTAGTGGTATTATAACAAAGTGGAAGCAATTGGGAACAACAGCAACTCAGCCACGAAGTGGTAGGCCACGTAAAATCACAGAGCGGGGTCAGCGCACGCTGAGGCGCACAGTGCGCAGAAGTCGTCAACTTTCTGCAGAGTCAATAGCTACAGACCTCCAAACTTCATGTGGCCTTCAGATTAGCTCAAGAACAGTGCATAGAGAGCTTCATGGAATGGGTTTCCATGGCCGAGCAGCTGCATCCAAGCCTTACATCACCAAGTGCAATGCAAATTGTCGGATGCAGTGGTGTAAAGCATGCCGCCACTGGACTCTAGAGCAGTGGAGACGTGTTCTCTGGAGTGACGAATCACGCTTCTCTGTCTGGCAATCTGATGGACGAGTCTGGGTTTGGCGGTTGCCAGGAGAACGGTACTTGCCTGACTGCATTGTGCCAAGTCTTGTGTCTGCAAGTGTAAAGTTTGGTGGAGGGGGGATTATGGTGTGGGGTTGTTTTTCAGGAGTTGGGCTTGGCCCCTTAGTTCCAGTGAAAGGAACTCTTAATGCTTCAACATACCAAGACATTTTGGACAATTTCATGCTCCCAACTTTGTGGGAACAGTTTGGGGATGGCCCCTTCCTGTTCCAACATGACTGCGCACCAGTGCACAAAGCAAGGTCCATAAAGACATGGATGAATGAGTTTGGCATGGAGGAACTTGACTGACCTGCACAGAGTCCTGACCTGAACCCGATAGAACACCTTTGGGATGAATTAGAGCGGAGACTGCGAGCCAGGCCTTCTCGTCCAACATCAGTGCCTGACCTCACAAATGCGCTTCTAGAAGAATGGTCAAAAATTCCCATAAACACACTCCTAAACCTTGTGGAAAGCCTTCCCAGAAGAGTTGAAGCTGTTATAGCTACAAAGGGTGGGCCAACTCCATATTAAACCCTACGGATTAAGAATGGGATGTCATTAAAGTTCATGTGCATGTAAAGGCAGACGTCCCAAAACTTTTGGCAATATAGTGCATCTTCAAGATATTTTAACTTGATAATTTTTTTGACAGTGGGCTCATAAATTAATGTATTTGTGATAACATGAGTGGAGAGGCTCAGCAGGGGTATTTTAAAACCCACATTGGTCCAAAATGGCGTTATTAAGTTACGTTACCGCTCCTCAGAAACCAACATCGTAGCAAAGAAGCCATGCCAAAACAGTGTTATACTGACTTCAAGAGAAGCTTTAAAGAAGCTTTGCCCGCTCTATATGTAAATATTTCAGAAAATCCACAAAACTGCAAGAAAAAAAAACGAAAATGTGCTTGTTTACGTCAGTCATCTGGTTATTTCTACCACAAAAATTTTGATATTTGAAAAACTACAAGTGAAAACTAATTATATGGCATTACTAAAATATCACTATGTGGATGCCGGCACTTTTTTTTTTTTTTTTAATGAAATGAAAAAAGCTGATTTGATTGGATATTGCCATAGCACACACCTTGATTCCAGGTTAATGCCTGCACAAAAGGTCAGAAATATTACCCATAACACCTCACACCCATACACACACCAGTGCTATGATTTTGTGGCTCATTTTTGCCCTTTTGCAGACAGCTGAATGCCTTGAATGTGTCTCTGTTCATCTACAATATGTGTCCATCTCTGACCCTGATGAGGTGGCTGCCAGCGTCGTTCCCGTCTCCCCAGAAAGCAGGTCCGAATGATTGATGGCACGCAACACCTATTTAAAGGATGAGCTCTTCACCTGACAATCAATCACTTAGGTTGCCACTCACTACACAGTTTTTCTTACGGGGATTTTGAGGGCAGAGAGCAGTGCAAGGGGGAAAATAAGCACCTGGAGCAATGTTAAACAAAGTGCAGCAAACTCGATACTTGCTACCATTGCTGTCAATAGAAAAATAACATCTGTACATCTGCGCTTGTATCTCAACACGAATGAGGTTTACAAAGGAGGACAGATCAAGGACAACTCTGGTCTCTGAGGCAGCTTAAACTTTTGATGACAATAAATGATTTCAGATTGAAAGTGTGAAAGGAATTCAGAGTCCTTCAAAACTCTGGACAGTCACAGTCTGTAAAGAAATAAAACCGACTCATCACACACAGAAAGGTCCAGAAAAAATGCAGGGCTGCAAAGGGAATGTGAGAAGTGGTGGCTCAGTGGCTAAGGTGTGGATATATGGACCGGAAGGTTGCGAGTTCAAATCCCCGCCTCAAAACAGTGCCATGGTTTAGACCTTGAGCAAGACCCTTAGCCCTAAAAGTGCTCAATTATAATCTCTCAACTGAAGGTTGAGAGATTAAAAGAGTCAGCAAAACGTAAAACTTAAATTCAATTGTCTTGGGTTGAGGATTTAATTAACGCTAACTGCTGCACCACCTTGCCATCTCACAGCTCGAGGGTTCCTGTCTGTTTGGAGTTTGGCATGTAGGATCATCCCATGTCCATGTGGGTTTCCTCCCACCTCCCAAAAACATGCTGGTAGGTAGACAGGCTACATTAAATAACTCCTAGGTGTGAATGGGTTCGTGTATTTCTGCCTCACACCCAGTGTTCCTGGGATAGGCTCCAGATTCACCACAACCCTGACCAAGATAAAGCGCTTACCGAAGATGAATGAACGTATTAAATTATCAAAAGGAAGTGTCATCTTTCTATTTCCAAAAAATAATGTTATATGATTAATAAAGAATTTAGATAGGACTAAGCTATTGGCCATTAAATTAATATAAGCCAGGCTGCAGCAAAAAGAAGATATGATCGAATATCACATGCTCTCCAGCTAAGAATATATTAGTAAGATAACTAAAATCATCTTAAGACCAGATATGAGGAACTACAGTCTCACCTGTCCACTTCTATCACTGTCGTACATGTTCGAAAGAAATAGCTGAGAGAAAAAAATAATAGACATACAGGTAATAAACACTCCCCAGAAAATGTCTTCCTATTCCTGCCAGCATTAGGTTCTCTACACTGCCAGAGAGATTATACTTTATTTTGCCCTGTTACATCTCATCACCTGGATCTGCATCCGTATAGAAGCGCTCACTTTCTTCTGCATAATGAACCTCAACTCGTTTGCCTGACAACTCCTTTTGAAAATGATAATCAGGTTATTGCAGTTTACGGCCGACACTGGGGCAAATGCAAAGACCCGAAACGAGGCTTGACATTTTGCCCGTGGGTGAATTTCAATGTGGTGCAGCTACTGACTGCCAAGAATCTGGGCTGCATTAACTGTTTTTTTAAAAAAAGAAAAAGAAGAAGGAGGATCTCAGGGATTACATCATTATGTGCTCTTCAGGCTTTTATACACCTACAGTTGCAGAAAGGAATCCTGGCTTTGACAGCTTTAAGCTTTTGTGTACCAATTTACCAGCAGCAAAAACAGAAGAGGCTTGGCTAGTAAAGACAGCCATGATCTTTTTTTAGGTGTTTCCCAACCCCCCTTCTGTCAAAACACACACACACTCACACTGGGGACCAGCCAAATGTCCCCACAAGGTCAAAACTGTCAGATATTACTATCCTTGTGGGGTCCCTACAAAGATCTAAAAACATGTCCACGCTATCACATACACATGTACCTTTGATAAATAGATAGAAAAACCTGACACTGAAGAGGCTTCGTTTGTTCCGCCTGCTTAATATTCTGGACAATCTTTTGGAGGTAATGTTTTGGATAAAAGACTACCACACTTGAGGTTAAGTATCTAATTTCGAATGTCTTTGTGAAGATTAGTCTGGTATTAGATTTCTCCTAGCTCCCATCTTTATCCTCTCCGCTGAGGCTATTTCAGAAATCCCATGTGTTGCTGCAAAGGCTGATTGAGCGAGCTCATGATTAGTTGCACTGGATGTGCTTCATTCAGGCAACATCGAGTTGAAAATGTGAAAATAGCTGCCAGCGGCAGCGGAGCCGCACATTTACCCTCCCCTCGGCGACACCTGCTGCTTCACTGATTGATCTTTTCCCATTTGTTTGGTTCTGCACTGCTCCGCAGCTGCAGCCTATCACAACAGTTCTCCGAATATAGATACTATGTGCATATTAAATACCTACTTTTGATGAATTGCACAATAGGGCTGAAAAATCAATAACTAATTTATTCTGTTTAGAGGGCAGGCTTTCAAATCAGATCTAATCATTTAATCCAGTATTCACAACTGCCTCTGTCATGTAGTTAGCTGCAAGTCAAAAAAGTGATACGTCACCAAAAAAAACGGTAATGCGGTGTACAATGAAGTAAATATTTCAGGATTAATTTACAAAAATGCTTTTATTCACAGCCAACCACTTAAGTTCAAAAGGTACATTACCAATTACATGGAGAGAGCTCTCGGTATTCAGTCTTGGACTAAACGAGTGCTTAACACGACTTTCTGGGCGGCCCATTCAGTCTATTGAAATCTGCATCTGTGTGCAGTTCATGCCTCCAAGGATGCCACATTTTCCTTGAAGAGAGCTCACCGGGCCTGAGCTTTTCAATCGCACTTGCATTTCAAGTCTAGAAATGCAGACAAGTAAAGCAGATCGCATTTAATGGGTGAAATCCTGTCAATTCCATTATTATGTAGAATAAAAGCAAAAGACAACAAGTTAGGAATATAATACACATTAGATATCAGCAGGATTCAAATAAACAACCAAAGTTACCTCAAACATTTGGAGCTTTGCTTACAACCAGGTGTGATTTTCATCCCAAAAACAAACAAACAAGTGAATAATCACTGACCCCCTAACTACACCTCACAGACCCCTGGTACCTCACTTTGTGAACCTTCATCTTAACCGATGTTGAAAATTTGAGATACACCAGATATAAAGATAGATGATTTCCCAGATTTTCTTTTTAATACATTCCTAATACTTAAAGTATAATAGTAATGCAACTGTAGTATTTACAAAATCTATTTTATTTTAATGCTATGTGAAATTAAAGTATGTGTGTGACATGGATTATAACACATAATGAAGTATATTTATAGTGTACACAAGTATACTTAAAATGCTTCCATTTCAGCATGGTTCAGTACACAACACAATTAAAGTCAGGCTTTAATACTATTTTTGGTCACAGTATATTAACTAAGAAATACCAGGACCTAAGATAAGACCCGAGATAAAAACTAAGATCAGTTTTTGCACATTTTAAGTGTATTAATCATTAGTCAGGATGTAAACCTCAGGCTACCACAGAAGACAATACGATTGCGATTCTTAAGGCAATGATTCGACATTAAACGATACCATTGAATGTGCTACGATAAGACATGGTACGATTTCAATTCTTAAGGCAAGAATTTGATATTTGATGATGTCACTGAATCTGCACCCTAGTGGGGAAAAAAAATATGCTAATTATACTTGCAGCCAGACTAATAGTCACTACACTTTAAGTGTGTTAATGATTTGTTAACTTGAAGTGTGCTATTTTGGAGCAACTAATTTTGTGCTAAGTATATTTTAGTTGTAATTAAATTGAGGTAAAGCATAACTAAGTGTATTTAGTGTACTTTTATGTGCTACATTGGAACAACTTCAAGTATACTTAGTACACTTTAAGTATATGCCTGTTTAAGATAATTGCATGTTTGATTAGTGATATTAAAGTGGACTATTTTGTATTACAAGTACATTACAAATTAATTAAGAGTGTCTTCAAAACACACAAGCAATATACCATTTTTTTTTTTTTAATAAAAATATGCTAATTTTTCCTCCTAATGCTGAATGCACTTCTTGTCAGGGTCATTACAATAAATAACATGTAACTTCAATAACAGACATCCGTATTTCAGCCCAGTGGCATGACAACACCGGCCCTCGCGGTCAAACACAGACCGGCCCCCGGGAATCCTCCCGCTGCTCCCGATTAGCCAACCCGGGCCTGTACCACCCGTCACTTACCGTGCTCCTCACTGACCAAGAACTGTTACTGTTGCCGTTGCAGTAAAACTTTTTGTCGGGTTGTTCACCGAGTTTCTGCCTCTTCTTTTCCCTGAAATCTCAGTCGTACCCTTTTCCAACACCGCGGGCATCTCGAGGCACAGCACCGAACTTTAGCAACGTCTCTCTCTCTCTCTCTCTCTCTCTCTCACACACACGACTAGCTAGCTAGCTAACAGGCTAAGCTAACTGGAGACTGAGATGATGGCTAATTCGCGGCCTCGGTGTCAAAAACAAGAAGTGTGAATAGCAACTTTAAAAAATGCACAAATCCCCTCAGACAAGAGCACAACAGTTAAACATCAACTACCAAGTGTGTAAACTGCAACGCTGCCTTTATAAATAGCTAGCTCTATGAAGTTAGCAGTACCAAGCCAACTAAGTTCCCCGAACAATATTAAGTCTATTGGATTAGCTAGTAGGCTAACTGTTAGCACTCTGTAAGCTTCAGCCACGGCACTGATAGCGAACTAAGCAAAATAGCATCTAATGCTAATGCTAATTTAATTGCTCATTTCGCCCAAAAATCATCTGAAACATTTCAAAAACACATTCGATAAAAGGTTACTTTCCTCTAGAACACATTTTCTTGTGTTCGTATGGTGTGCTGTTGGTATAAAATTAGTCATGGATTGATGTTTATACATTGAACCTCTCTGTGACATTGAATAAATTTATTAAAATACTTAAATCACAATTACAAGAGTAGCCTTTTGTGCAGTGCATACACTTTATTTTAAAATGTTTTAAATGGTCTTTCAACGCATTTATCATATGTTTTATTACTTTCTGAAAGCAGTAATGAAGTGAATTGCAAGCATGAAGAACAACACTTAAAAATTACTCCAAAATTGAACTTAAAGTATACTACAACTTCAGGTTATTTAATAATGTACTTTGAAAGTATACTTTCAATGCATTGTTACAATGGTCATTTTCAGCACACAGTTAAAAATAATACTAAAATATATTTACATAAAGTGCAAATAAATACACTTTTAGAAAATAAACAAAACTTTCAATTCAAGTATTTTTTTGTAAAATATATTTTTAGAAAATATACTAAATTACAATTATTTTAAAGTGTGTTAAAAATTGTATGGTTAAAAAAAATAGGTAAAAGCATGGTGGTAATACACTTTTTATATATTTAAAGTTAGTAAAATTTTTTGTTAGTATATTTGCAATGTACTATTGAAACAGGAAATATATTACAAATACAATAAAGTATACTTTTTTTTTTCAGTAGCCTCTAATCGATATGTGTAGACGCTGTTAATTCATGAATGATGACGTAAAGGAGGATTATTTTAAAAGCATCAGAATTACAGGTAAATCACCTTGCTAGCCCATTTACGCATATAATGGATAACAATTGATTTATGAGTGTTGACTTAATTTAATTCAATCCTTGCCTTATGAATCGCCCTTTGATATGACCCAAATATTTCTAATCATTAGTGTGCCTGAAAGTACCCACAGTATCCTGTTGCACAATCATGTTTAATAAACTTCAGTGAACTTTTTCCCCACTAGGCTTCAGATATCCAGACCCTAGTCTCGCAAGCCAGACATATAGCTTCAGCAGGTACATTTTGTCAATAAACAAGGCCAATAACTGCCTATTTTCATAGAAAGAGCCAATCTGACTAACAGGCAAGTTGATCAACTGGTAAACATGCAAGACAATCTCATTTACTCACTACTAACTGTTTGTCAAAACTTTTAAAGATCCAGTGATTATATCTCTGGAAAGGTCATTGTGTTGCAGTGTTCAAAAGTTTGTATTCCTGCTCAAAATCAGCCCAAAGGAATTTCAGGCATACACGAAAGTATGGTGAGCCAATCACCGACTGAGCCTAGTAAACCCACCAGTAGGGAAATAAACACACACAAACACTCAACACTTTCAGGCTATACTCGAATATCGGAGCCTAAAAATCAGCCCAGTAATTTTCTAGTGTGGCCCATGTATTAGTTAAATGGAGATAAAGAAGAAGAAACCTTTGAAGGAAGCAGCATTGGGAATCCCGTATAAATTATTCTGAGAATTTTAGTGGATATAGAATATATTGAGGGTCAGCCATAAACACACCAGTGTATTAGGTATCAATAGGATCAGTATAAAATTAATGATAGGTATGACTTCTTTTGGCTCTAGGTAAAGAAGAGTCCCTGCCAGCTTTAATTCTGTGCCAATAATGTTAGCATGTTGAGCGTTTCTTTAAATCACAAAGATGAGTTCACACATGCGCATGATCCCATCTGATTCACACTCCCGAGGCCTGAGGCAAAGAGAAGCTGTGCATTTTAACAAAGTCACTTCAACAAGGTCTGAGATGTAACACAAGTGACAGCAAAGCACAGTTCCACCTCAGTGCCGCTTAGCCTCGAGTGAGACTGTGGAACTTTCAACACTCATAACAGGATCACTGAAGTAGTGCAAGGGACCTGCACGGTCCAAAAAATCCCTGAGAAGCCAACTCAGCAGTTCCGCATGACTAATATTTGCATGGGAATGTAGGAAACAGTTGTGGATTGTCTACCGCAGGGAACACATCTCTAGCCAGCCTTTGAAAAGCATGTAGCAAACCTAAAATATGAAAGTAAAGCAGTTTTTCAGTCGGGATTAATTATATATAATATAATTCATTATATATAATATAATATCTAGAGCACAAGGTTGAAAATGCTATAGATTCATAGATCATATTTTATTTATCTTGCAAGTCTTGTTACACTCAGCTGTCAGACACAGAGTTAGGCTACTGTTAAATCAATACCAATAACCGGCCGATTCATTATAAAATGTGTGAGTCTGGAAGAGAGACCCTGGAGAAGCATAAATCTCACAGAATTCAGCTGAGTTATCAAAGAGCGTCACACTAAAACAGAAAACCATCTCTGCTGATCACAAAAAGCATGACTGTTCGAGTAGACTGCAGCAATAAAACGCAGTCTTTCTTGACTGGAAAATAACCTTTACTAATGCCATAACACAACAAAGTAGTTCCACAAATCTCACTGATGTTCATGGGCAGTATATTTGTTCATTTCTTTTTATTTAACTGCACTAGTAGTGTGCTAGCTTTACGTTAATTCCGATTGTTTTTCATGTTTGTCATTCTTAGTTACCATCACACTAGCACACTATTTAACCTCCCATAACATTCCATGTCTGGATGATAAATTTGTCATGTTTGTCAATGTTGTCAATGGTAGATGAGTATGATTACATCAGACATCAATACAATTCAAACATATCCATACAAATCAGGCATTGTTGAAATATCTAATTTCGTTGGTGTGGTTGATTTTAATGGTTGCATTTATTTTTAAGCTAATGCAAATATTATAACATACAGACATGACGAAGCCAACATAAAAGTGTCTTAGAAAAGTTTTGGGCCACTCTGTGCGACCAGAAACAGCTTCAATTCACCTTTGCATTTATTCAACGAGTCTGGGTTTTTTTTGTTGTTTTTTTTTAAAAGATGCAGCAGTCTAGACATTGTTGATGACCTTGATCTCAGATGCCTCTACTCAAAAATAAATAAATAGATAGATAGATAGATAGATAGATAGATAGATAGCGAGATAGATAAATAAATAAACAAACATCTGGCAACCTTGGAGGCATGAACTACATGCAGGAAATTTTAATAATCTGAATTGGCCACTCAGAAAACCAGCTTAAGTTCCTGGATAAACCAACTCTGACTACGAGGAACTTTCTCTGCTTACATATTGACATAGCTTCGAATGTCAGCCTCTAACTCTGAATACAGCTCTGTAAGTACTCTGTAAGAGTACAGAAACTGGGTTAAAAATGTTGTGCAGTGGGTAGGAGCGTAGGGAGTCCAGCCTGTTATCTGTATTCACACTGCAGACACTGATGTCCTCTCTCTCTCTCTCTCTCTCTCTCTTAGAAGAGAGATCTATCAGTTTCTTAGTTTTCCCAATGCCAAGTAGCAGCTAGAACCAAACCTTTAATTAGCCCATGGTATTCTCCTTCCTGTCCTTTACTTCCTGACGCCCCACTAGGGGTATCATCTGATCTGAAAACTGCTGAATATGGCAAGAGCCAATGTGATATCTGAAGTGTACAATGTAAAGAAGAATACCGACAACACAATCCCGTCTTTAGACGCTTTCTTTGTCATATGTGAGGGTATATGGTATTAAAAGTGCTTGAAAAATTAAAGAATAAAATCCTTACTTCAGCATCCTTGTTTGATGATTCTAATCTTTGTGTAGGATAAATAAAAATTATATTATCTACCCATTCCTTTCCAAAAAGGAAACTGAAAAGGGGTCCAGGTTTTGTCCCACAATCTCCTCCAGTGAATTAATTATATGTGAGGTGAGGATCCTAAGAGAGTGTAGGCTGATGTCGATGTGACATCCTTTTTAAAGCAGAGGTACAATGCATGATGTCTTCCAGGACAGTGTAGGTACTCCGTCAAGGCTCAGAGAGAGGTTAAATAAATACATAAGGACAGAGCACATTGGTAGATTTGAACTCAAGATTACAATGGGAGAAACACAAGCAGATTTTGCTGTACTGAAGAGAAGGAAAAGGACAGCTGAGGGGTCTGTGGCACAGATTTGTGTAACAAATGTGTCTCTATGTGCAGCATGGCAGGCAGCGCACACTCACAGTTGATTTATGGAGGGCCAGAAAACAACGGAAAACAAGGCAGTGAGGCATGTACAGAAGTGAGAGGCGAGACACCAAGAAGGGCTTTAGCCCTCTGATTGCTCAGACTGTGCCTGCTGCCAGTTAGGAGGGACAAAACCATGCAGAGAAGAGGGGGGAGGGCAGGGGGATCTTGGGTGAAAAAAGAAAACAAAGGAAATTTTAAGAAAAAGAAAAACAGAATTCAAGACACAAGCATTAAGATGTCTCTGTACTGGTGCCCAGGTCCCACGCCCAGTGGCTTTTCAATCATCCGAGTCCCTCGCTGCCTTCAAATGGAGACTGAAGACCTGCTTAAATAAGAACTTAAATAAGCATCAATCAAGCACTAAACTTAAAACACATTATTTATTGACTTGTGCACCCTCAGAAATAAAGCTGTTAATCTGTATTTTTCCTTGTCGCCACAGTGGCACAATCAAGAGTACATCTTTTGTACATTTAATTTGTAATGTACTTTTAATGAGCTTATAGAGGAAAAGCTACACCAGTGGTCCGTAAGATACAAATTATGTACCTTAAATTACTTTTAGGGCATTTTCACACTTGGCCCAAATACTTGAATCTGCACAGATGACCAGTTCTGTTGGCAGGTTTGGGGGCGAGGCTCAATCGCAGGTTTGGTTTCACTAGTAAGAATTCATTATGAACCATGGATCGATTGCGGAATTTCATGTCAGTTTTGTACAAACAGGTTTATTAGGCACTAGGTTCATCCATTTGCTTTTTTTTTTTAATTATTATTTTGCGTTGATACCAACATACAAGCGTTAAAGAACAGCACTTTTCTGGATGCACAGTACATCGTGATGTAGGAATACCTTCAAACAAGGTGTTCTGTTCTCACGTAAGAGGATTTTCAGCCATGCAGGCTGGCACGAGACATGTGTTTTTCACGATGCTCTCAGTGCAAGCACTCAGACCTCAAAGGTGAGCTAATTACACTGCTCCAGTCATGTGAAAGTCTGGTTCAGTGGCCTCTGCTGACCCTAACAACCCTTTCCCTGGCATCTCAAAACTTGAAGCAAGAAGCAACATTGAACCGTGTTGAACCAATCATGTTACTCATCATGCAGCATGGAGAGAAGACAGCTTCTACACCTGATGTGGAGTGTACCACGTTTCAGTGGAAGCAAGACCCAGACCAACCAGGGATCAGTTCTCTGGACTGAAAACAGCTTTCACAGTTCACCAAATGGACCAAGCTAGCAAGGCAAACGGCCTAGTGTGAAAAGGTATAAAGACATACTAAAGGTGCAAAAAAAAAAAAAAAAAAAAAAAAAAAACCCTTGATGGTATTATGCCTGCAACAAGGAAAAGTTCAGTTTGGTACCTTTATTTTTAATTCCTGCTCCTGGCAGTTCCTTAGCTTGTCACTTTCTTTGGATTCTGGCTGATCTGCACTAGCATAAGGACACTTTCTCAGATAAGAACATCTGCCAAAAAATTATAAATGTAAATGTACATTTGCAGAAACACTTTGCGTTTATTCTACCGCATGATCCAGCTCAATAACGTTATTAAATCGAAAACGTGTTACATGCAACTTTTGAAAACTTTTTTGGCCGGCACACTTGAACAGCCCTGCTGCACTTCTGTCCACATGATCCTTAATCACTGGTTCTGATCAAGAAAGTGATGATGGAGTATATCAAGCACCATCACTGCACCATCTGTGCATTCTGTTCAAAAAGAAAACCATTTCTCAGTGTTAGACATTTCTGTACTATTTAAAACACTTATGAACAGTTTTTTTAACACCTCCCAGATGCAGTATGTAATTAGTTTATTAGTGAGCAGAAGATGAAGACGGGAAGGACAGCCAGACCCTGGAAGTGACACGTCACATCATTGTGCAACATTACTGCTAATATGTTTTTAAAGCTCTGCCAATGAACAGCTTCCGAAACTGACAAAAATCAAAAAGTGATTTGTGTAGATGTTATGTAATTTTATTTTGCATGACCACAAGTGGGTTTTTGCTTTGTGCTGTGCGTGTGTATACGTCTCACACACACACATACATGCATACATACACCACACACATTTTGCCAGGAAAGAAACAGAAGGATGAGTCAGGCCGCTCTGATCATGGCAGTATTACAAATTACCTTTTCTGATCTTTTGGCAGAAATGTACACAGAGGGTTTTGCACTTTATTGCGTACACACAGAATGGTGTGTAGAAGGAGGAATAAACTGAGGGAATGAAATACTAACCAAAAACAAATATTTAATGGTAGTGGGTCTGAATTTAAGGGAATTAGATATGGGTGATGAGGAACCAATTTACACACCTTCAACTTCCATCAAAACAAGAATTATTTTTCGTGTTTTTTAAACATCTAAAATACATCTAAACTCAAAAATGTAATTATAAATGATCAAACTCCTCTTGGAACACTGATTCTGATTATATCATTTGGTGTTTGGGTCAAAATCTTTAATACAGCAGTGAATGACAGTTGGGTATTGTCAAAAAATAATATGGATATTGGGATAAATTGTCGCAATACAATTTTTGAGATATTATGGATATTTTTTTAAATATGATTAATTCATTTATTCATTTATTAAATTACAAACTCTGATTGAAAGTAACTGATCTGTATGTTAAAACTTTGCATTCTTTAAAAATGTACATTTTACAGATCGTTAAACATGCAGATATTCTTATCATATTGCCCACCCCTGAACTGAATTCATACTTTTTACGTGCTTCTGTACGAAATTTACTTTGGGGTGTTACATATGAAAAAGGCTCCACAGCTTGAACCCATCACATTTGATTTGCAAATGATCAGAGGATGACAACTCCCAGAAACACAAGTCAAATCAAGACTCAGATATTCAAATCCCACTCGCGTCTAGCTGTGATAAATGCAATCTAGTTTACTAGTTTGGGATCACAGGAGGCCATGTAGGCATTTCTAATTTGCATATTCATGCACATGTTAAATGTTCCTAGTCCACCTTAGTAGTTTCTTGGGTATTTAAAATAGCATAACATAACAAGGCTCATGATTAAATATTTAAAATAGTCCCATGTAATAAGCTTAATGATGGGTTCAGAGGATGACTGGCTGAGAGCTGGCACATGCTTTTACACACATAAAATTTTCATCTTGCCCTCTTTCTCTCTCTCGCTGTGTGTTCCGCTGCGTCTTTCTCCTGCAGTGCGGCAGCCGAGAGCAGCTCTTGTATCCTATCCCCTTCCCTCCATACAGAAGCAGTGCTTTGTTCCGTCTGCATACAAAAGAGTCACTGTGAAAACGTTGCTGCATAATGCTGAAGTTGCTGCTAGTCTTGCTAACCAGATCAAACTTCACTCCTACCTGCTTTGCTCTTTGTTCCTTTTACACATAGTTTGTTAACGTTCCATAAAACACTCACAAATTACGCCACGAATGCAAATACATACACAAACCAAACACCTTCACTTGTGCATCAGTGTTTTGTGTACCTTTGCTCACTGGCATTACGCAAATGTTCAATTCTTTCCAAAGGGTTGCTGTTTTGTCTTTTTTTTTTTATTTGGTTAACATCCTAATGTAAAATGAGGCTACTTGCAGGTTTCCCTTGTGATAACCTCCAGAAAGCTTCTTGCACAGCCTGTGAGGTCAATAAGCAGCACTGCAGTACAGCTCACTGCACACGGAAGACATCGCTAACTGCTCTGTTCTGCCTGTCTGATCTAATTGACGTTCTTGGTTGGTTAACAACAATCAAGTGAGACAGAAACAGAGGAGCTATTCTATCTTGCCCAGAGAGAGCACAGAAAATTGTACTCTCATGGCCAAGGACTGGCATTGGCTTTACTTGGGAATTTAAAGATTTCAATTCAATTAGAAAATCTGTCTAATTGCTGCATTGTGGAAAGTGCATTAAAAATTTCAGTTGAATTCTTTCACCTTCAGCAGTCAGGTATTTAATTTCCCATGGCTATTTACAATTTGAAACAAACATCCAGATATTGACTTTTATCCAATTTTTGTGAATACAGCAGTTTAAAAAAAAAAAAAAAAACACAAGTAACTAAACTCAGTACAATGATGATATAAAATTCTCCCACATACAGACAGCTGACAAATTAAAGGAAAACCCAGAAGCTCTGTTATGCTCTAGGGGGCATTTATTTATTTTGCTGACATGGTTTGGCTCCACTTAGAAGAAAGTGTCACTACAAACTAATACAATGTTCTTCTGCCTGATAGACCTTTATCCTTTGATGAAACATTTCAATCATGATGGGCGTGGTCTCTTCCAGGATGACTCCACCCCCCATGCACAGGGTATGAGGGCTCCCCGAGTGTGAAAATAATGTAAATCATATGCCATAACCTTCACAGTCACTAACCCAATCTCAACCCTACTGAACACTTATAGATTTGAGTGATGTGTTAGACAGCGCTCTCCGCCATCATCAAAACACCGACTGATGTGAAACCTTTCGGAAGAACGGTGTTCGTCACTCCAGTACAATTCCAGAGACTTGTAGAATTGATGCAAATGTTACTGAAGCTGTTCTTGCAGCTTGTAGTTGTCCAACACCTTACTAAGACCACGTTTTTTCCTTCCTTTGTCACACATCTGTATTTATCTTTACAGATGTTGTCACTGTTGTGATCACTGGTCAATCTTTGGTCAGTAGAGCTCCTGTGGTGGTTTCTTGTGGATCTGATAAAAGAGCCTAGGAATGGAGTTACAAGGCAGCTCAAACATGCAACTCAATATACATATATGCATTTTATTATAAGAGTCTGAGCCAAAATCTTAATTTGTTATTTTGCATAGTTTATTGCAAACAGGTGTCACAAAATTAGATCATTTTTTCAACAATCTCCATTTCATCCAATGCAAATTTATAAAGGCTTTCTTTTGACTCACGCTCTTATATTAACATTTCATTTGATGCTCTACAAGTCACAACTTCAGCTCTAAACTGTCTAGCTCCTGATTTACAGCTGTGTATCTGGTTTTTTTTTTTGGTTTTTTTTATGCAAACACTGTTTTGCATCTGTTTATCCTGTCTGCTGTCGCACCACTTCTCACCTGATTGTGCCTGTGTACCCTTGAGCCTGACTATTCTAATAAAAGCTTGCCGCTCTTCTGGCCTGACCTACACGTCTGATCATGACAGCACAACACTTCCCATTCAGACTGCAATTCTTCACAACAGCAGCACACAATACTCTGTACAGCCTTCACTAATTAAATCACCTGTGTGTAAATGAAAAGCAACATTATTGAGTAAGTCACGCTCATTTACCAACTGGGAACAATGCAGTCTCAATATGCAAACCCTGAATAATCTATCAGTTTGCAGGTTAACAGGTCTCTACATATAGACATAGCATAAGGTCTTATACTTGTAGGTGATATATAGGGGTCAGTCTTTAAAATTATTAAATTTTTTATACATATTTAAGCAATATCACATGAGCGTGGAGTGTGGTTATACTGAATATCGGCACGGCTGTGATTCGGCGTAGGCATGAGTCTGCAGTGTGAGTGCTGTAGGTAATCACAGCCGTGCTGATATTCAGTATAACTGCATGATTGCAAGTGCAATAATACTTTTACACAACAGTTTATAAACAAGAAATTAATATCGAGTAAGAGACCTTTCGGACACGATATGGCCAAATGTTCTGGTTTTTTTGCTCCACTAGCCGAAATAATCCCAAAGAAGCCATATTCACTTTATAACAACATGTCAGTACCTGGCTAGCTAGCTCACATTGATTTTTACATTCCAGTTAAAGGTGCTTCTAGTACAACTGGCATCCCTCTTCCTTTTCATCTTCACCAGATGAGCTTTCACATTTTAAGCCAAAAGATATATTCCTGAAAATTAGCATTTACCATGTCCACTGATGATGTCGCTAACACTACTGTAGTAACGGTTTCTGACTAGGAAGTAGAATAGAACGTAGCGAATACAGATGATCGGAGTGATGCACACAGTGAAATGTCCCAGTGGGGTGTTAGGAAATATAGGCATTCTTGGAACACTGCTCAACCAATCAAATTAGTGCACTGGAACTAACTGGTGTATAATATTAATTAGTTTGTTATGAAACTAATTGACTGGCCATTTGAACAGAATGAGCTTGTTCTAAAGATGAATAAAGATAAATCTAAAATAAAAATTTCTGTGATTGGATGATGCATGTTTTAATACTGGCTGAAAAACATACAAGAACCCCTATTTTAGACCAGTATGATGGAGCTGTTTATTACAGTGTCAGCCTTCCATCTTGACATGTGTTACTAACCAATTAGACAAATGTACTGATTAAACAGTGAACATTCACAGGCAAGCATGCACTCATTTATACCTGACACTGAAATAAGTAACATAGCCATGCAGCCTGTCAGCTTTAATAATCTCCTATCACATGTCACTCCGTCTCCAGCCAGTAGCCATCACGAGAGAGATAGAGAGACCAAACAAGATGATAGGAGACAGAAAAAAAAGAGTAACTGAGTAAGAGATGGCAACAAAGGAGGAGAGGAGTAGTGAGGGAAGTGAGTGTGTGTTTTGTTGCGCTGAGAGAATCATCCTGCTTGTTTTCAATCAGAGGTAAAGTACACTGCCACCCGGTGCAGTCCTCCGTGGCTCTTCTCAGAGAGTGGAAAAATCCTATTACTCTCCAAACAACCTCGGCTGCGTCAAATGATACTCCAGCCTGGCCAATTACATCTCTCGATGCTGACCCTCGGTGACAGGCGCCTTCCCTTGTGTGTGTTTGGGACGATCAACAGGGCTGCTAGCAGAACTGCTTATTTAGAGATGATTCGATATCATTGTGTTGGAAGACAAGGACTGATAGGCTTAAAAAAAGATTGAAAATGTGAAGAAAAGGAAAAGGACTCTATTCGATTGCTGTCTTCAAACTTCTCAGCACAGCGGGTGCTGAGATAAGATAGGGAGTTTTCTCTAACAAACTTAGATTGTTCTCAAACTGTCAAATGAAAATTGAGATGGCAGGATAGCACTTTTTCTTTTTCCGGTACTGATACTGAAACCTTGAATATCAGCAGATATTGATACCTAACTGATCTTTCTTTCTTTAAAAATACTCACCTTTAAAATGATTTTTTTTTTTAAACTGAAGACTTGCGCAACCCCATTTAAAATCTAGATGAATGCGAAATCTGAATCTGAAACCCATCAGGCCGATACCAGCAAAAATGATGGATCGGAGAAAAAAAAAGAAGGAATTTGATCCCATCCCATAACAAGTGGAAAAGATTGGAATTGGAAAAAATCTTTTTTTTCTCCGATCCATCATTTTTGCTGGTATCGGCCTGATGGGTTTCAGATTCAGATTTCGCATTCATCTAGATCAGATGAATGATGTGTGAACCTTTTTGATGCATGCTATTTAAAATGCATCATTTAACATATTAATTTAAAACTGGGGATGTTCACTTACAGAAAAAAAAATTACTATTCATGTTTTTCTGATCGTGACGGCGGGCCTCCAGACCACATGCACAAAGCACTGCGCGCTCCTCGCACGACTGGCGCCCCAACACTGCCCACGGCCCTCAAAGCCAGCACCTCTCACACCTTCTACAGCCCCATGCTGCCACTTCTCCCTCACCTTAAAAAAATAAACACACTCTTTTTTGCACCAATCCCGTCTCTGCTGTGTCTGTGTTCTGCCTGCCGCTGCTGCAAGTCGCTACATGACATTAATATTCATTAAAATTCCAATATTGAACTGTCGCAAACAGTCATGCGTGAAATGACATGTATGGCTGAAAACTTTTATCTGTTATCTGCTGCAGTGTGTGTTTGCGCTGTGTTTAATAAAGCTGGCCTGTTGTTCATCCCAGGCACACATCACTGAGGGTCATCATTATATGTATAGTATACTGTATGTATAGTGTGTGTGTATATATATATATATATATATATATATATATATATATATATATATATATATATATATATATATATATATATATATATATATATATATACACATACATACATACATACACACACACACATACACACACACACACACTACTGTGCAAAAGTTTTAGGCACCCTATTTTTTTAATACAAACTTTGTTATAGATTTTTATTTTATGACTTCTACATTATTGATTCAGTACAAAAACATTTTAGAATTCCAGACATTTAATTTTGTCCTGGAAAACTAATCTTATAGAAAAATGTTAGTATGTCAGTGAAGATCTGAATAAGATATTTCACATAAAAGATGTTTACATATAGTCCACAAGAGAAAATAATAGTTGAATTTATAAAAATGACCCCGTTCAAAAGTTTACATCCCCTTGATTCTTAGTACTGTGTTGTTACCTGAATGCTCCACAGCTGTGTTTTTTTTGTTTAGTGATAGTTGTTCATGAGTCCCTTGTTTGTCCTGAACAGTTAAACTGCCTGCTGTTCTTCAGAAAAATCCTTCAGGTCCCACAAATTCTTTGGTTTTCCAGCATTTTTTGCGTATTTGAACCCTTTCCAACAATGACTGTATGATTTTGAGATCCATCTTTTCACACTGAGGACAACTGAGGGACTCATATGCAACTATTACAGAAGGTTCAAACACTCACAGATGCTCCAGAAGGAAAAAACATGCATTAAGAGCCGGGGGGTGAAAACTTGTTGAATTTGAAGATCAGGGTAAATTTAACTTATTTTGTCTTCTGGGAAACATGTAACTATCTTCTGTAGCCTCTGAAGGGCAGTACTAAATGAAAAAATACGATATTTAGGCAAAATAAGAAAAATGTACACATCTCCATTCTGTTCAAGTTTTCACCCTCCGGCTCTTAATGCATGTTTTTTCCTTCTGGAGCATCAGTGTGCATTTGAACCCTCTGTAATAGTTGCATACGAGTCCCTCAGTTGTCCTCAGTGAAGGATTTTTCTGAAGAACAGCAGGCAGTTTAACTGTTCAGGACAAACAAGGGACTCTTGAACAACTATCACTAAACAAAAAAACACAGTATTAAGAATCAAGGGGATGTAAACTTTTGAACGGGGTCATTTTTATAAATTCAACTATTATTTTCTCTTGTGGACTATATGTAAACATCTTTTATGTGAAATATCTTATTCAGGTCTTATTCAGCACTAAATAAACAATAACATGCATTTTGTATGATCCTCTTATTTTGGTAAAATAAACATTTTGCAGATTTTGAAAGGGGGATGTAAACTTTTGACCTCAACTGTGTATATATATAAATATATATAAATATATATATATATATAAAGTTAACCGTCTCCCATACTGTACCAGCACACAGCCTGGTGACATGCAGTAAAACTCAGAAATGTAAGCAAATGTAAGAATCTCTCAAATATTGAACACTATGGAGTAATCCATAAAAAACTTTTTTAATTTATCCATCTTGTTCACACACAGTTTGCTTTAAAACATACTCCATATGCTTACTCCATGCACACAGTGCTAATTCTTGCCTTTCAGTGATGAATATGTGACGTTCATGTTATTACTACAATCCTCTATGCATGATGTGTTATTGTTGGTATTCCCAAAAAGAAATAACATTTTTGATTTGAACACTGATGGAATGATATTGGAGAAAAGTAGTCAGTGTCAGCAGAAATCTAATTGGAGGGCACTGATCTAAATAAGGCAAAAATTAAGAGTTTAATGAATAAATAAGTGATTCAGGTGTTTAAAGTGGGTCACAAGTGGTTGTTTTCGTTCTGCGGCGCTGTTCTATTGATGTCACATGCACGAATACGCACACACAAACACACACACACACACACACACACACACACACAAAAAACCTCTAAATTTAACCTCACTAACCAAAAGGAACAATTTTGGCTCTTTAGTTTTAATAAAAGCTAATAAAATGTAATAAAAGCTTTTTGTAAAAAAATAATAATAATAAATTAAAAAGTTTTCCTTATGGGAACCAGCCGAATGTTTATGTCAAAAATGTCATGTGGGGACATTTGGTCCTCACGAAGAAACCTGCCTACACACCCACAACATCTCCACACTAGGCTTTGGATGATTGACGATAGTAACAGGAATCACTGATACGTTCCAGCTATTGTGATGGCTATTAAATTGGGCAATTTAAATGTCTGCTGGAAAACGTGCTGTCTGCAGTTGTGTTGTATTTTGAAATATGTGTTTCCTTTTCACCTTTTTCTGTAGTCCAAACCTTAATAGCCTGCTGTTTGACCTCTAAGCAGAGCAACAAACCGTCTTTCTCTGATGCACCTGAACTTCCCTTATCCGTGCTGCCGAACAAATAAAGGCGTTAATGAGCAGGGTCCAAATTAAGAAAAGAAGCAAGATGTTTATCAGGGCTACTTCGCTATACAAGAATTTAATTTAAAGTATCTCCACTGCTGTTCAAAACAGAGCTCATTCCGTCGTAGTTTATAACTTAATTTCAATTTTATAATGAGCTTATTTACATCTAATAACTCATTAGGTTTATTTACAGCCCCGACTTCAGTTTTACGAGCATTCCTGACCTTATTAACTTGTACATGTTAACTCATTACATCAGAACAAAATCCTGGAAGCTAGATACATGTTACAAGACACGCATTATGTAAGTCTGACCATGCCCCATCTTTCCGGCCCTCAGCATTGCTGCAGCCTACATCCCTCCAAAGCCACGGGAGATACTATTGTCAATCGGTGATGGACAGAGGGCATGACGGGATGATATCATATTGCACACAAGCCTACTCCAGACATTTCCAAACATGGCTCACTCTGCCTCTTTTTCTCCCACATTGGCTTTATAATAATTATGCATGTCACAGCGAATTGACAACACAGTATCATGAAATTATATGGATGGCTCTCCACCACTGTCATCATCTCCACCAACAAAACATAATCATCATATTACCATGGTCAGTGCAGACATGTTTCAGATTAGAAGGCTAGCCAAAAAAAAATTAAATCCCTAGCAGCTGCATGGAGTTGGTTTGTGGAAATGGCAATCGTATGTCATTTCTGTTTACATAACAGAAAGCGGCTTTAGATAGTGAAAACCTAGACCATGATCCTTCTTCCAGCCACTAATGTTACGTTATTAACCACATATAAAATAGTTAATCAGTGATGTAGTGACAGCAAATATATCCCATTAAATATGAAATCCAGTCGAGATCAACAGAATTTTAAAACCTACTCTTAAAGTAATGATACTTATTTTAGAAGAGAAAGTAACAGGGTTTGATGAGTGGCAATAACTCATCTGTGGATCATGGCCCAAGACAATCTCCTCCTGTAACACCGACCCTAATTAGTTTTGCATAATTGATGAAAGTCAGACAGACTTTTGGACAAAACTGCATGCAAATATTCTGTTAAATTAAAAGCTATTAAGCCTTACAGGGCTTGAAATACATTAGTATAATAAATTTAAACAGAATGCAAAAGCACCTTAATGAGGCAATCTTTCCATAAGCAGAACAAATAAGCCAATTGCACTGGTTGTAGAAATGTAATTAGTTTTATTCCTCAGAGTTAACACTTCGTTAAATTAAAGAAATTAAATAATTACTCTTGAATTGGACACTGGGATTGTCTCAGAAACACATGGTGTATATAGCAGTGGCAGCCGTTACTACTGCCTGCTTCTGGGAAAAAGATTGAAGACACTAGGCTTTAAAAGGGAAAAAGTCATGTTTTAAACCATCACAGTATTTTTTGAAGTATTTGGACTCAGATATAAAAATAGATATCTAGCAGGAACCAACTTTCCTCAACAGCAGCTCTCTACATGAGAACAGAAACTCACTTCTTGAATACACTCTAAATTTTTGGCGAGTCCTCTTGGCCTCCAGTTAACAAGAGAATGCAAATTCATTTAATCCCCCAGCAATCAGCGATCACTCAAACTTCATACATGAGGAACGCTTTACATATCCGTCCCCATGTGCTGGCACTTCAAAGCCATTTTAGCTTTGTACATTTTTTTCTTCCTGTTCTAGGGGCTTTTAATGGGAAGCAGCCTGTGTGTGTGTGTGTGTGTGTGTGTGTGTGAGTGAAAGAGAGAGAATGAAAGAGAGTGGGGACACCCATTAGGGATGACTATAAGAAAATCCTAAGTGCTGATAAACTTCTGACCTCATGATTTGGTCTGTGTGTGTTAGGGAACACTGGCTTCTCTGTACCATTCCATCAATCAAGTCTCTAAAGCTCCACATTTTCCCAGCATCTGTATTCAATATGGAAATACAGTAATGTAGTTATGATTACACAAAGGCCCCGAGTAGTACCGTCACAGATAAAGAGGCTAATTTACACGTGCAATCGGATAAAATGATTTACAAATTATAGCTGTGAGAATTACGCAAGGGGAGGAAACAGCATTTAGATGAGGATTTTGTGCATGTTAAATGCTCTTATACTACAGCATTCCCAATACTAAATGGTCAGAAGGTGTTGATAAGGTAATTTTCTATAACAGCAGCTCTGACAGTAGTTCTGGTTGCAAGGCAAATCACAGGTTTATATTAATGCACTTGTTCTAATACGTTATGGTTTCCATAGTAACACCTTACCCAGGGCCTTGTATAGTGGACGCTTCACATAAACATATTTAAAAGAAAATAAAACTAATTGCTGATACGGTGAAGTTTTCTGTGAATTTTTTTATTTAATATTATTGGAGTCGTCTCCAGTGTTTGTGCTTTGAAAACAATGAGAGATAAAGCTGTAAGTTTTCCAACACAGGATAGAGGACATTGCAGTTTCTCTGTAAAGTGACAAGCTGCACTTTTAGTTTTATTAACTTTGAGAGAGAGAAAAAAAAAGAGGCTGTTGAGAGGACGACTGTTTCTAACTGACATGACGTAAGTGATAATAGGAAGCAACTTGTTTTGCAGACATTCAACCAACTTTAAATGGACAAAAGGTTGTGTGTTCTTTAGTAAATAAAATGTTACAATCATTGACAAATTGCTTTGGGATAAGTGGAATAAACCACTTTTGGATGTGCTTTTATAGAAAAATATGGAATTTCGATGTGATAACAATTCTGTTTCACATTGGTCGGCAAAAATTGTTGTACAAAAGCATATCCCGTTATTGCTTACTTGATAGTGCAACAAGTTTGGATCTTAAAGAGACTCCCAGAGGAGTAAAACAGAAACTTGTCATACGTATTCATCACCTCCCATCAAGTACAACACTGACTAAAATGCTGACAAAATCTGATAGGAATGCAAAACAAAAGAGTGCAGACAAGCATGTATTCTGTTCAAGAGATATATAGAAATGAAAATATTTCCATCTTTCAATTGACCTTTAGTAAATCAGGGCCTGAGTACATATTAATCTCCTGATTCAGAAGCAATGGGGGGGATTGGGGGGGATTGGGGGGGGGGTCAGTAATGATACATGGAATAATAAGAAGAAAAGGAATGAAATGAGAATAAAACTAAAGGAACCTTGTTAAGTTTCTTAAAGACATCATTTATTCATCTTCAGCAATCCAAAGCCTATCCTGGGAACACTGGGTGTGAGGTGGAAATAGCTGATGTAACTACCAGCATGTTTTTGGGAAGTAGGAGGAAACCAGAGAACATGGAAACCAGGGACCCTGGAGCTGCTATTAATATTATTATTTATCATTAACATGACAACAGGGCTAAATATTATAATTAAATCTTACTTATTTAATTCCTCTCTCACTGTTCTTTCTTATTTTTTCCCTCTCTCTCTACTTCGTTTCCCTGCTCTTTCACACACTGCATACAGCTGAGCAGACAGGCAGTAAGAGTGAAGGCAGCGGATTGGGAGGTGGCAGTGACAGAGTGCAGCTGTCCACTCTATAATGACTCCCACTCAGTGCCAGCAAGGTTAACAGGCTGTGGGCTTTTTTCTGGAGGAGAACCACAGTCCCTAAACCTCCTCCTCCTCCTCCTCCCTCTGTGCCACCAAGGTCCTTTAGGGAGACAGCAGTTCTACACACCATCGCAGTTTGACTCAGAGCACTGGGAAATTAGACACTTCTCAGCTTTCTCTCACTGAGCATTGAGCAAAGCAGAAATGACACAAAGATTTCAGCACATCTTTCCCTCCATCCCTCATTCCAAACCACTGCACTTTTACTTAAGTCTTTCATCCCCAGGGTCACTCTCATTCAGCCGTTCATTTTCCCCACCATGAGAAATCTCTCTCTGCTCAAACCCATTTATCCCTTTTCTAAATATTCCTACCTCTCATGTCTCTCTGCTTTTCTCTCTCCTTCGCTCTGTCTCGTCTTTGGTGTGGTCTCCTGCCATTTCCGTCCTGCTGGTGTGGACTGAGCTTTTTAGACCTGCTCTAGGGAAACCGCTCGTTTGAAGTCCTGGCACGTGGATCATGTAAACATGTGCCATGGAGACCAGACATGAAAGGCAAGCATGATGTTTCCAGTGAACAGACAGCCAATGAAATGTGTTGTAACAGCTTAACACCTACACACATCTGTACTCAAAATGCTGACAGCCCATGTACAATGTTCTTTTTCAATTTTACACCCTTTAACATAATCCCTACATACATGCACACACACACACACACACACACACACACCCACACACACACACACACACACACACACACACACACACATGTACACACCCACACACACGGGCACACTCAAAATGCCCTCAGCCAGGTCAAACTGCATGTTACATATTCATCAATTCATGATTTTACACAAACACTGAATACAGCATGTTTAGGGGCATCATTTTTCAGTTTCAATTTCAATGTTGCCTAATATCTAATCAACATCTTTCCTAAACCTTTTTGCCAAATGACCCAACTACTTGAGGCAGAAGAGTGATCTGAATAATTTATGGTGTAATTTATTTTCACATCTAAAAAGTGACATTGTATGTCATTTGTTAATTTCCAAATGGCGCTATGTGGATGAATCTCAAATGACATTTATTAGGCATGCCATAATGTTACATGCTATCTAGTTCATATGCTGTATGTAGTGAAAAAAAAGGACATTTGGGATTTTAGGATTTGAAGATCCAAAAAAAAAAAAAAAAAAAAAAAGTGTAGATGGTGTGGTTTTATGCGAGTCTCGGGCCATCTACCAAACAAACTTCACTGTCTGTCTATGTGATAGTGTAGCACTGCTACTAATTGTTGTTCTTTCTATGACAGTATTAATGAGCTTGCTATTTTATATTTAAGTGCATTTTCAGTACTCAAAATTTTAATGAATTTAAGGAATTTGACAAACTGAGCACACAGTATTTTATTGAGCTGTTTTCCACCATATGCTGTTGCTTTGCACTCGCGAATCTATATGCACTAATTTACTGCTGTAATCAGGAAAGTTAGAAAACGTTATGATTTTTAGCATTTTAAACCCGTGTGCTTTAGTGCTCACTGAATCTGCTGGCTGGTCCTCTTTTTGAGCTCATAGGGGCAAAAAAAAATACACAAACCTTCACATCACTATTAGAAATACAAGAGCATGAAAGCCAGTGTAAGTGGAGGTAAAGACCACAAATCAATTTTATTGTACTTCAGACCATGATTTTGAACTCACCCCATTCGTTGCAGATCTTATGCTGCTATTGACTGGGATGTAAAATTGCACAAATGTCAAAGGTCTTTTCTGGCTCAGCAGCGAGTCCAATAATTGTTCAATCCAACACAGGGCTTACAGCTCACATGCTGATAACCAGCTCATGGGAGAGAGAGAGAGAAGAGAGAGATGTGAGAGATCTCATCCCTGACCATTCAGAAAGAGTTTAAAAAGAGAAGACTAAAGGTGTTCACACTTGGCCTGAATACTCGACTACTGAATACAGAAGACCGATTCTGGTGCTGCATTCATCTAAAACTCGTAACTCTGAGATTTTGACCTCTGACTAGGAATAAAACTAAGAAAATGCCCCCCTCAACTTGGAAATCCTACTCCTAAACTCTGGATGGTCTCAACTCAGAGTTCAACAAGTGAGAGCAAATCAACACGGCTGCTCACAGCTTCAACAACAAAGTATGTAGCACTTCTTACCATTAAATGAGTTATACCATATATACACAAGTATTTACTTTAAAATCATCAACCTACACACATATTGGCTTGTTAAATCTATAACACTGACTGAATAGTAAGCTGTTTGGAGGAGATAATAGTTAAACGGGTAGATTTTTGCTCACAAAAGATGAACATGTACATATGTCATTGTGCAGAAATGCCTACAAAAAGGAGTACATATCTCACAATGCTCTCAGTGCAAGCACTCGTATCACAAATGAAAGTGTTCTGAACCTTGAAACAGGAAGTAACATGATGAGTTGAACCAATCCTCTTACTCGGCATGTGGTACCAAGTGCGGATTGCTTCCAGACCTGATCAGAGCTCGGTGGAAGCAAGATCAACATTTTCAAGAGGACGAGTGATTGAACTGAACTGCTCCAGGGCTTGAAAACAGCTTTCACACTTTACCCATTCCAGAAGTGTGAAAACAACCTAAGGCTGTACCATTATGGACAAAACTAGCTTATTTCAATTATATTAAAACACACTGTAATGGCCAGATGCTTGCAATATAATTTTTTTCAAGCCAATTTTACAAAATGTCCACATAGTGCAAATCTGGAATCTCTGAGAAATCACACTGGATATGTTAAAGGACTCATTTGCATATTCCTTCTACAATACCAGCATTGCAATGCCTATATTTCAACAATTAACATATCGTATATTGTGTAGCTATAGAGAAGAATAGAGCAAGGAGGAGAGAGAGAAGACAAGAAAAACAATTAAAAACAAACCAAGAGTTGTAGGAGGGAGGGGGGGGGGGTGTGTGTGTGTGTGTGAGAAAATTAAATATTAATAAATCATGAGAGGAGGTTAAATTAGGATTCAAATCAAGCTCTACTTACTTAATCAGCTTCTCTTCACATAATGTTCATTTTAATATCAAATTTGAATGCATTTTTTTTAAACACAAATTCTGCTTTAAGCATGGCCCTGATGTTGGACTTCTCTAATTCATGAAGCAGAAAATAATTACCCTAAATACACAGTCACACACTCGTGTACGCAGACACATGCTCAGAGATGGGGGGGGGAGAGAGAGAGAGAGAGAGAGAGAGAGAGAGGAAGTGGACGTGCAGCAGCTGCTGGGATAATGTTGTAAATTAAGCAGTGATTGCTCAGTAAACAGTGACTGAGGAACTGCGAGTGAGACGCCTTTCGCTGCACGTTATTAATATGCCATCGCAGTATCAAAAATAAATCTCAACCTCTGCAAGAGTACACACGGAGGAACGTGCATATCTTGATCCAACAGGCAGATCCATGTGAAACACACAAGTACATCCATATAGACTCACTTTCTCTCTCTCTCTCTCTCTCTCTCTCTCTCTCTCTCTCACACACACATTATAGAATAGTTTTATTTTCTTCCTATCTTTAACTGGAAGACAAAAACACTCTCGTTTTTAATCAATATCTGTTACAGTAACAATGGCAGTTTTGTGCAATGTATTTAAA
This sequence comes from Pangasianodon hypophthalmus, assembly GCF_027358585.1. NCBI lineage: Eukaryota > Metazoa > Chordata > Actinopteri > Siluriformes > Pangasiidae > Pangasianodon > Pangasianodon hypophthalmus. Next base: position 6,258,808 of record NC_069712.1, on the reverse strand, counting down.
CTGACATGAGTTACGCCTCCCAATGATGCCATCTTGGCGCACACACACACACACACACACACACACACACACACACACAGACTTGGCTGTCTCGGCTGTGCTCATATTCTTTTTAATGCCTTTGAAGCTACTGCACTCATTCATTTGTGTATATTAGTAATGGACATGAGTAGTTTACTGAGTACTTATTATGCAAGCACCTAATCCATTTATAAAATACCACTTGAAATCTGCAAATTAATTTTCTTTAGATTGGGGGGGGAACCAGGTCTCTAGCTTATTTTCCATTAAGACGTGAATTCATGGCATGGAGCTGTCACTTGTCAAACTCACAGAGCTCTTATTTTGAGACACACCACATAGTAATAGTGGAGAGAGCATTCAGATGAAGCCAAGGGTGCCAATACTTTCTTATCTTAAAAATAGACAGAATTTCAAATGTGTCAGAGAATATTGAAGTGACATGTTTCTGGTCACTTGTAACTAAAGCAAAATGATTTTTCACACTTGACAGCCTGCTTATTTAAAATATGGAGTCAGAATACTGAATACTAAATTACCCACAATTCTGTCACTAGTGTGTAAATGTGTGGCATGCTGGGAAAATACTTCATATGGTGAGAACTATATACAGAACTGAAATGTGTTTCTCTTTTGTAAGTATCTCAGCCAGAAGTTCCGACATTTTGGAATCAAGTCACATCTGATAGTTATTGATTTATTTTTGTATTTAATTTATTTATGTAACAAATATTTTTAAAAACCAGGAAAAAGGCATTGGAAGTCTCTGAATTCTGGACAACAGCCAAAAAAAGATGAAAAATCAGATCTTGACTAAAATTTGACCAGAGTTTGTCTACCAGTAATACATTTTGACATTGTTTTGGTAAAATATGAATATATTTTACCAAAACAATGTGGAAATAATGGTTTTATTCAGGCTATTTTCGAACCTTGCCTTGGCATCTACTTGCAAAGATCATGTTGTGTAAGGAACACAGTGATATTAAAAAAAAAAAAAAAAAAAAAGTCAGTCTGTTTTGACTGGTGTCTAAACCCTTGCCAGGTAAGTGTGGTTTCAATCCAGTTTATAATCAGTTGTCAGAAATGTCCACAATGATCCTATGCCATCACATCATCATCAAAACAGAGAAGAGCAAAGACCCATTCTGTTTAAGTCATGGGGTTCCCACACTTTTTGGCCAAATGGGAATTAGGAATTTTCTGCGACCCCAAGCCATAACCATGTATATACTGTATGTATATAACATATGTAATATATGTAACAGCAGTTGGTTTGACTAAAAACCAAAGAATATTCCATGCACTGATTTACTCTCTAGACGTGAAGCAGAGGAGCCTGGTTTATACTTGATGCGTGATTTTGTGTGCGCGTGCAGAAGCGGCAGTAATGCAAGCAGCATTGCTAATCGCACACTCACTGGGCAGCTTGTGTACGTCTGGAATACTTAAAAGTGACATTTGCTGGATGGCACGTCATAGCCAAAATATGGCTGTCTATCAGGTTTCCAACTCAGACTGTAAAATGTTTAGTGATTTTATGCACAGCGATCTTAAACACACTGATATCGGTATCTCGGTATCTCTTCCGCCATCGTCATGATTGTTGTCATGAGCTGCAGCTCGGATCAAAAAGTCTGACCTTACATGCAAAAGAAATAACTAATCTAGAAAATTAGTTACACAAAACAGACCTTTCTGAAGAATTGAAGTAGACGTGAAAGGTTTTTAACAGGGAAATTTGTCCCTTTTTTTTTTTTTGGATAAATTACACCAGTGGAGCAAGTCAGGATAGTGAAACACACTAAAATAGCATGCATCAGTTTAAACCTGGATTGTTTTAGTGTGTGCTAAAATCTGTCTTCGATATTTCTAAGATTAATTTGTAAAATAATTGAATGAAACAAAAAAGGAGGTTATGAGTCGCTCTCGGGAACCCATTTGTAAATCAAGCAACAATGCGTGGGGTCACGATCTCTAGTTTGGGAACTGGTTTAAATGACCAGGATAAAAAATAAATAAATAAATAAAAAGTTTAGCCAACAAAACAGAAGTGAAAAACAGTGAGTTATTTCCTCACAGATGTTAGCATGAACAGAGATCAGTGGAGTGAAGCGACAACAATGCAGCTTGTGTTTAACTACCACAAGTGACTTTTACCTCAGGTGATAAGACTGATGTGGATGATGATAAAGTGAGAACTCATTTCCTATTTTAAACTCAATTCTTTACAGTTTAGCAGTAATGTTGTTTTTGCATAAGTAGATTAGGTTATAAATGTAGAGTGTATATAAATTAGGTGACTACTCTACAGTGTAAATGATCATTTGACAGCTGATATTTATTCTGATTATATACTGAACTGATTAGCATCATGTCCATTTCTCTATGGCATTTAACAAACAGCTTGATCTTAGCAACATTCACAGTGTGACGAAAGTGTGCTTAGCTAGCAAGCTAACAATTAAAACAGTCAGACTGACCATTTTCGGCTGTTTGCCAGAATTCACCCGCAGTGACATGTGACTGGTTTCCCAGACCGCCACACACATGATGGTCAGAGACCCCAAATCCATAAACGTCCCCTCCCCCCGATGCACTCTCTCAGCTGCGCTCTGTGCTGCGGTCAGCTTCTAAACCACTTAGTCTCGTGCCACATGTGGTCCATTAAATCTACATGGTGACTGTCAGAAAGACAGATGGGGAGATGGAGCGACAGAGCAACATGAACCAAAAGAGAGAGAGAAAACAGAAGAGAAAGAGTGGAGAAGGCTAGAAACAAGTGGATTTACACACCACAGCCAAGACAGGAAAACTAATGGATAGCCAGAGTTTAGACGATTTAGGGCAAGGCCAAGATCTGTGCTACGTCCCTCCTTATAGCTCTAACTCTCTTCTTTCTGTCTGTATCTATCTCTCCCTCTCTTTCTGGCAATCTGCATCTCTCCCTATCTTTCCTTTCTATTTTTATCTCCATTTCTTTCTTGCTCTCTCTCCTCTCTTGGTCCATCTCTCTCCTTTTCTCTTATTTCTGTCTGATCTTTCTCCTTCTCTCTCCTTTCTGTCTGTATCCCTCATCTTTTCTGCCAATCTGTATCTCTGTCTCTCGTTCTATCTCTCCTTGGTCTCTCAATCATTTTCTCTTCTTTCTTCTGTATCTCGCCCTATCTCCCCATGTCTACACTTCTCTCCCCTCTCCTTTCTGTCTGTATCTTTCTGCTTCTCTGCTTTCTGTTTGTATCTCTCCCCCTCTTTCTCCTTTCTGTCTGTATCTCTCCCTCTTGCCTTTCTGTACATCTTTCTCCTCCTTTCTCACTGTATCTTTTTCCAATCTGTCTATATCACTGTCCTGCTCATCTGTATCTCTCATCTTTTCTCTCCTGTCTGTCGGTATCTTTCTCCCTCTCTTTTTCCCCAATCTGCATCTCTTCTGCTCTCTCTCTCGCTTCCCTTGGTCTATTCCTCTCTCCTTCTCTTCTTTCTGTCTGTATCCTGCTACCTGTTTCTCTTTTTGTCTGCATCTCCCTCTCTCTCGCTCTCTCTCTTCTTTCTGTCCGTACGTCTCTTCCTCTCTCTGCTCTGTCTGTATTTCCCTCTCCTCTCTGTCAGTCTCTCTTGCCTTCCTCTAGCTTGGTGCTGGCTCAGAGCAGATACCAGCCTCCCTCTGGCAGATGTCTTGATGATTAGGCATGTAGGAAGAGAGGGATGAGGGCCGGAGGGATGGAGAGAAAGCAACCAAGAGCAAGAAAATACATTTTCAAAGCTGTACAGGGATGAAGGAAAAGGATCGATTGCAGAGTTAGCTGAAGATGATGGCAGTAGAGACAAGAGGAGAAAGGGAAAGGAGGACAGAGAGTGAGATTGATGGATAGATAGAAGGGTTAAGAAGAAAAAGTAAGAAAAACACCAGAGAGAGTGCACAGAGATATACTGAAAGAATAGATAATTAAGAAAAGGGAATTATAAAGAATAAGAAAGTGAGAGACAAGGTGAAAGAGCTGGGGAGAAAAGGGGAGGAAGAGGTGAGAAAGGGAAGTGGATAATTAAAAAGAACAGTGAGGAAAAGAGAAAGTGTGTGTGTGTGTAATTTTGTATAAAATATTCTTTTATATTTGCATATATTCTGGCGCATTTAAAATAGCTCTGAGATCAACAAAAAGACTAATTAATTTACTGGCAACACTTCTCTGTTTATGTTGATGTGCTTTGCTGGTTGTGTATTACACACAGTTGGCTAAATCAATTAAAGAAATAATGAAGGAAATTTACACAAATGTTCCCTTTACTCCAAATATAGTCAATTAGCCAAGGTTTTTAATGTATGAAATTTGTTTCTTTAAGTTTTGCACTGGAGCTATCGTATCCAACAAGGCTATTGTAGCTAACAAATGCCTCTCACCCAAGCACAAGTCTATCTCACCCAGACTCTTTATTGTAAATATATCCTCTGGGAAGCTGATCGTTTTTGTCAGGGCCAGTCCTTGGCATGGGTAAAAGCTGCCTAGTGCACCAACTAGAGAAGGCACTATCCTGCCAAATTTGAAAAACTCAACTGTATATCAACAGCCTTCCTCAAGCAAATGTTCCCAATCCTCTGTGAGGGTTCCCCCATAGAAACTCTTTTGAACCTTGACCCCAGCGAAGTCTTCTGTTTCATGTAGTGATGAGGAAAAGCAGGACGCAAGTGTGTATACTCTGTGTGGTGTTTATTACAAGCAATCCTGTAATCCAGACAGGAATAACCCATACTCATACATGAGAAAATAGGTGAGGGTCTAAACCAGGAAGTAACATGGAACAACAGGAAAACACAGGAACAAATAACTTAACAACAAAAAGCATGATAAGACTTCACACCATGAGTAAGAATCAGCTTGTCTGAGGCGATTTGTGTCAGTTGTTTGTCTTCTCTGAAGCTTTGGATGCAGAAATTCAAGAGAATTTGAGTTGCTTGTGCTAAGTGACTGTATAATTGGCGATGAAATATTTTTGTCATAAACCTCCTCACATTTACTCAATAACAAGACTAATTTTTCACCAGGACTTTGCCCTCTAGGTTTGTTTTGTTTTCTCACTTTCCACCCAATGATCTGATGTACTTGCCGTTATGTTTCTGAAAATTTGAACCCCACTAAAAATGTTAGAACTTTATTGCATCTGCTGTGAGAAACACACTAGTCTAATGGAAGAGCTTTTTAAAAGTGGCTGCTGATTGTTATGACTGCTGATTTAAGCATAGAAGTTAAGTGTCTTAAACTAAGCAGTGTCAGATTAGAGGGATGAAGCTTGCAGAGGGCGCCAGATGTATTAGAGTCAGCAGGGATTCTTGCACCCTGGATTGCGGGCTACACCGCATCAGCACAGGCGCAATAAAAACAGAACCAAAATACTCAATGCCATAATGTCATACTAGCCTGTGCTCTTATTTTGTCACGGCTTTTTCTTCACTTCCTGGTTCCGTTTCCACCCTTGTTTCATCACTTAATGGTGTCCAGCTGTTTTGAGTTAGTTCATAATTAGTTTGTCTATTTATGCCACGTTGTGTTTTAGTCTCTTAGTCTTATTGTGCATTTAGGTAGCCAAGTCCAATCCTTGTTTCTGTGTTTCTTGTTTTTTGGTTTATGGTTAAGGATTATCCCTTCCTGGCACTGCCTACTATACTAATGATTATGACTATAATGACTGTCTAGATTAACCTCAATAAACAAATTACTGACTATACACGCTTGCTTCCTGCCTCGCACTTCTGCATATTACAGCATGTGTGAAAGGAGCGGCACCAGCAGAAGGTGCACACATTGTTGGAAGCCGCGAAATATGCTAATCAGGCCCATAGCGCAGCTCGTCATGATGGAGATGTGGGAGAAAAGGCTCAGTGCATTGCTCTGTTAAATTACCATGCCCTCATGCTACTGTTCACAGACTCGCTGCAGGAATTCTGCCCTCCTGTTTAGGGCTAACGCTCTCCTTGCTCTCGCCACACTCCAGTTCACATAAATAAAAACCCCTCTGGGGATAAAATAATCAATTGCAGTCAGAGTGGTTTGTGTTGATGCTACAACTTTTAGATGTAGCACTTCACAGCCCACACAGTAAATATTTACCTCAAATCAGATCAAGTTCTTCAGTAATATCATGCAGACTTGCTGGTGTGGTTTAGGACGCAGGTTGACTCACGGTTATCTACAAACATGAGCAAAACTTCACTAAGTAGTAGAAACTCGCAATGTTATGGGAAAAGCTAAATGGACAACTACAGTCTGTTATGTAAGGAATAAACACAACAGGACATGCTGCTATTAACAAAGCAACAACAACAACAACAGGGTGATGTGACAAAATGCAACCCCAAAGTTCATTATTTTCCTGTAACAGCATGTGTTTTATTTCTCTTATATCACAGCATTTTGCACATTGTTTTTTATTAATTAAAGAACATGCCATACTTTTTATTTTGTAGATTGTAGTTAGGTTTCATGTTGTGCAGCATCTATGGAAAAAGTCAGTCCGTGGTATTACTTATGTTAAAGCAGTGATAAACAGTCGTTCCCTCACTAGGCTTGTGCAGTACTGATTAATCGTCCAGAATTAATAGCTTAAAAAGACAGACAAGAAAACACGCATTTCAACCATTTCCAGTTTAAGAAGAGTAGGGGTGGTGTAATAATATTAGCTGTGCAGTCAGAAGCTATAGAAATGCACAGTAAACTGTTAAAAAAAAAAATAAAATAAAATTTAAAAAAAATCCACGACAGACATGTGCTTTGTTCTGCTGCTCAAAGTATTTGAATGCAACTGCAGTGACCTACACGGGAGAGTGTATCTAATCACTTTCTAATTATATTCACCATTATTTGTAAAGGGTTAAATTTCACACCTGGCTCAAGATTCAAGATAGCTCCAAGTCTGTCTGATCTTTTTGGATCAAAACATTCGTCCTTTTTTCCTCTTTCAATGGAAAAACGAAAGGGCCATTTTGGCGGCATCCCTAATGTGTGTGTGTAAAATATATTTATTTTAAATATACTTTATTAGGAACACATGCATGCAGTTATCCAATCAGCCAATCATGTGGCAGCAGCGCAATGCAAAAAAACATGCAGATACAGGTCAAGAGCTTCACGTAACATTCACATGAAACATCAGAATGAAGAAAAAGTGTGATCTCTGTGACTTTAACCGTGTCATGGATGTTGGTACCAGATGCTTTGAGTATTTCAGAAACTGCTGATCTCCTGGGATTTTCACACACAACGGCTCTACAATGAGACGACAACAAGGTTGGGGAGCTATGTGGAGCTAAGTGGACATTGGAGACGATGGACATGTGTAGTGATTTTGCATACCCAACTACTACTCTGCATATTGAGCAGTAATTTTTACATAGGGTCACTGCACTTTCTTACACATACACTGCCACTTTACTTATGACTACTGTACATTTTTATACACACACTATCACAACTGCTCATCACACATGTCTAATGTACAGTAAACTCTAATGTACAGTTTTAAGCCTGCCAACCTGTAATATATTTCACACAGTTAATCTGTACAGGAATCTTAGTCTGTAAATAACCTGGAGAGCTATTTATATTTTTATTCCCTTGTATTTGTGGTATATTGTGAGTTTATTGGTCATTTTTAAAGTATTGTGAACCGGTAAGTCTTAGTCTTCCCTGTTGCTCTTGTTTTGTGGCTGTTGTAACACCAACTTTCCCCTTGGGGATCAATAAAATACTCTCTATCTCTAACAATCTCTAGAGTTTACACAGAATGATGGGGAAAACTAATATATATATATATATATATCCCATGAGACAATGATCTGCAGACTGAACCACCTTGTTGAGAGAGATCGGAAGAGAATGACCAGACTGGTCTGAGCTGACCAGAAGTCTATAGCAACTCCAATAAGCACTCTTTACATCCATAGTGAGAAGAGAAACATCTCAGAATGCACAACACATCAAATCTTGAGAGGGATGACTGGAAAAAGACCAGGTGATTCTTCAAATCTTCAACTGTTCAGTTTGGGTGAGTCTGTGCTCATGATAGCCTCAAGTTCTAGATCTTGGCTGACAGCAGTGGAACCCAATGCGGACTTGTGCTGTTGTAGCTCATCCACCTCAAGGTTCTATGTTTTGTGTATGTAAAGAGTAATTGCTTGAGTTACTATATCCTTCCTGGCAGCTCGAACAAATTTGGCCAGTTTCATCTGACCTCTCTTATCAACAAGGCGTTTCCACCCACAGAACTGTCACTCATGCTGTTTGTTTTTCCACACCATTCTGCGAAATTCTGCATGAATGTAGGTGTACGGGTGTTCCTAATAAAGTGGACAGTGAGTGTAGGTAACTGATATTAACTATATACTTACCTAGGTTAGCAAAGTCAAACTTACACTGACAAATTTTATTCCAATATCCAATTTACCTTGACAGAAAGCAAGGGAGCTCGGCAAGTCCAAGTTCAAGACAGATGCGCAAATCATTCCAGCTTCGTATATGGACTGGCTCATCGCCTGCTTTATTGGGGAGTAAAGAACCGATCTTTTGGCGCATTTTCAGTCGCTCGTACTAGTGTACTATGATGTTAAATTGCTAGCTCCTATGCAAAATGCATAAAGATGGTCAAGTCTTGTAATATAATATAATCAGAGTTGATGTCACTGGATATTGTGACAGTGTAATATTGTGTAGACAATAAAATTGTTATATAGCACAAGCCTAGCATACACACAAGCTGCTATGGGGCAACAGATGGGTCATCACTGAGCACTCGTACGCCTCCTTATTAACCTTTCCCATCTGCTGCAGCCTACTCTTCAGCGCCTTCTGCTACTGCTGTACCTGACTCTAATTCAGCTGGTTTAGTTCATTTCCCAACATGCAGCATGAAGCGTACCGAAACTCTATGCATTAAGCGTCAAGTTATAAACTTAGCCTATACATTATGTACGTACGCATATCTAATACACCTATTTATAAGAAAAGAACAAATGCACACTGTAAAATTACACAGGCGTGTCTGCATGGTTCTGTTTCTGTATTTCTATAAAATGACCCTAGCTGTAAAACAATACTAGTGAGGTGCAAAAATATTGGCCATATTTCAAAATGATTCACATTTGAAAGGCATTGAAGCGCTGCCAGGGAACATCATCAGGATGCAGGCAGCATTAGTTCTGAGGCAGAGAACATGAGGACAAGCACAAACATTGTAACATGATTTTCATTCTGTTCTTCAATGCATACGGCTGTTCTCCACAGCAACCGGGTTGCACCAAAGCTGTGGACATTAGGGCTGTGCCACATCGTATCGTCCATGACGTATGGTACAATTCCTCCCCATGATAATAATTTGTCATCCCGTCATATTGACAATATAGTTGATGACGTTTACGTGCTGCAGCAGGTGCATTTTACACGTAGAACGAGAACAAGCATGGCGGAAGGCGGAGTTCCAACGCTAGACAAGGAAGAAGAATTCATCGTCAAAAAAGGAGCTTCCTCTGTAATATGGAGGTGGTTCGGATACAGAAGATCAGATGTGAATCAGAAGGCTGTCAAGACTGTATGCTGATGTGAAATAAAAAAAATACCATGAATTATCGCGATATAGTTTTAAGTCTGTATCGCCCATGCCTAGAATAGAGTAATATGAATTGTACTCAGATGAAATGAAGATATGAAAAACTCCCAATCACTGGATGAAAATTCAGGGATAGAAAAAAAAGGTACATTTTCATAATATGCTCAACTCAATGCACATCTTAGGGCTTTCTGTGCTCGCTCTCACATTTAACACTTTGGCTCATTATTAAAGGCTTCGTGATTTAAATGAGGTATGTTAGGTATTTCTATAAGTAGCATTCATTATAATTTAATTTGCATTCCAAGACAACTGCTATCAAAACAGTGCTATCGGGTGATTTTATAGATCTCGAGTATGAGTAGATATTTTTGCCTCCTATGACTCACTGAATAAATTACTGCACATAGACGCCCAGCAGTTACACATCTGCAATGCTTATTTTTAATGTGGTTGATGGTTGTTGTTTGTTTGTTGTTTTATGATAAGAAATTATTCACATTACTGACCCATTATGTGATATTCCTTACAAAATACAATGAGTTAGCACTTAGTGTTTTTCCACCAGGCCTTGTTGCCCAGGGACCTTGTGAGCTGAGCCATGTTACACAGGTGGAGCTATTACAATCATCCTAATTGATGTCTCTGTCTAGAGCCACTTCTCCCCCAGAACAAAAATCTCCAATAGTGCGGTGACTGTCTGCCAAGGTTTCTTTTCCTTTTCAGAAGTTATTCGTCTGGCAGATTTAACATCACATTAACATTACGAGTGCCCTACATGCATAGTGTAGAATACCATATGAGTTTCAGCCACAGAAAATTTTGTTGGATTTTACATTGTCTGATGAAGTTTGCAACCATACCTCAGTTAAAGTATTGGCACATGTGGCTCTGTTTGGCTACAGGAGCTGCTATAAAGTCCAAGTCTGCTCCTGTGAATTTGATTATGTGCCATTCGCTCTGTCCCATATTTTACTTCTCATGTTACAAAAGGAGTTACCAACTGATAACATCCAGTGAAACTCCTAAAACTTTCACAGGTAGCTTTCATATTAATAAAACCTTACACATGCATTCATCCTGGATATGGATAGCCCTGGGGTCGGATTTCTTACAGAGAGGTGACATGCCGCACTTTTTGATGGAAAAGTGCAAAATGTAGGTACGGAATTACTGACTCCTATCCATCTAATGCAATGAACAGTTTGTCAGCCCTGCTCTATCATATCCGATAATGGAAAGGGGCCACTGTACGAACACTACTAAGCAGGGAGTTGTCTCTCTGCAATGACACTACCTGCTGGGACAAGTGTATCAGGTGGAGAAGCTTTGATAGGATAATTCAAACATCTTAATGTCACTGCTGTGTTTGGAAACAGTCCAGCAACAAAAAATTTCCAATCCATCACTCACACCCCTGCTCGTGGATTTAGGTGTTCGAGCCCAGACACTGTGCATTCAGGTGTTTTGGAAGTGCAACCTTGTTTGAAACAACCAACTGTGATTTACACAGCTTTGATAAATCCCATTTGAAATCTCCCCATAATCCTCAGTGTGTCTTCGAGCTGTGTTACAGTGTTGTGTTCAAGCACCACGCTGGTGGCGGTCTGCACCAGAATCGAAGGCCCATAAACAATGGCTTAATTGGAGTTAAATAGAAACTCTAGCGAGTGAACAGGTGTTGTGGTCACCTCTCATACAGAGATAGGTCTCCACACTGAGGCACGGAGGAATGGCTGGGTCATTTGGAGAGCAGCCAATATGAGTTCACTCTTTGCGGGTGTTTAATTTAGAGCCTTGAACAGAAGCAGAGCAGTGCCCAGAGCAAAAAGAAAAAAAAAATGAGAGAAAGGAAAAATAATAGTGTTGAAAAATGGAAGAGCAAAAGAGAGAGAGTAGTGTAAAAGACAGAGAGAGAGAGAGATAATGATTAAATGAGAGCAGAAGAGAAAGAGTGATAGTAAAAGTGTGTATTGAAGCTAAACCAATACCCATGACTGTGAAGGTCAGAGGACGAAACACTGTCCAAGACAATCAATCATCGTGAAACTATCACCACCTTTAGAATTCCATGCGGCACTCTTTCTCACATAGGACATCTTTTGTTTTATGCTGAAGGACAATATAACTTTTCTTTCTAAATATTAAAAAAGAGGAGTAAATTAAACTTTAATCACATGCTTTCCATATCAAAAATTTCCCAGCAGCACACCAGTACCATGAAGACAAATAGATTGCTTTAAAATTCAGCCATCTCATTGGTATTCCATATTGAGGAAGTCAACAGCGCAACTATCATTGAGCTTAAAAAGTGCATCGGCGTACTCTTAGCTTCAGGTCTGATAAACATCACACCTAAAACAGCAGCAACAGTAATGGAGACTGATGAAGGCAACATGCATGTTACTTCTATATTACTGGCTTCCTATAGAGCCATTGTGATGAGGTGGATGGAGATGAGTTTCCAAAGTCATCTCCAGCTCCAACCACATTTCCCACCCAACTCTTAAGGATTTCCTACTAGGAGTTTGCATTGCTATTAGAGAACCAGGATATCTGCTCATTATGCTGTACTTCCAAATGAAGTCACAAAGAAATTTATTAAAAAAATCAAATAAAATAAAAAAATCTGGCAATACTCTGTTACAGAAAGCAGCACTAATGTGGTGTGAAAGTTAGAGGTGCATCAGGAGGTGAAAAAAAAAAGGCTTTGGGAGCTCTCACTCTTATGAACTTTCAGTAACATTAACTGCAACACTATTAAATGGCTGCTGCTGGAGGGCTACAGGCGGAAATATTAAACTGATATACAGTAAAGTTGACATTCAGGTATGCTTTTGCTCTGCCTTTAATATTTTTGTTCATTTTTTTTTTTTAACATCTTTCAAACACAAACACTTGTGTTGAATGCTTAATTGCAGTGAAAAAAAATTATACTTGACTACACCATATTTAAGACTCCATCACCCATGTTTTCCCCTTTTTCTCCTAGCATTTAACTGAATATCCATTCAATAACCCTCTCAGATATTTTAAAATATTAAAATTAGTCAGAAGACATGTCATTTCCTACTCAAGCTAGCAGTGACATCTCTCAGAATTGCCTGGGGTGACGGTACTGAGCTTCAGTTGTAGAAATCATGCCTTTTTGCACTTCTGGACTCAGGGTTTGGTATGTTTGGTGAAGTGTGAAAGCTGTTTTTGAGCCTGGGAGCAGCCCAAAGAACTGATCCCTGGTCCACATCAGGTGTGGAAGCTATGTGCTCTCGGCAACTGCAATTTGTGCTGGCAACTCGGCATTGCATGCTGCAACTTCTCATGTTACTACCTGTTTCATGTTTTGTGATGAAAGGGTTGTTATGGTCACATAGACAGAATACCTTATCGACATACAAAACCATACTTTCACAGAACTGGAGCACTGTAATTAGGTAGTGGTTCAAGTGCTTGTGAGAGCAGTGAGAGCATCGTAGCAAAATATCTTGCATGACAAAAAAAAAAAAAAGTAATCCTGCACAATAACATGGCAAGTACCCAAAATACGCTTTTTTTTGCTGCTTGAGTGTGCCAGTGGAAGTCAAAAAATAAATAAATAAATAAAAATAACCACTAAATGTACATAGTGCCTACTATTTTACAAATCTATGTAAACCAACGTGACATATGGAATTGTACAATCTATTCCCTGCTTGGAAGTCATTCGTCTACCTGAATGCATACCTGCAATTATGAACCCCCTTTCAAACAAAGTCCAAAGTCGGTCCTGAGTAGGTAGAATACTGAGTCAGGTATTCAAGCCAAGTATGAAAACATCCCTAGACAAGTTAATTGGGGTTGCATTTGCAATATTTGACTAAATAAATAAAAAAAATAAACACGGGTATCATGATGTAGCAGGTTTTCCCTAACCCTGCATTTGCAATGCAATACCCGCCAAACAAAGCCATCTGTTACACAACACAACAAGAGCTGAGCGATAACCTACATTTTAATCAGTACTAACATTTCATTACTTTTCAGCTGCGAATTTTATGAAACTTTGATCATCTCAGTAGTTTCAGTACATCTGCATTGCTAATATTCAACTCTCTTTGTACTCACATATGCTCTCTTGCTTTCTATCTGGACTCATTGTGACTGACTACATGGAACAACCAATAAAAAAAATAAAATTAATTTAAAAGGGCTGTCGGCACCCCTTTGTTAGATTAATAGTCCAAGTCTGATCTAGTGCTGTTAGACTAGAAATGAACTGAAATCATTAGTTTCACTGCTTACTGAACCACCTGCTGCTGTTAAATCCATCCGCAGATTTTTATTTAATATGCATAATGTGATGCACGCCAGGACAATTACCACTACGACAAATTTCTCCTGTGTCAGTTTTTTTTTTCTTAACTATAACCACATAATGGTGAGGTAGTTTGCTAAAATAGCATTCTACTATCCTATCTAGTTAGCATGCACTGTCCTATGAATTTATTGTGCATTTTTGCACTCATCTCACACTGCTGTGTATTTGCTCTTTTCCCATCTTATGTAAAATGTGTGGTAATTTCATCATTAGAGTGATTTTGCTGCTGTGTGTCTTATGTTGTAAGAAACAATACTACCCCCTATACATCATCTTTTCCATCCATCTTTTATCCATGAAAGAACAGTTAGTGTATTCTTCTAGGGGCACTGAGCTGTGCTAAGTGGGTGGCATTGCAAAAAGATTGTCGTAGCAAGTAAGGAAGATCAAAGATTACTCCGGAGAGCAGAGGTTCGAGGCCATAGACTTCATTCTTTCCAGAATCAAGGCGAGCAGTTCTTTGCAGAGAAAAGCTACCCAAATCTTCAGAAGGCCATTCTTATATATATTTACATGCAAAATCTTCAACATTCTGCTTTTCACAAGGCCCATCATTCCCATATATGCTTATGTTATTGTTTAAGGCAGCCTTTCTCACTTCAATTTACAGCTTGTTCCTGCTCTGCCCACTTGGTAGGATACCACTGCCTATGTAAGGTCATATAGATCCCTTTCAGGCCTCCGTGTCACCGTGTGCACTATACCAGTTCCATACATCTATAACAATGAGGATTAAATATTATCAAATACGAGTACACATTTTGTGGTTAACATTTTATGGTTACAATATTTCTACATTATTAGCTTAAATCGTCACAGAGTAAAGTCTTGGTTGGTATGGTATTGTGGAAGAGACCTATAGCAAGGTGGGAATTGGCAAGAATCAAGTTCAAAACTCAGTTTTGAAGAGTTGAGCTCTTAGATGAGCCCTCAAACACTCCTTTACCTCAGGGGAACATGCTGTAACACACTTCTGTCACCAATGTGCTAATATTTGCTCTTCTTCACTCCACTGCTGTGGATGCCTCAAAACACAGAACTGGACAGTGAATCACAGTGCAAAGATAACCACTATCAGTTCAGCAGTCAATCAAAAATATATTCATTATTGACAAGGATGGTGAATTTAAAAGGAATAGATTATATAGAAGTGCTAACATGGCAAACTCACCTATCAACAATATTTGCATTCCAAGAATAAATCAAAGATGTTTCTCCTTAGTTTGGTCTCCGAACATCATCTTTCAGTAAGCACGTGTTTTAGATCCCACACTGCTAAAACATTTGAAATATAAAAATGCCTCAACACACTCCACCATCCTCTCATCATGCCCCAACTGCTGAAAAGGTTGCTGGGCAATATTCTTGCTAGACACGCACTGGATTGGACTGAGAGAGCGTGGGTGAGTTCAATACTTTAGCCTTTAGGAGGCACTAAATTACATCATTATAAAAAGCCTGGCATGTTGGACATGTTCTGTGCAGCATTGAACTATCAAAACTTGCCCTGGGAGAGACGGGGAAGAGGAAGGCTGGAGAAATACACCAGTGAAGTGCCTCGTAATGCGAAAATTTCACGCTTGGTTCAAATCTCTATAGTGGGTTTCATTTCTCTCTGGAGACCAGTAGGGGCTTAAAAGTTCACTCCTTTTTCATGCAGTGCATTCTGGGATAATATTTTCAGCAGTCAAAGGGCAGTGGGCCACTGGAGTTGATGTGTTAACAATGCAGCACATCCCTATTGGTTAGCTGATTTGATCTACAAGCAAAAAAAAACAGCTACTGGGTTACTTTGCTGCAAAGAGGTTGGATATTTGCCAATAAACTGTGGCCTCCAAGTAGGGCACCAACATGTCCATGCAATTTTTTTTTTTTTTTTTTTTTTTTTTTTTTAATATTTTATTTATCATCAGAAATCCTTTGGAGCATCTTCTTGTGGAGGACCACCAGGGCAGTTTCCTCCACAACTAGAAGGGTGTTCTTGTTTGCTTGTTT
Source organism: Pangasianodon hypophthalmus (assembly GCF_027358585.1). Classification (NCBI taxonomy): domain Eukaryota; kingdom Metazoa; phylum Chordata; class Actinopteri; order Siluriformes; family Pangasiidae; genus Pangasianodon; species Pangasianodon hypophthalmus. The sequence goes on along the minus strand of NC_069712.1, from coordinate 6,242,844 downwards.
CCTTGCCAAGTTCCAATAGCAAAGTTGTCACCTCACAGTGTTTGGTCTACTGTCCCATAGTAGCCTATACAGCTGGGAATGCAGGACAGTCTGATGGGTAACGGGCATGTTCGGCCCATCAGTAACATTAACAAGAAGAACAATGTTTTGTTCAGCCATAATGGGGATAACACACTGGTTACACTGCCTGTTGGATGTGCTGCATCATCATTCACAGCCATGGTAGAAGTGGAGATTCATACAACTGTCAATTTGGACAATTATGCAACCTTGCCAAAGTGTGCAACTACTTTCTACATAAACCCTGTTAAACAGCAAGTTTGTTTGCAAACAGATCTACTTCTGCTCTTGTGTTATTTCACATTAGCTGAACCACTTTTGCCAATCCCTGTGGCACAGAACTGCTGTGAAACGGAATTGATTGAATCTACCTGAAAGTTAGGCGGCTCTAAAGACAGGCATTTATTTGTCCACTTCCAGAGCTTGCTTGCTCAACCTAATCACTGCTTGCACTCCTAAAGGCTGACGTAAAATTCAACCTTGCTGTCAGTCTGCACTGCTACACTATATTGCCAAAAGTATGCGGACATCTGATCACCACAATTCTATGTGGCCCATCCCTGAACTGTTGCTACAAAGTTGGCACACTATTGTCTAGGGTGTCGTTGTATGCTGTAGCATTAGGAATTCCCGTCACTGGAACTAAAAGGCCCAAACATGTTCCAGCATGACAGTGCCCCTTTGCACAAAGTGAGGTCCACAAAGGCATGATTTGCCATGGTTGATGGTGAAGAATTCAAATGGCCTGCAGAGATCTCTGACCTCAACCCCACTCAACACCTTTGGGATGAATTGGAACACCAAGTGCACCAGGCCTTCTCACCCAACATCAGTATCCAACTTCAATCCCCACAACCACAATGACAAATCTAGTGGAAAGCCTTCCCAGAAGAGTAGAGGCTGTTAAAACAGCAAATGGAAGATCAACTGCAGATTAATGCCCATGCTTTTGGAATGGGATGTTCAACAAGCACATATGGGTGTGACGGGCAGGTGTCCAAATATGTTTGGCCATATAGTGCATGTCTGACCCCCTTTAGGGTTCCCGACAATGTTGCAGCACTAGCCACACGCATTCCTTTTGAAAATGTTAATACGCCGACATCAAGATTAGTTTTCCACTTTCATTTTGCCTACAAGCTTCTCCACATGCCCCTTCAGCCTTGCTGGGAGGCATCTATTATTACAATTTTCCTCTCTGCAAGGATAAAACGTGTACTGGACCGATGCCTTAGGGTACACACACGACAAGCGATACCTGCATTTGTGATGTGGCTGATAGATGATGCGCACTGAGCCAACGCTGAAATGTGTGCAATGCAACATACCCATTTTCAGTACCAGAGTTAACAACTATTGCAATAAATATAAATAAATATTGCAAATAATAGCATCCCAATTGTTAGGTGCAAATTGTAGCCACACGCAATTTCATGACTATATGCATAATTGAGATAGTTCTGTTCTCAGTCATGAAGGGATGAATAGCACATGAGATGCCATTGAACCATCTGCGATGGAGTCAAGTGACTCTTTTTTCACTGACTAAGTCTAAGTGCTTCCACGTGCAAGATTAGAACATCTGACTGGTTCAACACCTGCTGTTGGGACCCAGCAGGCAATTGTCCAGATAAAGGAGTATGCACAATTCCTGGCATTGCAGGGGCTCTAAATCGACTCGTACACACTTTGCTTCATCTCCATTAATTCTGCTAACCCAAAGGGAAGAGTGAAGTACTCTGTTTATGTGAGAGTGGTGAACACTCCTGTATCTTACAGAGATTTCTTACAGTTATGTTTGTTCACAACACGACATCTGATATGCGCATCTTTTGGAAAGGAAGAACCAGAGTGAACCAGAATGGGCAGGATTCTCACTAAATTTTTAGTAAATCAGAATTTATCTTAAAAAGAACCAAGCCAGGCCCTATATCCCATGTACAATGCTTAGGTCCTGTTTCTGTAGTAGCGACTGTACTTCTATCAATTATATAGTAGTTGGCCTATGTGGGGCAGGCCCTAGTGTGTGGTGGTGCTCGACAGTGAACTCTAAGTGACTTTGTATTTTCATATTCAGTGCCAAGTTGCCTGAACACTTCTGATGAATATGAATGGTCTGATCTGACCAAACCATTTTTCTTAACTCCATTAACACTTCCAGTGATCTAATGCATTTCACTGCTTTGCCTCCCATTGCTTGGTTAATGTTGTCTGTTTTCTGGATTTCTGTACCCATTGAGCTTGCAGTTAGGCATTACGTCACTAAGGGCCTGGAGCAACTCTGCCCCATGTTATGAATACAACTCACTTCGCCACAGTGGCATATGCTTTGCAAACCCTCAAGTCACGTATATTAGGCTACAGACCACATGGAATTACATGCAGGGGTTCTTTAGCCTGCATCAGTTGTGAGGCCACCAGTACCCGTATCTAGAACGTGATGATGTGCAGCAAGATGAGCTGCAATTCACGCTCTTCTCTCATCACCGTGGGCATGAAGTGCAACCTATCAAACTAAAATTAGGGTTTCAGTTAAATTAGATAGGTAAAGTTTTAGAGTAGTTAGCGTGAACAAATAAAAACTTAAGGTAAAAAAAATAAACTGCATTTATGTTCTTTTTTAATATGCAATTTCCCCTCTTGTTTGTAGAAAAAAAATGTGAAAAATTACAAACTATCCCCTACCTGATTGACTTTAACTATATATTAGCACACCATCTGTTCTTTATAACCCGGAATTAAGTAATGAGCTTCAGCATTATTGCATCCACTTTGCTTCATCTCTAAAATTATGCAATGAAATTATGTTTACTAATGTTTATGCTGTAAATTGGATATCTAAATTTATGCTGTAATTAGATATCTTATCCATGGTATTGCATACATTGTTATTGCAGAATGAAAGAAAGAAAGAAAGAAAGAAAGGGCTCACATACATTAAAAGTAGAAGCTAGTGTTGACAAAGAAAACTGAATTCTGAGCATTACTCTGAAGCCCCCCATATCTAAAAGTTTCCTTTAGATGAATTTGCCACCCACATTAGTCTTAGAAATGCACTTGAAAGGATCGCTACAAACAGAGGGATACAAATAACACAAAGAGAATCGTTTCATTTTCCAACGAACATTAGAAAACTCTAATGAGGAGTGGTTAAAGCTTCTGTAGTACTTTCATAAATGCAGCAATTAATTCTCCAACATCTCTGAAGGAAACCACAGCAGGAAATCCATTACTCAAATCTGAACTCAAACTACAACAGCATTCCAGTGGCATAATAAGATACCCGACATATTCCTTTAAAAATATGGTAATCTGAGTTCTGGATCTGGATTTGTAGGTTCTGTAGTTACCCAAGCCAAATAGATCCATTGCTCCATTTCGGTGCCCTTGAAAATGAAAGGGTTGATCTCACTGGAGACCTACTTCAGAGTTTTGCTGTATTGAAGAGAAATTTGCAGGCAATAGCCGGTCTCTCCTGGGAGCACTGCACCATCAAAATGAAATCATCTCCACTACAATACCTTTAGAATGCCTCTGTTGGAGAGAGAGTATACAGGATGGATGATTGGAGGTAAAAGCAGAATGAAACATGCCGAGATGTTGGAACTGTCGCACAATTTTGAGTAGTATATACCCTGATCACATTCCCCCGTTGCATCAGATCAACACATCTTAAACAATCTGGAATTGAGCTTATGCTACTTCCGACATATCTGTTCATTCTAAACTAACTCTACTGCTCTCCTTGTTCTGACACGGCAATCTGGCTTGGAAATGATTTCATTTCTCACTTTCTTGCAATTCTTCCGTCTTCTTGCTTTAACATGCACTGCACTATTAATTTTTCTTCCACACAATGTCTTCCAAGTTCAAAAGTTCTCTAAAGACAGAATCCGTCTGTCAATCTTCCAAAAAATATTTTTACGTGTATTTGTTACATAAGCATGTATTACACAATCAGACTCAACAATGAGGTTCAAATCCAATATGACTATTTGTGCAGAGGAACCCAAAACTTAGTTCAATACACAATTACAAATTCACCGTCTGCAATCATGTTCCAGGGTGAGTACAAATGTACTGAAGTAAACAATGACAAAGGAGATCCAAAAGCAGAATACTAAACCACAGTCCAAGGTCAAGAAGCAGAATAATCACAATCACTTCTCAGAACTTAATAGACTGACAAGACTTCACTGTGAGATTCCATAGTGTATTACGGACATGTGTGTAGATGGCCGAGCGCCGTTTACACACATCTGTAACACACTATAGAATTAGTTAGTACTCATGAGTACAGGGGTTTTGGGCCTATACATTTTCTTGATAATAATAATAATAAGAAGAATATTATTATTATTATTATTATTATTATTATTATTATTATTATTATATTTACTTATGGTCTTTGGTGAAACCAGTAAAACAAATTCAGTGCATGTTTTCAGACACAGAACCCTTTCCCTTTTTTTTCTTTATTGTATTCTTAAATTTACACAGGGAATACGAGTTTATACATTTGTATTTAGTGTAAGTTGATGAAAGAAAAATCATCTGCAGCCTTTAACACTAGAGAGTATTATTAGATGATTTGCTCTTTTACTTGAGTATGTTAAAGTAATAATCCACTTGAGGATGTGTGTTACAGTGAAGCGGAGTAAAATCCACGATAAAGCCACTGTAAAGCACGTCCTAGAGTGGCTTATTGCTTTCAGGAAAAAATACAGTATTCAATAAATAATTTAAACAAATAATAATATGAAGTTGGTTAACGGTAAGCTTTCATGGCTAAGCAATATAGCAGACAAATATTCCAGGGACAGGACAATGACTGTAGTGTAACACTTTAATTGCTTTAAAACCCGGTACATTAATAGAGAATTTATTTATTGTGATGCAGCCAGAGGAGTGAATACATGGAGGATTTTTGAATGGCTGAATCACATAATCAGATTTTACAACAGATTTTAGAACTATCCATTTTTAAACTTTTGCATGCTGTTCATTTAAATGCCACTTTTAAGCAATTCAACAAGCAACTAGAAATGAGTTGAAGCTATTACTTGATTACAGTACATTCACTGATGGTGTCATGTATAAAGACAGAACTATAAATTGGATCAATTGTAATATCTTAAACTAGTAGAAACTAGATCAAGATCACAAACCATAAATTAAATCAGTGACACTTGCAGTACTGCATCCACTGTTATATTTGCAGAGTGATGTGTTCGTATTAGAGAGTTAATGAGTTCAGTATTTCTAAAGGACAACATGATTACATGGTAGAAAGAGTGCCAACTAAAAATGCTGTCTGTGTGTGTGGCAGGAACAAACAGAAAGGGAATCAGCTTTTCACTTTATTGTTAAATCCTTAACATGAACATGCATACAGCCATCACACTGGTACACACTGGAACTGGTATAGCCATTACACCAAACATGCTGGTATTAGTATCTGTGTAAGGTATTTTTTATGCATTTGCATTATAGCAATCAAATTTGATATGCCTATGCCTACGCCTAACTCTAAGCCTTACATTAAGTTCTCTGTCTTTTACATCAAAATTTACATGTATTCTTTTTGTTCTACAGACTTTTGTTCCTCACAGAGGTCTAAGAACCTGCGCGCTCACACATACGCACACATCACAATTCATTATAATCACAGTTCATTAACGGACTCAATAACAACACTTTTCTGCTCTCAGTGAGCGTTCCACATCACCTACAGCCAACATCTGCCCAACAACTTAGGGAGTGTTTATCAAGTCCAGAAACATAAAACAGACTTATGTCCTTGGAAAAAATATCTTTGGCATGTATATAGTGTCTTGGCAAGAATGGAGAATATGCATTTGAGATGCTATTGAGCAATAACACAGGCAAGCTGATTTCTTTTACATAGAGAACTTTTATTCAGTATAAATAAATGCATGGAGTCCGATATGACTGCTTAACTACAACTGTGGTTTTTTTATTACTATAATAATGCCAAAGTAAAATATGTAATATAGATATAGCCTCTATGCAAATCTTTGGTGTTGCTTTTGAACTGCCAACTGTGAGGGGAAAACAAACAAGGCAATATTTTTGAGTGAATTTGTGTAACTGCAAAAGACAAACCTAACTAATAGTAAGAGAAATGTAGCAGGAAACGTTGCCATCAGGATTCGTGATGAAAGGCATGCACTGCCTGAGGGCTGAGGAGCAGGCAGCCAAGCTGGTGCAATATGATCCAGAGGAGGACCAGAAATGTCTGCTATGTTTTACTATGCTCCTACAGCTAATGCACCTCCCTTAATAATGATATTACTTTAACCATTATTTTCCTAATCATCAAACACTGACCTTTAACAATACTTGGCTTTTGTCATGCATTCTGCGGCAGGTGTGTGTATGTAAGTGCGAGTAAAATCTTTATTAAACAATCCAAAACGTCAGACAAAATTGTCAAACAGGCTAAGGTCAATTCATCAAACACACACAGCAATCCGAAGAAAATGAGACCAAATATTGGAAGTCAAAATCAAGAAAAATAACCATAACTAATGCTCAGAATTGCAATCAGGAACGAAAGTCAAAACCTTGCAAACACCATGAATTAACAAACTGCTTAAATACACCGAGTAATGAGCATGTCATGTCATGATCATCCAGGACCATGTCAAAGAGGTAGACAATATCAGCTTCCGGAGTCAACTTCTTGGGAGCAGTTAGGTGGGAATGTAGGACATCAAGTCAAATAAAGTCATTCGAGTGTCATTATTAGTATTAGTAGTAGTAGTATTATTAATTCATCAATAAGGGGTTAGGTGGGAATGTAGGACATCAAGTCAAACAAATTCATTATTATTATTATTTCATCAATTTAAAAGTACAGTTCTAAATGGAAGAAGGGGATTCAGGACAAACAGGAGACTCCAGAAAACATCATCTGCACCAGATTAGATACTTCTCCTGAAGAACCACCATTATTGTTGAACAAAATCATAATCCACTACTTGTGCAGTTTTAAGTTCCACTTTATTCAGGTATGTTGGTCTGTTACACATACACCGACACAGACATTGAGCAAAGCACAAATGAAGGGAGGATCAAGAACACTTCCAGATTTTATCCATTATATCTCCTCTTTAGTACTGGAATGTAGCAGATTTCAGGTGAGGACACAAGGATGCAGGATTTCATAAAAGCATATTGAGAAACACCCCTGGCAACACCATGAGATTCAGAGTACACAATCTGTCAGAGCACATCCATTATAATTAAATGACCTTTTCTTGAGATAGTATGGTTCCTTCCACTTTTCACCCATTTTATGCGCACGGTAATGCATTGCATGAATACTGAAAAGAAGGAGAAAGGCCCAAGCAGATATTCAAGTAAGATGCAAGAGGGTTTGTATGGAAAAGCTTTGAGAAACTACAGGCTTGAATTGGCTTGAGATAAAAATGAGCTAACATGACATTTTAATTTTGCTCTTATCCCTCCCATCTCAGAGGCAATTATCAAAGTAAGTAAAACTCCAATTGGCTTTGATAGTGCTAATTTTTAATTTCACTGTTAAATAGTGCCGCAGCACTACAGAAGCTGATATGAAATCTTAAAAACGCAGAGGCTGGAGTAGCAATATAAAGACAAGGCATTATTGAAGGCTTTCCATGCTTCGTTGCCATTTCATGATTGTGTTTCTTTGGCCACTACTGTAATTATATCCCTACTAATTATGCAAAGGTCCCCCCCTCCAAAGTAATCTGCATCTCCCTCACAAACAGAGCTGTCTTACATTGTACAGATACAGTGTAATACAGGTTTTTGTACCTGAGAGTCCCAGATTTCTAATAATTACAGTCTAATAATGAGAATATAAGGCAGAATACAATCATTATCTGGGTAAAATCCTAGACTTAGAAGACCCCAGCCATGAGAACTGCCATTTACTCAGACTGGCTGTATTCAGTAATAGCATATGCAATGTGCAACAATATTACCATATATCTATTAGCATGTTTTATCCAAAGAGCCATAAGAAAAGCAGTGCAGGTCAGAGTTGTATACAAATGAATACAAAATTGTCCTCTGCTAGTCTCCAGTCCAGTACAATGTCAGACCATATATTTTCTCCCAACACATTTTCCTTTCTTCTTCCTACTCAACGCTTTCCTAATTTTGTGTGTGTGTATGTGTGTCTGTGTGTGTAAACCAAATCAACAGTTTGCATCAATGCTTTTCCTTTGAAATAAGAGGATAATATTAATTAGATTTGGCAGTCAGTAGGCTGATTCCTCTTGGTGAGGTACATAAACTTTCTTTGGTACACATATTAAAAAAAAGTTTAAAACCTTCAACCCATGCCAACAACCTCCCAAATGATTAATTAATGGGGCATGCAGCCTGCGCCCTCTGTCATTATATTGACTGGAGAAACCCATCTAAGGCCCCATCCACACGTATATGCATATTTCCGAAAACACTGTTTTTACCCCCATTGTCAAAAAAATCCTGTCCACACACTGTTTTTGAAACTATCACAGAAGAACGCAAAACATTTTGAAATGCCAGCCAATTATGTGGCAAGGGTATTTCATTCAATCCATAGTTGTGAATATGTCTGCACTGTCTGCATAATGTGTAGCAAGTAAGAAATTCATTGTACTCTCCTGCACATGACAAAGTAACTTGACTCAAACTGTTATGTCAAACGACTCGAGAATATTGAAAAAAACGTCTCAAGGTTACGCATGTAACCATGGTTCCCCGAAGGGAACGAGACGCTGCGTCAAAACGCTTTGGGAACGCCCTGGCGAGACAACGTTCTGGAGCACGTGTGAAATCAGTCCAATGGAGAAGCGAGACGTCATGAGAGTGGTGACGTGAGCAACCAGGAAGCATAAAGGCGCACCCGGCAAACGCACGTTAGCTTCTGCTGAAGCGAGCGCCTACAGGGATGGACGAAGTATGGCAGAGAGACGCAGCGTCTCGTTCCCTTCGGGGAACCATGGTTACATGCGTAACCTCGAGACGCTCCCCTTCAGGAACTCGAGCTGCGTCGAAATGCTTTGGGAAAGAGAATACCCACTGCGCCATACGAGCAAGTCCCTGTCTGGTGTGTATCTGGCGAGCACGTCAAGACAAGAGAACTTGGGATCCTGGGGTAGATGTCAGGTCCAAATTGTAGAAACGGACAAATGTGAGCGGAGAGGACCAGCCTGCCGCAGCACAAATGTCCTGAAGAGCCACGCCTAGTGACAAGACCTTGGAGGCCGCCATACCCCTAGTCGAGTGCGCTCTGACCCCCATGACTGGAGGCCAGAAGACTTGTAGGCCAGTGTGATGGTCTCGACCACCCACCTACTCATGGTTTGCTTGGTCGCTGGAACCCCTTTCTTAGGCGGACGGAAGCAAACGAATAACTGATCTGCCTTACGCCTCTGGGCAGCTCTGTGGACATAAGCGTCCAGTGCTCGCACTGGACAAAGCAGATTGAGTCTTTCCTGGCCTGCTTCCTGGAAGGGAGGAGGACAAAAGGCTTGCAGTACCGCGGGGCCTCACTTGAGGGAATGAGCTTTCCCGTGCCATACCGTTGCCGGGCGGCAATTGGGAATTTCGCTCGTTGGAGCCCACTGAGCCTTGAAGCACCGGGGGTGGCAGGGGTGTCAGCTGGCCTAAGGACGCCAGCCCCTCGGGACTGGCATCTGCTAGAGATTTTAATTCGGCGTCCTGAAGTGGATGACCGGCAGGAAGCGACCGATTTATCCTCTCTAGCGCCCTCATTTGAGGGAATGAGCTTTCCCGTGCCATACCGTTGCCGGGCGGCAGCTGGGAAATTAGCCCCTTGGAGCTCACTGAGCCCGGAAGCACAGGGGGCGGCAGGGATGTCAGTGCAACTTCCTGAGGGCACTGAGGAGGATCGGGCACCGTATACTGAGGTGTGTACCTCTCCTCCCAGGGCCCTGAGACGGAGACATCAGGGCCACTTGGCCGAGGTCTTCTTAGACAGAATAACGGTCTGCAGATCCCCTTCCCGCTTTGAAGACCCCGACTGAGAGCGCCGCCCCAACCCCTGATCTGTTTCTGGGTCTGGCAATATGAGGAGCTAGACGGCCGGGGCTGGTCCCGCTCAGCAGCCCCAAAGATCTGGGTATGGCGAGGATGTCAGTCTTACTGGTCTGGTGGGAAGCCTTGGGGCCTTCAGGGACGATGCTGAAGACGGGGAGAGATAGCTCTTGAGCGTCTGCTCCACCGCCGGCATCACCCCATATCTGTTCCCATTCAGCCCTATGATGTTTGAATAGTTCGAATCTGTAGGGCTGAAGAGTCGGAATGAATATGGTTTCTCAACGGAAGGCCCCGTCGTGAAGGTTGTGATCTAGCTCCTAGGAAGTGCTCATCCAGCTTGCTTTTGAGACGAGCGTCCTGCTTCTTGGCCAGCCAGTCGATGTTGAGCTTGGCTACAGCGCGAGTCACAACCTCCACGAGCTCTTCATACGCGAGGGACTGTGGTGGTGAGTCTACAGTGTCCACGGTGTTGACGCTCATCACGTCAACCTCCTCAGAGGAAGACAGATGAAACGCCTGGCTCCCTCTCTGGGGGGAAGAAACCGCGGGGCGGGCTTCCGATCCCTGAGAGGGAGCCGTGGATCCAGCGGGTGAGGACTGAGATAAGGACGAGCCCATCTCGGATCCTTCAGCTAAATCCACTTGCGATCCCCACGATAACAGTTTCTGCTGTGCCTCGGCAACAGCAGGAACGGACCCAGCAGGATCGCGAACCTGGCCACTTTCATCGGCCGGGCGGGAGCTGAGCACACAGAGCGGAAGAAGCTCACAAATCATGACAGTTAGCCCCCTCGAGAGCTAATCATGCATGCTTCGCTCCCAAACAGACGGCGCATGATTTGAAACACTCAACATGAATGTGTTTTAAAGGAGGCTGATCTTATCAGCGAAAGTGAGACAGGCAGTAAGAAAAAGGAAGAAAGCAAGAGAATAACAAGCTCTTTTCATTCATGCACATTTTTATGACAATTACTTCGATAATTTGTGAAGGTGTCATGTGTGAAAACAAGCCATTGATTGACTGTGACTACTGAGTGCACTTCCCAGGAAATTATTGGAAGGAAAAGAAAACAGAGTAGGGATGAGGGTGACATCTTGATGACTTATCCTACAACATGCCGACACCTTTTGAGGTGTCTCATTAAAAACATTAGTACAGTAAAGAGACAACAGAGTAAAGTACATGTAGTAATGGGATTTGTAATACGACACATTCTGTACAACACGCATCCTGGTGAAATACCATGTAAAGCCTAGAAAATAGAGGTTTGTATCAGCACTGGGATCTTTCGGACCAAACAAAAAAGGTGCAAGAGCAGGTGTATTTACATTATGTTATGTTGGCAGGGGTGGGCAGTCAGATTTGAAGCTCATGGGACAAAGAAAGGATCCTACACTAACATGAAAGTGTGCTGAGTGCTCACACAGAGCAAGATGAGACTCAGACACCTCTAGCTCTGAGCTTGCATAATGCAAAAATTAAACATAGGTGAAAGATATCATCTGGGCATGAAAATCAGGGGGAAAAAATGAAGGACAGAGACATGCGTAGAGAAAAAGAAATAATCGTTGACATTAAGAGACACAAAATCCACAACATGTCATACTGAAATTCATGATTTAGGAATTGTGCATACACTCAAGGCCAATATTAAATAAATAAATATTACAATTAATTGATTAATAGTATCATCCACATGACTGTTTAAGGGAAAATATTATAAATTAAAGTAAGCTGTAATAGCTTACTTTAGCATATGGCTTACTTTGGCATAGCATAAAAGTGCCTAGTCATCTTATACTTCAAACCACAGATACATTATTTGATTAATTTGACAACTCAGATTGTTAATTAATAGCATGATAAAATAGAGTATATCCCATGCATACAGTAGGATTTCATGACCTTGATTTAGGACCTCATGGCTACATTGAGTTGTGTGCACAGAGTAAATGTCTGGTGGGTGTGCTGGATCAAGTGCTATTTTCTAAGCTGCTGAATAATGAGGATGGAAGCCATACTGTTAAATTAAAGTAAATTTGCAGTGATTAATGTGATAATTACAACTAGGACTACTGTGCAGCAATAAGTTGGCAATATACTAGACTCTATTAGATGTTTATTTGAATGCTTGCCATCATCTGTAAGTGTGAAAACACTAAGTGCAAAAGTCAACAAGAAATATGAAGGAGAGAGATATGCAGAGTGAATAACGGACAAGCAGAGAATGAAAGAATAATTGATATCAAGAGACAAGAGAGAAGAATCAGAGATTTATACTGGGAATGTGTTTGTGTGTGAGACAGAGAGATTGAAATAAAGGGAAAACGAGGAAGAAAAATAAGAAAAACACTCGGATCCAAGCTGTTATCATGGCTTGTCCCTTAGGATGGATTAACACCAGAGTGATTTGTAGCTGGAGTGGCTTACTCTGTAGACCTAAACCGCTTATTAAAAAAAAAAAAAAAAAAAAAAAAAAAAAAAAAAAAAAAAAATGATGCACCCAAAGGCGTTGTTTCCTCCAGACACCTTTTAAAATTTAACACCCCACTGAGTTAGCGTAGAGGCTGCTAGAGTAGGTCAGCTAGTGCTGCCCTTGGATTAACCAGTCATATGTTTCTCTGATTTTCTCTTTTCCATCCTGTCTTTCCCCCCTACCGTCTACTGAGTAATTACAATACATCATAAAGTCCTTGAAAAATTACTACTGAATATGTGTTTACCTCATCTTTTTTGTATAATTAACTGCCAAAAAAAATAATTGCCTGAGTTGCCTGTGTGTGTAAAATTATCTCTTCTTGGGGCATCATCTTGTTTACGCACCATATTTTGTCCCCAAAATGTTATGGGGACAGAAATCCCTTCAAAGGTGACACACTGAAACATGTTAGGGAGGCTGTAATTAGGCTTCTCACTTTATTTACTTTGACCCATAAGGCATGAACTGGGCAATTTGTTTGTGTGGGACCTGGTTGCTGGTAGAACTGGTAGTCTGGAATCATGATTTGCAGGGGGTGGGGCTCGTACAACCCCATCACACACTCTGCAAATCATTTCACCACCTACTTGTTTTGAGGGCAAGTTTCAATATTCTCAACACGTACCAAAGTACTAAAGAGATCTATAATTTAAAAAAGGCTGTTTTGGATTGCATTTTTTTCCCTCCATGTTCTCCCCATTCTCACCTTGTCAGTTCCCACCCACTAACTTATTCTCCCCTATCACATGACAACTATCAACTGGGGAGGGTGATGGCTAATGTGCTTCCTCTGAGACACATGAAGCTAACCAACCACATCATTTGAACTGCTGAACATTTACACACTTGGAGGACAGCGCTATCTACCCTCTTCCACATACATGAGCTCACAGATGCCCATGATTGGGGAGTGTCACTGTGATTGATGGGGAAGAGAGAGTATGCCATTCCTCCCACCCAAATTTGCTCTCTTTACTCTAACAACTCACAAAATATTAAATGTGCTCTACAGGCCAGATTATGGTGGCATGTAGCTTTTTTTTCTCTAAAGGTTCATAAACACAACAGCAGAAGTTGGAAAGAACTACAACACCCATATTCACTTTCACTTCCTCCAGTGTTTTATTCACTCGTTTAGTGACCTTAACATTATTATAAACAGCATTGCCACAGTGATCATTGCCACAGTGAGAAGTTTGTTAATCTAATGACATTTTCAAACATCCAGCCCACAAATATCATGTAGCCTTTTAAACTCTGTAGCGGTCATAACTTTGAATTTTAACCAACGCCAGAGCATGTGATGCTACAGCAGGGGTACTGTCAGAAATAATGCACTGGCACTGACTTTTAAACTTTTCCACTGACAAACTTTTGCTTACATTCCTGCATTTCTTTGATTATATAACACTTTTATATGATATTACAGCACAGTGATAACTGCATGTTAGAGGTATTGTATGTCAGATAACAATATTTCAGTTACCAATTCCCAAATCAGATGGTGTGCAATAATATTCTACAACAGCAGCTCTGACAAAAGTTCCAGCTGTAAGATAAATGAGATTTATATTAACTTGCTATCATTTCTATAGTAACCGCACATACAAAGGGGCTTGTATGGCAGATGCTCTACATACTCTATAGCTAATAATAAGGACTTGTGCTGTTCAACAAAGAAAACACAAACGTCTCTGTGGAAGCTGGGGCATGCTCGAGTGCCAATTATTTCTAAAACTTTCTCTTTTTAGCGGTTTTGTAAAAGATAAAGAATAAAAACACCTTTTGAGTTGTTCCAAGCCTGCCTCCAGCTTCCTCGCTCCCTACCCGAACCTGGGAAGCATTACAGTCTCATAACAGAAAGCTTCACCAAATCAACAATTATGTAACATTTATGGAAGGAGTCTCCAGTGTCAGCACCTTGTAACAATTAGTAAGTTTCCTGACACAGGAAAGTTTTCAGGACAGAGGAGTTTCTGCTTTCTAATCTCTCGGAAACATGAATGATTGTTTGAATGATAACTGCTATAATGCAAATGATAACAGGAACTAACTTGTATCATGGATGTTTCACAACATTAAATGTGGCTATAAACAGTAAAAAGCATGACATGTCATTTATTAATGAATTTAAAAACTGTAATCATTGGCAAATCACTGTGGTTTAAATGGAAAAAACAGCACAGTCACTTCAGGATGGTTACATCTCGCATAACACCAGTGTGTATTATTTTTATATAACTGCACAGTCTGACATGTATTATTCCTTATTTATTTATGCAGATAGAATTGTTCTCCTGGGCCCTGGATTTTTTTTGTCATAGCCTCTGTCCTCTAGAAATTTTTTAATCATATATGAACATTTTGTCGCAGAGGTATAAGCTTTCTCAGAGATGCCATACATCAGATAACTGCAAAGTCAGACAAGATATCAAAGCTAGAGGTGAAGTGAATCCATCCTGTCAGTGTGTACTGTTTATGATAGATCCCAGTCCCACAGATGTTTCCTTTGCTGAAGGATCTCTTTCATTTTCTTCTTGCCTTTTTGACAAATCTTGTTAATAACCAACTACAGATTAGAATGATCAAATTAAGGGACTAGTTAAATGACTTTTTAACCATTAACTATTCCGGCTAAATACAGGCAGTTTTATTAAACCACTACCATTGGAAAATTAAAATTATGTGACTTGCTTCTCTCCTACAGCTATTTTTGTGAGATAGTTTTTGATTCGGGGCACATACAGTTTCATTCAATCTTTTTTTATAGATGCATAAAGTAAAAAAAAATGATTTCATTAGACAGTTCGTTAACTGGTTCCTGTAAAAAAAAAATTACTACATATAAGATTGAAGTGGGTTGCATTTTTAAAACATGTTTGGTGGGTCAATTAAAAAGTATGAGAATTAATAAGTAATAAATAAGATTTTCAATTTTAGACAAACCATTGGAGGCCAATAAATGTAAATCACATAGGATTATAGATTGAGGGTTCCAATTGATTTGTGTAATACTTTATTTATTTATTTTTACCAGGCTATTCTTTCTAGCTTTATTTTCCAAAGGTGATTTTGTGGTTGAGTACATGGGACGAAATGATTGATTTCACAGAGTAGCAAAGGAGAAGACGACTCTACTACACTGTATGTGTTGTATTTATGTCACAGAGGAAAGAGAAAACATGGTGGTAAACAGCTAATTTTATTCATAGCCTTGCACCCTCTAATTGTTTCTATAAGTCAAAAGAAATGTGCTGAAGGAGGGATTTCGGCTAGAAAATATATTCAGTTGTTGAGCCTATAGCATATCTGCCGATGTAGAATTAAACCTCACATAGAAATGACCTCCATGAAATACAGCCATAATTTTGTGCCTTTAAAAGAACATTTCATTGTCTTGTAGTTACACATTCGCACCACAGCACTGTCTGCTTATTATAAACATTCACAGCTTGACCAGAAACTCACCTGACATTTAAAAAGAAACAAAGCATTAGATCACTGGGTGAACAGCTATCATAATTGTAGAGTTGGATGCTGAATATTGAATCAGTAAAAGCTTTGCCTTTCTGTCTCTCTATTTTATATGAATTAAGTATTGATGCAGCAAAAGAAGATGGCTCTTTTGGTAGGTTGGGTAATAATGACCACAGGCACTCAGATTGCAGACTGAAGTTGATGGAAGGTCACATTTCTGTCTGTTTGCAATGAAAGACATTAACAAAGGAGATGAAATTACATACGATTATGGAGAAAAATGACCAGCCTTGGAGTACCAAGGTATGCGCCATCTCTGCGTTTCCAACTGGTAAATATTGCTACCTGGCCTGTACATTTCTTTTCATAACAATATTAGGACTAAGTATTACGAGTAATATGTGAACTGCCAAAATAATAGGCAGTGTTGCTACTAATTTTTTTGCACAACAAATATTGGTTTTTTTGCTTTTATCTAGTGCTTCCAGTTCCTCCTGTCATCATTTAATAATAATATTTATTAGGGCATCACCTTCCCTTGGCCTACTTTGCTGCTTGCTGTGATTTATGTACCTCTTAAATGCATCTTACAAAAAAAAAAAGCCACAGTAGGAAGTTTGAGTGAAATTTCAAGTGCCAAAACTTTTTCCTTTTGTCCATTATATTGTTTGATTTTGGTCTATATCTTCAGTAACCTTTTTTATCCATCCCAGAAACATTGGGAGCAAGGCAGGAGAATTCATCATGAATGGGATGCGAGCCCAGTGCACAGACATTTGCACTCTTTCCTACATAGCGGCAATTTAGAGTAGCCAGGTTGCCTACCTGAATGTTTCTGGGAGGTGGGAGGAAACCCGCACAAACATGGGAAGAGCATGTGAAAGGCCACGGATAGTAAACCGAGCTCAGGGTCAAACCAGGAACCCCGGAGCTTGTCAATTTATACAGATTGACAAGATATACCAGCTGAAGTTGCTATGTTACTATTCATATACATTTACACTATATTTACTACTATAAACTACTGTGGTATCTTATCCATACTGTAATAGAAAGGTTGACAGTCATGTCCCTTCTCCAATGTGTTGTGCTTTTTGTCTGTTATATTGTCTCAGCGATCATCAGAGGATGGGGATGAAGATGATGTGTATACCAAGGAGGACTAAACTAGCATTCATTTATTCAATTATCATTATTCATAAACAAAATTAGCATTCATTTATCAATTTAATGTACATCTCATGGATTTATAACACCTTTTGTATATGTTACTCACTTTTGCCCCTGTCTTATTGTTTGTTTGTTTTTTTGCATAATTTATTACATTTTTTTGTAGTCAATCTCAATATTGTTCAAATCCTTCTATGGCATAGGATGCCAGGAATTTCACTAGAAAATTAAAAATTCTAAATTCATTCAATAATTCATTTTCCTGCCACTTTTCTCCATCCCCGGGCACAGATTCCAGTGGGTCCTGGGTCTGCCCTGGGCTCGCCCTGCAGTGGGACTTGCCTGACATGGCACTAGGGCAAACCAACCCGGGGGCACCCCTGTAAGGTGCCCACATCACCTCAACTTATCCTCTCAATTCAGATGAACAGCAGCTCATACATTTGCAGTACAGCACTACAGAGATCTAGCAGATATATTAGAAGATCTTGAAATTGTCTTTTAGGCCTAAGTGAAACATGGAGAACTAAATTATTGCTATTGATTTTGAGATTTTGAGACTTAATTCTGGACACTTCTGATGAGCTCTTCGAGTCTACTCCACACAGCAGAGAGTCACAATGATGTGAAGTGATGAGAGTAGTTCAGAGAGCAGCACATCCCTTAAACCACTAAACCTGAGCAATCAGTCTCTGTCAGACACCAGTTCTGTTCAACCAAGTAAGCCTGTCCATGATAGCGCCACAGTAGGCATCAAGAAGAAACGTAGCCTTGAGAATGTGGAATTAACCAAACGTTCAATTCAAGACAATTCAATTCTATTTGAATAGCACTTTTAATAATAGATAGTCACAAAGCAGGTTAACAGAAATTCTCAAATTATAGAAGGTCATGCAGCTTGCAGCAGTATTGAGGATGTACAGAAAATGGGTGAGAAGACGTCAAGTCAATCAAAAGAAAAAGCGGTAATGCTTTAAATTAATGTTTTACTATTATTTGACACATTAGTTAAAGAACTTCAGCATTAATATATCAGTAACATTAACAAAGGAACAGTTTTTTCTCATCAAGCTTGAAATAGTCTTGTTCTATTGGCAGGTTTGATAATATGGCAGATTTTTTAAAATTTTAATCATTTATTTCTAAAGAAAGAAGCAAAATTACCTGCCAATAGAATAAGAATATTTAAAGCTTGAACTAAATGAAACACATCTGAAAATAGGCTGAATTGTTTTATATTTTATTTATAATAATATCCTAAGAAATATTACATAATTCTTAGGATAGTATTATAAATAAAATATAAAACAATTCAGCCTGGGTTCTAAGGGTTCTAAGCAGAGAAGAATGTATTTGGATGATAATCATCACAGAGGCTACTATGTACACAATGCAGCTCTACAAAAGTCACTAAAGACAAGAGGGAACTGGTTCCACACAAACAGCAAAAGAAAGTAGAAAGCACTGACCGTATGCATTGTGCATACTGCCAAGGGAATGTTATCTACCGGCAAAGGAGCGTCTATAAATTAGGCTTTGAAGGTTACATTCCAAAACCTGGAAAAATAATAAAAATTGTGTCCAGACTCATTCAGAGGTGGATCGTCTGCCATGAATAAGGGGTAGGTCCAAGAGAAGTTGTGAGAACCAAGAAAGTTACAGATCAGTGGCAAAAAAGTTGCATCATGGGAGACAAAGATTTCATAGATCCACACAACAAGATGTACACAATCCAAGCTGTCATGCATGTGGATATGAGAATGAAACTAACACATACAAAACTTCTACTCTTGGGGGAAACAAACTTGGAAAAAGTCTAACGAAGCTTAGTAAGTGTACAAAAGTTAAGTATTGATTAGCAAAGACTATGATTTGGCGCAGACAGTCACTAACTTCCAAGAAATGCATAAAGAATGGTGGTTTATGATTTGATCTATGCAACAGCTGCACAAAATCTGGAAGAGTAAATCTGAAAGAACGCCTACAGTGTTGCCCTTTACAGAAGATGTGCAAAAAACATGCCTTGCTCAATAAAACACCAGATGAATGTATCGAGCAGTTATCAGTGCCTTTCATGAAATGCTGGTCTGATCATTGATCAAAGATCATTTTGACTCAAATCATCCTGCTCAACTGCTACAGACATGGAGAGGTACGGAGTTTGCCGTTATCTGCATCTTTAACCAGGGATCAAAACTATGACGACAGGCTCTTTCTACAGTTCTAAACCTGACGAACACAGACTTGGACCGATTAGTAAACTTGTTTGGGACATGACATCAGAATTCACTGGGAATCCTATCACCTTCCTGGGAAAAAAAAAACAAAAAAACTTGCAAGTCAACAAAGTTCTTATAGCACAAGCACAAGAAAGTGCGGACAGTTTAAGGGCAAGAATTTGGAGGAGAACCCAAATGGTATATAACACGCACCTCCATTTTATTTTACACTCGTTTGTTCACTCAGTCCTCTATAGGTACAAAGATCCCTATGTACCTTCTAAATCACATGAAGCAAAAGTGTCTGTTGTAAGATCAGAAATGTCGTCATATCTTTTGATACAACGGTCTCTGTTCGATACGTCTGCATACCAAACAACACGTTCAACAGACTGCATAATAAAGTGAATAACCTATTCATCATAAATACCAGTTATATTTCCTAAGATATAATACACATTTAAACTTAATCAAGCCCACACTCCCTCTTCTGACAAAACAGCTTATACACCAACATACTAGCTGGTGGAGATAACACACACATGCATGCACACACACACACTCACTATCTCTCTCTCTGCTGATTAAAGACAGCATTCCCCAGCTAAATCAGTCCGGGCCATAGTGGACCCAAGTACAAACCTTAACTGCTGAGCTTGTGGAAGGATAACATAAAGGGGTACATCTGGGCTCTAGACTAGTCAGTTTAATAAAATGACTTGCCAAATTACCAAAGGACAATTAATAATAATAATAATAATAATACTTTTTATGCACGTTTTCGCAGACTACAAAAGAGTGTCGGAAAGTGTAGTACAACATCGCAACAAAAAAACAAGAATCCACAGACAAGTAAAGAAGTCCATCATTTCTATGTATTAGACCTCATCCATAAATTTAAATCAATATTAGATTTGCTATGGGCTGAAGCTAGTGTGCAAGTTGGCTGAAATTGTTCATTACATAATCAGTCACTTCAGCAGACCCACCATAAGCATAGATAGCCAGACACACTACATTCCTGACAGTGGAAGAGAAAGCAAAATGTAGTCTCATAAGCCAGACGTCTGGTATTCTTCAGAATGTCTGGAATTTTTTGTCACTAAACATGGCCGAGAGCCACCTACATTCACTGGAAATGGTCACTTGACTGAAACGAGAAAAGCGGCATAGTCAATTATGCAAATTATGCAAATGCACAAGATTATCTTGTTTACTCACCACTGAATTTTTTTCAAGCAAAACTTATTTAATAACTTTTAAAGCCTCTATGACATGACCTATGGCATTGACCTATAGTCAATCCAATGACTATCTTGCTCCAAAAAGCTTATTTTGCCAGCATTCAAAAGTTTTACTACTGTAGACTGACACAAGGACGTGCAGAAAGCAGTCAGATTGCAACCTCCAAGATTCTGAAGGTTGTGGCCAGAAAAAAAAAAAAGGATATCAGATGCTCTGTGCCCCCCTGGGCAGAGCGTCAGAGGTTGAGACTATGGTGAATGTAAGGTGTTATAGTTCGACACGCCCACCTCCTGAATCCTAGTTTAACTCCTGGTCTTAGTAAATATGACACACCACTGAGAAACTCCCAAATGCTCTGCCATCAAAGATTACATCAAAATAATCTTTATACTTTGCTCCTATTCTTAGGCCCGATTCTCTGCTTTCTAAAAATGAACTGGCATTTAGGACCAAAATTTTACACATACTGGCCCAGGCTCGCTTTCAAAAAAGATGTATTAATTATTTAAAACATACAGTACTGTGCAAAAGTCTTAGACTTCCTACATTTCCATATTAACTTTGTCTTTGATGCTTATTTTATACCTTCTACATTAGTGTTTCAGTAGGGAAAAAAAAGATCTCCAAGCATTCATTTTTCAACAAATCCAATGTTACAGAAATGTTTTTATTTTTATCAGATCAGATATTGGACCATATTAATTAATAGACTGCATTTTTGATAAAAGCATGATCAAGGGCGTCTGGGATTTTACCTGCAGAGAAAGAAACAAGTGAGAGCCAAAGTCTGCAGAAGAACTGTTCTAAAAACTAATCTTACTCAACTTCACACATAAAACCAAATTATAATTCCCTAATTTCTCCATGTCTTTAAGATCATAGGAAAACCACATGTGTGCGTGTGTGTCCACAAGTCTTCAGTTCTCAGAGGGAATAGAGGCTATCTGAGGGTTAACCTGAAAGAAGCTTTTGATCATTTTTTCCCCCCCAGCATGTGCTGAGACTCACAAGAGCAAGCATAATACACAGCAGGCAGGAGAGTATGATTTTCTTTTCATATTCTGAAGCACCATCTGCCTTTACAGCTGGTAACTTGCAGTGTGAGATTAGAGCAAAATAAATGACAAGAAATGAATGATATTTCTCTTGAGAAATATAACAGAAATTATTGGGGAATGCAAGAGGAGATTGCTGAGGCCACACTTTAGAATGAAGTCAGACAGCAGATAAACGCAGTTGATTTTAGGCACATGGCAATGGCGACTGCAGATTTCAAAAGTCAAGGTGCAATGACTTGCTCTCCAAAAAAAAAAAAAAAAAAAAAAACATGAAGTTTTATGTCTTAGGTTTTTAAAGTCAGCTACTCCATCAAGCTAGCGCTTCACACGCTGTTAATTTATAACCGACCCTTGTTTAGACGACTTGCATACACAGAAAATAACTGAGACAGGAAGTACTCCTCCTTGCAAAATATCACTATCTGATAATAATACTGTTGGACCATGTTGAAGCTTTTACTGGATGATTACAGATCCCAGATCATATAAGAACATCTGACGTCATGCAAGTAAGGAGTAAAACATGAGTGGGCATGCTGTTAAAGGAAAATAATTCACCCTGGGGTTAAAGTTAATTATTTTCCTATGACAGAACTTCCCAAAACATTTTATTCTTCTTATACCACAGTAACTGGCAGTGTGTTGCAATTTTTAATTTATTAATGAACTACACAGCATGCTTTTTAAACCATTTATGTACGTTTAATGTTATGGACCATCCACAAAACAAGTTAGTTCATGCTAATACTTACATTAGAGCAGCTATAAACAGTCATTCCTTTACCAGTCTCATGAAACCACCAGTTACCCACGACCTACCTCAACCTACTCTGTCCTGAAGACTTTCCCAAGTCAGAAAACTGACTGTTACAAAAGTGCTGACACTGGAGACTCCTTCCATAAATGTTAAATAAACCTGTCCCAAAAGAAGGCTTCATGATAAACAATTATAGATTGTTTTTCTTTGTTAAATAACACTTTAATTATTGGCTTTAGATTATTTAGATCATCCTCCATACAAGATACTACAGAAGCAATAACATATTAGAACAAGCGCATTAATATAAAACCGTCATTTAAATTATAGCTGGAACTATTGTCATAGTCGTGCTGTTATAGACAGTTAATTAGCACCATCTGACCGGAATTTTTTGTTGATCAGATTTGAGAATTCAGCAACGCTGTGGTATTTGTCCATTTACGGAATAGCGTTCTTTTAAAAAGAAATTTAAAAAATAAAAAATAAAAAAATTAAAAAATTAAAAAATTAAAAAATACAACATATACAGAAGCTCTACCAAAAACTGTCCAAACGGTTGTAGGGCATTACAGTTCAGGGGTTTTGGCCTATATGTTCTGGGCCATATCATGCTTGAGGTATGTTCTCATCAAGGTTAAGTTGTGGCTGTTCCCGGCAGCTATATTTAGAGGAGTTTAATGCAGATATTCCACAGCTGTATGTGGGCCAGATGAAAGTGGTATGTGTAGGCTGGCACTGCACTCTCTCTCATTTGCTGAGGAGAGAAGTGAAATTTGCAGTAGGACTCTAGGCATGTTGCTTTTAAATAATACTTGTATTTAAAAAAAATCTGAAATTTAACTTAAAGGATTATCATTTTCACCATAAATACTTTGTTAAATATCCCATATGTATTAAATAAAAATCATTGCATGTATGAAAATCATTTCAGTTCCTATAGTTGCGATATCTGCCACAAACTCCGATGTGCAATAGGACCCAATGAGGTTCCCACTGTGATTAAGCGTCTATGGTCCTTTAAGATTTGCCAATTTGCCAAAGCATCCAAGCCAGAACACAGCCTGCCTTCAAGTAACATTACCAGTTTATGGTCCTTTAAGCTATAACTACCCAGGGGCCCATTTGGCTGTCTCTCACTGTCCCTGATGCCCAATACATTGTAGGCCTTTGCTGAGGAAGTGACCTACAAACTGTCTGCAGACTACTTCACTGAGTACACACTGCACACTATCACTTACTGCGGCACTCGAGAACCAATTGTGCATACTCGACTCTGCTCCCCTCCATCTGTGATGAGCTCAACCTTAACTACCAGATTACTTGACTCTGAGATTATTGCAACATGAGGCCCATGGGTGATTGCTGGGATAATCTGGGAACCTGAGCTGGCTCTCTAGATGCTCCTTTAACTGCTAGTCTTCAGCTTTCCTAGCACCTACAGCTGCACAAGAATGGCTAGAATAATTTAAAAAAATAACAAAAATTAAATCAAGAGATATTAAATGATTATTTCCCATCTCATGTTCCTTAAAATGCATAAATTAAAATAAAAATTGTCCTTAGAGGCTTTTTAATTGTTTAATAAAAACAAACCTAGAAACTAACTAACTAAATAAATATGCCATAATGTACGCAGTCATATTCAGTGACCTCCATAATTACCGACAACCTTCATAAAAATGACTCTCAGGGGAGTCACTAAATAATAATTGCAAGTGCAGCAATAAATTTGAAACCAGTGTTTTTACACTACTTTAAAAAAGATTTTTCTTTCAAAGAATTTTTTAATGAAACCATACAATATCTCCATGTATTTGAGCTCAAAATCATTAATAGCATATGTTCTTTTTGTATAAGAATATTCATTTTCATGAAGGGTGCCAATAATTCTGGAAAGGTTATAATAAAGTATGAGGGCTCCCGAGTGGCACAACAGAAAAGCTTCCTCCATATCATCGTGAGATTGCAAGTTTGAATAATGATGACAGACATCAGTGGGCATGAGGGTCAATCACAGCAACACTAGCCAGTCGTGGGTGTCTGTGAGCTCATGGATGAGGAAAAGGGTGGGTAGCGCTTTTCTCTGAGTGTGTGTTTTGCTGCCCTGTGACACAGCATGTGCATCAGAGCTGGCTGATGTGTG
Organism: Pangasianodon hypophthalmus; assembly: GCF_027358585.1. Lineage (NCBI taxonomy): Eukaryota > Metazoa > Chordata > Actinopteri > Siluriformes > Pangasiidae > Pangasianodon > Pangasianodon hypophthalmus. The sequence continues at coordinate 6,218,170 of NC_069712.1, read as the reverse complement.
GGAATTGCCAGTCAATTATGTTTAATTAAGCCAAAGATTGTGATTCTAATTCAAATATTATTAGATTTGCAGCCCTACTAGCAGCCTTGTATATGATAAAATCATATTGCATATTTATGCATTTATAACCTTCGCTGATGTCTTAAACCACAATCAAATAACTCAAGGTAAAATCTACTGTCACAAATAATCAGTTATGGGTCAAGATCAGTGGTCAAGTCATAAACTTTTTTAACAGAGACCTGGATGCTTTAAATGTCATTTTCCAGCTAGGACAGTTAATCTTGAAATAGTGGCATTAGACACACTGAGAGGAAAAAAAAGAAAAAAAAAAAGAGCAAGAGCGACAGAGACAGAGTGCAAAGCTGAAACCCAGAAGGTAGCAGAGATGACACAGAGACAGCGGTTAAACACAAACCTCTTTCCCTCCCTCATGGTACAGCAACCTCCCCTGGCATTTCATCACTCCCTCATTAAATCAAAACGCAGTGCTGTATTAATAGCCCGTCAGCACCGTTAACATTTGTTTTATGTGAATTCATTCAAACCTGGGGTTTTTACAAATGGCACAGCTCGCAACAATCGCGACATGAAAAATTAGTCTTGTATTTTGTTACCCCCCCCACCCCATACTCGTACGATGAATTTCAATAAGCAACACGACTGCCTGCACCTTTGCTCTGAAGACAATGAAAAATGGTGCTGTTTCTGGTTTTCAGACATATTCCAACATAATGCCAGTTCCTTTGTTCAAGGCCACAGGTTGCACAAGGAGATAAGATGATAATGAAGATAAACGTAGTAAATTAATGTCTTGACAGAATGTGTCATTGGGTAAATGTTCTTTGGACACAGGTATCTAAAAGGAGAAAAATAATTACTTCTGTTAGTAAAGACAGTATCACAAGTCAATGAATACTAATAGACCGCTGTATAATTCAGAGACAGGGTTTCACATATCCAATCTCCTGTGCATCCTCTGTATTTAGCACAAGTCCTTTAGCCATATTTACAAGGCAGTGTGTTTCTTCATTTCATAAAACACCCAGGGTGTTCTGAATTGGTATTTTCTGAGAGGAGGTGAGAGAGAGCTGACAACAGCTTAAATTGATTTTAGGAGAGGACCGACAATCCATTTCCCCTTAGCTGATGGCAAAGGACGAGGAGAAGAGGTTGGGCATTCGGGGGTTGACAGCGCTTTCCTATTTTCAAAGACAAACATGCTCATAAAACCACATTTTCAACTTTGGATGCACAGTAAGGTTAAAATTGCAGTACTGCACAGACTCAAAATTACATATTCCAGATTTCAATATGTAAAAAGTTGTAAAAGCCTGTGGTCAATAAAAGACATTTGATGGAGGGAAAAAAAAAAAAAAAAAACAGGCTCTGGGAGGATTTAATTAAAGATGTTAGTTTTAGCGCTTCCTTCCTTTATTGCTTCAAAACAAACTTTGTGTCTTGTTTGTAATTAGAGCAGTGCTCTTGTGATTTGGTTTGCAAGATTGGCGTGTTTAATTGGGTTTCAGTTTCCTCTCTTTTTACTGGTTTATTAGGAACACAACCTCATCTGAGAAGGTAATATATTCATTCATTATCTTATCAGGTCCAAATTATTTTAATAAAATAATTTATCTTGGAATGGATAAACCGAACTGATAAAAAAAATAAAAAAATAAAAAATCATCTCACAAGAAGAGCAAAAAGAAACATCACTATAAGAAAAATAATTATGTATGTTCACAAGATAGGAACCAATAGATAGATGATAAATATAGCTACCATTGATTTGTTATGTTTTTCCAGCTGGCTACATCAATAACAAAAGATAAAGAATGTGCCTTGTACAGTGCAAGAATCGGTCTACAAATGTGAACTAACAGAACTAATTGGATGACAGCAACCAGCACGCTCAGCCTTATTGTTAATTAACAAACTAGTTCAATTAATCCCATTCATCAGTCCTGTATGATCTTATTTCTTTTTCATCAAATATCTTGAGCACAGACTTTCACACTTCCTACCTATTTGAATTTCAGCCACGGAAATGTTTTGGATGAAAAATAGTCAAAAACTGTATTTTTTTTTTTTTAAATCAAGAGAGATAAAAGGACAAAAATTTTGGTAGAAAATAGATTTTTAAATAAGCTCTCCCATGCCAGACAGCAAAGACACATTGAAACAGTCTGAGCAACAGCAGATCAACATTGAAAACATTGCCTGTGTGGAAACATTTCACAGAGTCTATGAGAGTCATTCGACAAGTGATTTGTAATCGCTGTTCATGCCTGGTATCAACAAGGGGTTCAACACCCGAGGACTTCTCCAGTCCAGGATTTGATGGACCACCTGAAGACACAATATCCAGCACATTATCCAGAATACTGTACAGCAAAACAACAAAAGCAAAAAGGAAAGTCCCTGTTAGCACAACCAATGCCAGGTTTTGAAAAGATGAAAAAAATCTCAAACAGTACCAAAGCACAAAATTAAACAAATGGAATTCTTTGCCTTGGATGACAAACTACTCTTAAGGACCTTGGATTCTGTAGGCTGATAATACATATTGAGCCTTATTGTATTTTTCATGTACATTTCCACCAGAAATGCACTATGTTGTTGCAGATAGATCCATGAGAAACTGACTAAAAATCTTTATTAGTTTCTGGTTTCAGTTTCTGGTCAGACATTTTCATTTCAGAGCATCACGACTGATGTCATTTTGAGTCACTGCTGCATTGTAAATGTTATCATTATTGAGGAACAGTGAGGAAGTGTTTGAAATTGTGAGAACCGCTACTGATACAGCACTAGGGGTTTACTTTTTTTTGTCAGAAGATGAGCTATGCTGTATCCAAAGTTCATATAGTGCTTCCTAGATAGAAGCGTTTTTGAGATTAAACAGATTTAGTATTTGTAGCATTCCAATAACAGCTGGGATACATGCGTGTACTCTAATATCTAGCTGAATACGAGTGAGCATACAGTATCAGTATCTGTGGTAGACAGGGAATTAAATTAATGTTTTAATTTCCACAAATTTGGACAGTAAAAAGCCTTGCTCAGAATGATATTTTAACACAGCAAATCCTCCTTCTGGCCAAATAATAACAGTCAGTTGTATAAATATGTGGAGTAGGTTGGTACAAGATAAAAAGTTAGATGGCTATGAATATTTGATGATGCTTGGTCAGAAGCTTTTGGTTTTTTTCAAGCAGCAGCTCATATATTTGGTGAATCAGAATCAGGTAACAAAATGGTATTCAACATTCAGCAGCATAATGCAGATAGAGTACAGGTCAAGAGCTTCAGTTAATGACATCAGAATGGGGGGAAAGTGATCTCTGAGACTTTGACCCGAGCATGGTTGTCGGTGCCAGATGGGCTGGTTAGAGTATTTGTGAGTGGCAGTTCCCTGGCAAAAATGCCTTGTTGATAAGAGAGAAGAATGCCCAGACTGGTTCAAGCCAACAAAGTCTAGTAACTCAAATAACAACTCTTTACAATCGTGATGAACAGAAAAGCATCTCAGAATGAACAGCACTTCAAACCTTGAGGCGGAAGGGGTACAACAGGAAAAGATCACATCAAGATCCACTACTGTCAGTGAAGAACCAGAATCTGAACCTACAGTGGGCACAAGCTCACCAAAAGCTGGGCAGGCAAAGATTGGGGAAAAAAAAAAAAAAAAAAAAAACTAGACAATACTTTTCATTTTTTCAACTGTCCAGCATACCATCCATCATTGGATGTTTTTTGGGGTTTTTTTTTTGCACTCTTCTGTGTAAACTCTAGAGATTGTTGTGCAGTCAGCAGATCAGCAGTTTGCGAAATACCCGAACCAACCCATGTTGCACCAACAACCATGCAATGGTGAAAGTCACTGAGATTACAGTATCTGCATGATTTTATGCATTGCTCTGCTGCTACATGATTGGCTGACTGGAGAATTGCATGAATGAACAGGGGTAGTGGTGTTCCTATTAAAGTGGACATGAATGTATAGCAGCATCAAGTTCTCACAAATAGCATGAGGCCTACACTCTAGTTGTCAGTAAATGCGATCTTTGGAATCCTAATAAGGCATTGAGAGACAGAGTGTGTGATAAAGCAAAGAGAAGCTGTAGAGGAAAACTGCCTCAGATGATATATTGATGGAATGATGAACAACATCGGTGTCCCTTTTTTTTTTTTTGTCCGAGCGTGTCTCAGTGTACTAATCTCTCTTGCGGTTCTCGCCGGTCTGTCCCTAGAGGAAAACGGAGCACTCTGACTCAGTCTTTGGCAAAGTCCTATAAAGGCTAACCATGTCCATCACAATGACTGATAATTCCCTATTTTAGTTCCGTCACAGAACCGAATTCATGTCACTTGTACAAATTGATCACTTGTCTTTATTCGCATCCACATTTCATAATCTGAAGCCATTCTTCTCCTTTTTGTGCTTCCAACATGGAGGTAAAATGTTCAGGCTTCTAGCTCTACAAGGAAAAGTGAAGAGTAGATTTACCACTTGTCAAACACTTTCAAACACTTCTCTTTGCTTTAATGGCAACTTGTCATGCAATAGGTATTTTAAACAGAGCCTCGCCTGTTCAACAAATCCCCCAGACGTCCCTCGCCCACCGGCACACCTCAGCCTGCCAGCCAGACAGCCGGGGACAGAAGCTTGCATTAAAACTGCAAATATTCATGAGAGAGAGAGAGAGAGAGAGACGTTCTTTAGGGAATGTGTGATCATCAGTTTTTGTCCGTCACTGTCAATCTGAACAAGCGGACCTTGGGGACATTGTTAGCCTTCGATTATCTGGCATGAGAAGCAAGAACCTTAAAACCAAGCCAAAAACATGGTTATGACTGCTTACATTATAGAAGACTCTCACTCTCAGGTTTTATGAAAGCTGCATTCTTCATGTACAAGAAGATAATTGATGTATTTATGTTGGTAATATGTAATATTGTCAAGAATTTCACTATTTCTTTTTTTTTGTTGTTGTTTTAATGCGAAAAGAAACATGATCAGTAAATACGTAATCACTGACTAACCTGAGTTTTGTTTGCCTAATACACATTTAATGAGGAGGTCACATACGACAGGACAAACTCATACCTGTGGTTATCTCTTATTTCTTCCATTTTTCAAACTAATCGCAAGTCAGAAATCAAGTTGCGAGTGGTGAAAAACAATTTCAAACCACACATGCCAAAGAATTGGTCTGAGGAACGTCATACCTAATTTGCATGCAACTGGGAAAATCTCAATCGAAAATATTGCTTACTGCACCATCCCTTTGTTGCTTGTCGCTGAAATCACAGCTTAGTGTCATGCACGTATGTTTAAAACAATGTTCGTTTGTCCGTCACTTGTAGGTAAGGAATAGATATAAGTGAATTAAGGACCAAGTTCCATGCAACTAAATTGTCATTTGTATTTTATTTGAAACAACTTTGATCTAATTGGAACATATATATATAATTGAGATCCTGATTACTCTATCTAGGCACATGTAGTATTGAGTATTTTATCTATTAACTCCTTTTTACTCCAAATGCACCTCTGTTTAAAAAAAAAAAGCATGGATTTAGAGTCCAATTAAATACAAAGATATTGATTTTTATTTGGATACCTTTTTTCCCCCTTTATTTAATTGCCATCCCCATTCATTTTTTTTCTGTCAGTGACTCCGAGCATGATTAAACTGTAATAAAACACATATTGGCTGAGTGGCTTTCACCGCATTGCCTTTACCTCCAGTGTGATGAAGTACCTATAAAGACTGTTCACGACATTCATAAACAGTAAGAACCCTGTAACTTTAAACCAGTTTCAATTTGATTATCGTCACAAGCAATCAAAGGAAGAGAGGGCATGTCACTTGCTCCGTCTTAAAACAACTGGAAAAAAAAAACAAATTACATCAGGTCATTGTTGCTTATTGATTACATTTTACTCAGAAGTATAGGTCTATGCAACTCTGTGTATAGGTGCTGGATATGGGTGTAACATTACATAAAATTCAGATTCATTAAGGTGGTGATTCGATGATGCATTTTCGTTACAGCAAAAATAAACATTGCCTGAATGTGGCTTTTCATTTTCAACTGTATAACATTCAGCATTATAAACTTTAATGACAGTGTTTATGGGATCCATTCAGACTCTTAGCAGCATATACCAAAATGAAGTTTGTGCATTAGAATGTAAAAAAAAAAAATAAAAAATTGTTTAAGCTGTTACTGGTGTGACTGATAAGGGAGGCGTGTCTGAAGCATGGAAAACAGCATGCTTAGGAGAAGCGTGTTATTTTTATATCCCCACAGCTTCTCATTTCTAAACCCCCCTACCCTCTTGTTAACATGCTTACTCACACCCAGGGGCAATCTAGTGTAGCCAATCCACCTACCTGTATGTTTCTGGGAAGTGGGAGTAAACTGGAGAACCTTTAGGAAACTCAAACAGATACAGGGAGAATGTGAGAAACTCCAGACAGACAGTAACCCAAGCTCCAGGAGCTGTGAGGTGGCAACGCTACCCACCTTGATGAAAGAAGTTTAAACCAAAAAAAGTTAACAAAATAGTTCCTTCTTGGATGCTATTGACAGTCACATATTAATGGGCCTTGGTGGCTCAGTGGTTAAGGCTCTGGGCTCAGGAGGTCACAAATTTAAGCCCGAGAACCTCCAAGCTGCTACTGTTGGGCCATTAAGCAAGACCCTTAACCCTCTATGCTCCAGGGGCACTGTATCATGGCTGACCCTACACTCTGATCCCAACTTCCTAACAAGCTAGGATATCCGAAGAACATAATTTAACTGTGCTGCATGTGTATACGCTACAAAGACTTCTAATTATAAAAAGTGACGTGCAAGTTGTTCAGGGTGGATCGGTCCTTTAAGACAAAAGACTTGAAAACAAAAGCACTCATGCTCCTGTTAACGGCAATGCTTCATTTGTGCAAATTCCCAAGCAACTGTCATATTCCCTTCTTTTGCTCCCTCAACACCAACGGCATCCTCAAAAAAAATAACAGCCTTTCACAGCAGTGTCTAAGGGGAGTTTTACCATCTTGTTTGCTTTGCTGCTATGGTTTATCTTCCTCCTTTTGTAATTACACTTGACACTTATTGAGGGTTCTTAGTATAGTTATTGGTCCTTAGCTTCTAGATTGGAAGCCTTTCTGATAAACACTTTATATAGGGTTCTGCATAGAACCTTTAAGGGTTCTCCTGGGGGTCAACCAAAATAACCGTTATGTTTAAATATTTTTATATGTTTAACTTGCTTTCAATTACATTTCATTTTATTTGTAAAGAACATTGAATTGCCTTGTGTATGAATGGTGCTGTATAAATAAATTTCCCGTTCCTTAAAGGCATGCTGAATGAGCATAAGATGTGTTGCATACTGTATCATGAATGCACATGAGCATAAATTAATTTGAGCAGTGTCGTCAATTACCAAATAAGTGCTATAATACTAAATATCAAAACTCAAGACGTCATGCCTTGTTCCTGTCCCCAAGAAAAAGCAACCAAACATCTTCAAACACCTTAACCCTTTGCAGTTCACCTACCAGCCCCACATGGGAGTGGAAGATGCCATCCTCTTTCTGCTGAACAGGGCTTATACTCACCTGGACGAGGCAGGCAGCTATGCGAGAGTCATGTTTTTCAACGTCAAGCGCTTTTAACACCATACGACCTGCCCTGCTCAGGACTAAGCTGCTGGACATGCAGTTGGATGTTCCACTAGCGGCCTGGATCACCAACTACCTCACAGGTCGGCCACAGTATGTACGTCTGCAGAGCCACGGTTCAGATACAATAGTGAGCAGCACGGGGGTACCTCAGGGGATGGTCCTGTCTCCCTCTGTTCACACTCTATACATCAGACTTCAGATACTAGTGACAATCCTGACATCTGCAGAAGTTTTCTAATGACTCTGCCATTGTTGGTTGTATCAGCAGAGGACAGGAGGCTGAGTACAGGAATGTGGTGGACAGTTTTGTGGAATGGTGCAAACTAAATCACCTGCAACTCAACATCACAAAGACCAAGGAGTTGGTGGTGGATTTCAGGAGGCAGAGGAACCATCCAAACTCAATCAGCATCCGGGGAACAGAGGTGGACATTGAGGACTACAAGTACCTGGGCATCCACAGGCGTCCACCTGGCTCTGTACAAGAAAGGTCTAAGCCACCTGTATCTTCTCAGGAGACTACGATCTTTCAGTGTCTGCAGAACTATGATGCAGATGTTTTATCACTAAGTGGTGGCCAGCATCATCTTCTATGCTATAGTGTGCTGGGGCAGCAGGATGAAGGCAGCCGATGCCAATAGACTCAATAAGTTCCACTCCCAGCTTCTGTCCTGGGAGGGGAACTGGAGTCTTTGGTGGAGGTGTCAGAGAGAAGGATGCTGAGGAAACTACTCAGTATAATGGACAATGTCTTTCATCCCCTGCACGCCACGCTGGAGGCACAACGGAGCACATTCAGCCATAGACTAAGACCACCGAGGTGTACCACAGAATGCCACAGGAGGTCTTTTATACCAATGGCCATCAGTCTGTATAACTCCTCCCCCTTCTGCAGGGAGTAAAGTTGTAGCATCGGACACTGAGAATAAGAGTATCACTATCATGTGCAATACCATTATTGTTACTATTTATTACTTTTCAATATCACTGACAGTACATCTGTGAATAATAATGTGCAATACTGTGGGCATTATCATTTTTCTGCTATTCTACCATTTGAATGTGCAATACCATGCGCAATATCATGTACAATGTCACTTTCTACTTTTCACGCTACTTTTCTACTTCTCCACTTATTTTTTGTGTACTTAGTTATTTTTTTACTAAAGTAGCTCACTTTTTTGCTATTCTATTACGCACTGTGGTTATTTTTACTACTTCATTTATTACTATATTGTCTTTTATGCCTACATTGTTGTGATATATCTGTTTGAGCAACCTCTGGCACAAGAATTTCCCTCGGGATGATTAAAGTTCCATCTTATGTTATTTAACTCAAATTAGTGAGTATAATTTTTTTTTTTTTTTTAAAAAAGTTATGATAAAGTTGGTATTTGGATCAATTCAATCTAAGTCTAATCAAGAAAAATCAATACCACAATGTGGGAAAAAAAAACTCTAGACCTAGATTAATCCTAATTTATACAATGTACCAATAGCCTACACAAGAGTCCTTCAGTGAGCATTATAATCAGCAGCTTAACAATTAGGTACATTGCAGTGAGGCAGTTAAGCACAAGCACAAATGTATTGCGTCTTGTCAGAAAGATTTGAGTCTTGGCTATTTATGACCATGGGAGCTTGCTCATTATTCACCGTATTAGTTGCAATGATGACCATCTTGTTCTCCATCAGAGCATTGCTCTATGCAGGGCAATTAATTATGAACTGCTGTCAGTCAGCTGTAAATTATCCATTAGTGAGCATGATATCCTGCAAGTGAGAGTAATTCATGTGCTTTTTTAAGTGACTCTAATCGAGGGTGGTTGATAGAAGATGAAGAATAAGAGAAATTGTTGGAGGAATAGTAACAGTCGTACGTGCCTAATTTACACCAGGGTAATGGTAGAAAAAGCAATACAGTTAGGAGTTAACCAGTGTTAAACTGTTAACCTGGATGCATACTGCTCATACACTAAAGTGGAGAAAAATGGATACCGATGGACAGAGAGAATCTTTCACAGTAGCCTATACTATGTGAATCAGGATAAATATTAGTTAAATTAGATAAATTAGTAGATGTTAAAAGACATCAGTATTTTGGTCAACTTCAATTGTCCTTTTTGTCAGGTTAGTCAAATATTACTACTTTGGGATAGGTGTTTCTCTTGAATGTACAAAGCATCTTAATTTTTTAGTTTTTTAATAAACTACGAGTAGTACAAGTTATCACTCAATATGCCAAAGAGCATTTTTTTCCCCTCCCCAATAAAATGAGCAAATGGACACGTTAATCTGGAATGATCTGCGCAGGTGTTTTATAATCTCCAATATTAACAAATACTTCCTAGAAGCTCCGCCCCCTTCCTCCAGCTCATGCACTTTTGCTTTCTGTCAAGGTAAATGGAGAGAACTTGGATTTTATTTCACATTAATGAACACTATCAGTGTATGTTCTACTTAGCTAACATTAAAAAAGTATATATTTAACATTTGTTTACTAGATTTTTTTTTTTTTTTTTTACAGATGTCCAAATGGTCAAAATGGCTCTTTCTAGTTTTGGCTAAAAAAAAAAAAAAAAGAACAAAGATTTGGACCCAAAAAGATTAAAAGGGCCTACAATGAAGTATCAAATCACATAAGGCAATTAAATGATCTGTTTTTGTTTTGTTTTTTTGACTGGCTCTCTGCCGCTCTCTCATGCTTAACACCGAGCAGTATCAACAGAGAAAAATGTTTGCCATGTGAACATAAGACAATCAATTTTGATTTCTAAAAGGATTAGATCAAAATGTGATTTTTTTTTTAAACAGTTTACTGCATATTACAGTAGAATCACTTAAAAATCCACCAGCCTCTCCTACTCTCCTTAAAACTGAAATGGTGGAATGCTTGTTGTCCCGTCCTGGGCAATTAAAATAGTTAACTGCAGTAATTTAAAATGCAAAAGTGCAATCAGGGAAAAATCCATACCATACAAGCTTTAACTCAACATTATTTCTTACCATATCTTTAAATAATGTTTTTACCAGTGTCCACAAACCATCAAACCCTTGAGATGTTAAATGATCTTTCCATTCATTTGAGTATCTTTCAGAGCACTCATGAATTTTCTTTTATTATACTAATCTACGTACTTGGCCACAGCACTCTCTTCGAAGTGCGCACACAACCAAAAATAGAGATCAGGCAATTCCAGCATTATAGAAGTGCATTTAAACTCATATTTACTTGCCTGAACAAAATCTGCATTAATGACACGGTTTAAATATCCTGTTGTGTGAGCTTTCAAAGAGACCACAGACCAATGGCCAAAAGAGTGATATGTAAATTAACATCACAGACATATAGCAGTAACAACGCTACAGCATATTTTCAATTTTATGACCATTATACACAACGTTACACAAAATAATACTTTTTACCACCATGATTGCTTCCATCATTAGCAGATCATTGACAGGGACTAGTATGGCAGACATTACACATAATCTAATAAAAGTCTAATAATAAATGAGTTTAAAAAACATGCTGTTATTTACCAAAGTAAAATGTACAGTTGCTGATAATGTGAGGTTTTTAACATGTAACACTTTTGGAAGAAGTCTCCCGGGTCAGCGGTAATGCCATAACTTATTTTTCCAACCTTTCCAAAATTGCCTTTTTTTTTTTTTTGTCTTATTAACATGATGAGAAAAAAAAAAAAAAAAAAAACAGAGAGAGGCTGGTTATAGCTGCTATAAAAGTAAGCAATATGAGGAAATGACTTATTTTACAAACATTCCATAACATCAGACGTAACTATAAATGGATAAAAGGTACAGCGTGGCGTTCTTTAATAAATGCTGCCGAATTGCTGTGGTACATGAGGAATAAAACTTCGAGACATGCTGTTATAGTAACATAAAACTTTGGGTTGGTAACAATCATCACACCACCCTGTCACTGATTATTTTCCTATAACGATACACCCCCAAGTGCTTCATTCCTTACACACAACATGAAATGCTTTTAGTTTTCTAAACACATGTTGTTTTGGTATGTACATTACTGATGAAAATCCAGAGTTGTGGTTGTGACGTGTATGAAACAGTGCTTAACAATGATATGGAAATCACAAGTGCATAGTTAAACATTAACTAAAGTAAGAACTAAAAATAAATGAAGAAAGAAATAAAAATCTCAGGTGTTGATTTGTGTGGAAGTGTCCTTTATATCTAAAGGATAAATTATTTAAGCATTCGAATAAACCTAAATGGGCCGATTAACAATGTTTTTTCCTGTGCTTTTGTGTTAAACTTCTTACTGATAAGTAGAAATGCAAAATACTGAATACCCCCTTTTTTATAAGAGCAGTTATCCTCGGTCTTGTGTCACAGCTAGTGTTGCTACAACAGTTAGTATAATAAATTTCGAGTGTTACCCAAAACAAGGCCAAGGTACTTTAAAGGGAAATGGTGCGGCTTGAATGGATAAGTATGTATCCTTCAAATAATAAGCACTAACCAGCATGAAAATGGAGAAACTTTTCCAGGTCACTGTCCACTGATCTGAGCCACAAATAATTGCATACTAAAGCAACAAAGCATCACCATATGTATTTCACACCATATAATGACATTAGCATTCATCATCATCATTAAAAAACAGCAAGCTAATGTCAGAAATAATGTCAGGCGCTCATACATGCACACACAATCACATATTTCATGACACTCATGTAAATGTCTACCAGCCCATCCCTCTTTTGTGCATCCTATCAGAAATGCTCATAAATATCCACATGCAAACTGTATGTACCAGAATGTCAGACAGCAGTGAGGAACAGAAACATTCTTACCAGTTTGCTGTCTTCTTCAGGAAGTACTCTTCTCTCTCCTCCCTCTCATCAGCTTCATTCTATCTATCTGCAAGCACAAGACAGAGACAGAGAGACCAAGAGAAAGAGAGAGAGAGAGAACACTGAGTGAGATATTACATGAAGCAAAAGGTAAACCACAGCACAAGAGGGATGAGTGCCGCTGTATTGCTTTTAAGCCTGGCTTCATCAGGAGGACTGCTGGAGCTTACATGTGGGGAAAAAACACAGTTTGGAAAGGTCACAGAGGCAACAAGAAAAAGGTGGGAGAGTGAACAAAGAGAAGCGATAGATGAGAAAGAGAGATAAAACAAGAATTGAGACCTCTGAAAAAAGACACTCACTATCTTCTCCTTATCATCCTATTTATCCTCCAATGCTTTTACATCTTGGGCAGCTCTATAACACAAATATTATACCTTTACAAAAATGTTGGTTTGTTTTGATAAATTTGTGAAAATATTAGTTTTATTTTTGGTCCTAATTGTAATAGGTCAAAATTACAGAATAAAAAGTGGCATCTTTGATTAAACCCAGTTAATTAAAAAAAAAAAATTAAAGCCATAGAATAACTTTTCTTCTCTGTGCAAACACTAACAATAGTGAATCAAAGATAATAAATTTTTTTAATTTTCATTTTAATACAGTTAAAAAATAATATTTTAAAAATTTGTGCACTGTGTTAGCATTATCAACAGCCAGTGATGCATTTACAACAAGCCACCGCAGCAGACCATTTAGACATTATATCTGTGAGGTGGCCAGGAAAACCCAGGGGAAGCCACTGTGTCTGAATTCAAGAAAACAAACAAAAACAAACAAACAAACAAAAAAAAAAAAAGACCTGTCATGTCAACGGCATCAAATTCCAAATCCCAAGCAGTATCCTAGCTTACAACCATAGCCACCGAGGAGCACGCTTCCTACCCCACATGCTCACTATCACTTTCTAGGGCTCCTGATTACTGACTGCACTCACCTGGACTCATTTTCACACACACACACACACACACACACACATACACACACATACACACAGCTATATACACTCAAACAAACCATCACTTGATGTGAAGTATAGCTGGGTGTTGTTTTCACCTGATGTACCAAGCCTTGCTTCTCAAGCCTATTGCACTGGTTATTGATCTGATTTTTGTCTTCTGGTTTTTGGATTCTGGTTTTTGCCTTGCTAATTCTGTTTGCTGACTGACTGACCTTTTGCTTCATGTTTTGGATCTGTTTGCAGTTTGTCTGTCTTCTTTTTTTTTTAAATAAAGCATTTCCCACAAATGCAGACTTCTCTTTTGCCTGGCATGACCAGAACATTTGAATTTTTCAGCAAATAATATACTTGGCATCTCTACTTTTAAGAAAACTTAAATGTATTTTACCAAAATGATGTGGAAAGTAGCCTTTTTATTTAGGCCACTTTCTAACCTTGCCTTGACATCTATCTGCAAAGTGCATTTTTAACGAGGCAGTTTTGACAAACACAGCCATAAAAACAGTCTGGCGACCCAAGATGTCTAAAACCCTGCTAGCTAAGTGTGATTTCCTCACACAGTGCATCATTCTTTGATTAGGTTATTGGATATCTATGTGTTGTCGTGAAATAGAAAGTGTAATCAATTCAGTTTGTAATCAGATACTGGATCTCAAAATGTCTGTGATGCTCCTGCATCCTCACATGTTCAGAGAAAAGCACTTACACACTCTGTACAGATGACAGCAGACAGTTTTAAAATTACTTTAATATAAAAAAAAAAACCATTAATATCAAAAAATTTAGTCAGCAGAACAGAAATGACTGAATGAATCATTGCTTATTCAAAAGAGATGACAATGAGGCTTGTGTTTAAAGGCCATGAGTGACTTTTACGTCAGGTGATGAGACAGAAACTGTCAGTTTTCTTGTTTAGGTTATAAATGTACAGTATATTGATTGAAATACATGCAAAAGAGAAACATTTACATTCAGAAAAACTTGAAGTTTCTCAAATTATAAAATATCAAAATCTGGCCATGTGAATGGTTTGTCTAGGCCACAAGCAAATATACCAAATATGGTAAATGTGTCTTATTGAAAAATGTACATTTTTATAGGGTAATGAATCAGGCATTTTTGTTCTCAGGTACAGTACATGCTAGACAGAAATGGCTCTGGTCATGTAACCAATAACATCACCTACAGTACATAACAAAATTCATATGAAATCAAGACAAATATTATTTAGAGCTTTATGAACTTTCAATCACGATTGTAAGCTGTGGTATTAAATGGGTTAAATATTTTATGAGACTGTTAATTGTTTATTTTTCTTAGTTCCTGTGTGTGTGTGTGTGTGTGTGTTTAGATCTGGTCCAAGGGGCAAATGGATTTGGCAAATGGATCAACTGCATCTGCATAGTGTGTGTGTGTAAACCCACATGCTCATGTAAAATTCATTAGTAGTTCATCCCTTTGGGCAGTAGCAGAGGAGTCGCTGCGAAGAGTAAACTGGCTCTCACATAGCACCTGCTGAAAACAGACTACCACACTCATGAATTCTTATTATAAGAGTCTGATGAACTGTAATTCATTGATTAGAGTTTTGATTACCACAGGCTGCTGACTCACTGTTCTTAAAGAACCTTGTCCTTGCTGCTTCTCCATGCTTTCTCTCTACTCCAACTTCTAATCCTGAATCACAAACCATGAACTATGAGCTGGCTGTTGCTGCAAACACCAAATAATTTGAACATGTCTCTCACCTCGGCAATCCAAATCACCTGTAACAACCTGTCCACATAGATTCTCAGTCAGAGGCCTTTTTTCCCAAGTCAAGTGAATAGGCAAATCAAGTAGGTTTTATTCTCATTCCTCTCATCACACATGGAAGTAATATTAGGAATGAAATATACTTCCCTTAGAATCACTGCGCTAAAATTAGCATGAAACAATTTCAGACAAGAGGATAAGTAACACAGTAGATGATAAGTAACACAGACAATTCATGATATAGTAAATAAACCATAAAATAAACAAGAAATGCTACAAAAAAACAGTACTCTGTTGCATAGTAGTATTGATATAAATGAAAAAGAAGTTGCTCTGTTTAGGGGTAATATTTGTCATGAAGACAAGATCCTAAAGATCCAAAAAATGAAAAAAAAAAAAGTACCACAATAATTGTCAATATTATGTCAATATAAAGACAATGTGCTAAAATGTTGGTGTGATGTATGATGGTATAGTGTGAATATAGATGATTACATCTAGGTTCACAAATACCTTAACATTTTTAACTCTTTCTTTTTCTGCCAGTGGAATGGAAATCAACTTATCAGACATTTTCAATCAGTATAAACAAATGATTTATTTTATCGCCACAAGTCTGTTATAAGGGACAACGTTTTCAGCCAAAAACGGGAAACTTTTTATGCGTTTTGCCTGTTCGTTTACACGACAACGGCGTTTTGGGGCCTGAAAATGCAGTTCGAAGTGCAAAAATGGGTTTCAAAGTGCAAGTTTTTGAAAACGCCGCCTTTATCGTCTCCATGTAAACACCCAATAAGGGAATCTTTGAAAATGGTGACGTCATGCGCGTGCATAGTACGTGTTAGGTATGTAGACATGCGCAGTACGTGTCTATTGTAAAGGCAAGCGTGAACAAACATAAACAACAATGGCGGAGTACATGGTAGTGTTGTTGCTGCTCAAGAGTTTGCTAACGCTTCTTCAGCAAAGTGTGGATTTACTTCACCAATATTACAACCAACTAACAAGATGACAGCACCAACTACTGGCCTGGCATACGTAATACAGTGTTTTTGGCCGTTATCACGGATATGTGTAAACACGAATCGTTTTGAAAACGTTGTCGTGTATACGTGAAACTTTTTGAAAACGCAAGACAAAAACTTTTCCGTTTTTGACTACATCGTTGTCGTGTAAACTTAGCCTAAGATTAGTCAGGACACTGTTGGGTTTCTGTGTGTAGAGTATCATGACTCTGTGTGTAGCTGCTGGTGGGCAGGATGATGGGAAAGGGGAGGGGTTTGAGTCCCCTGCTGGGAAAACAATTCACACCTCTCCACAATAACACTGGTACAGAGATAAAACGGACAGCACAATTCAGCTTTTTTGAGAGTTAAACACCATATATAACTGCCACAATAAAATTATGACATTTAAGAGTAAAAATGCTAGGTAAAAAAAAAAAGAAGTACTTATGAAAGTCTGCAAATTCTTAAAGCCCTGAGTGTCTACTTTCATATGAGCCATTAAGTACTACTATAGAGTTTGACATCACAAATAAATTCAATGCAGAAAACAAACACCCCCAAAACAGGCAGAAATAAAAGAGTTAAAACTCTTGTAACATTTGTATAACCAGGTGTTTTAAAAACTTTTTTTTCTTTGACGATTTTGTTTTTGCGTTATTTGGATAAACTTCTGAAGATTACGAACAATCTAAAGCTCTTAACAAGTCCATTTTAAACTATAGTATTCTACAATATATTCCCTTAATATCTGCATGGTTATTAATATCTGTACTGTTATATGGCATTTAACGCCATCCTCTCTGAAAATAAAATATTGTAAACAAGCTATGACTCACTGGGTGTGTTGTGTACATTGACATGTGTGCATACTGATATTTATGCTGAAGTTTCATGCAGTGGTGTGATTGCAATGAGAATTTAAAACATTCTATTAATAATTCATAGAATTTAATGTCACTGTGCATAACAGTAGCCAAGCAGTAAGTATAAGGTCAGCTGCAATATTTCTAACCCAGACCCAAAGGGGCTAAAAGGAAATTGTGAGCTATAACGTCTCCGGTAGACCTGAGTCTGCTCCTGATACAGCTCCAGCAGGAGCTGACCATGGAGGCATCCATCTAAGGCTCCTCTTGATTCAGAGGAGTAGCAGCGTTACTCCAAAGTTTCTCTCAGATTGTCAAGCTCCTCACCCTATCAAAACCCTGTGGAAGAACCTCATTTCCACCTCCTGTACTCATGACCTTATTCTTTCAGTCACTACCCACAGCCCATGACCTGAATTGAGTACGGGGACGTAGACTGACCAGTAAACAGAAACTGAGCTGCTGCTTCACCACACACTGGTACATGGCTAAGACTGTAACATGGCTGTTGCTGACCTGACCAGTTTATTTCTCTTTTTCCACACTCTCTTTTTTCATCACGTCATTAAGATCCCATGATACTTAAACTCCACCAGGGGCAAGGTCTCTCTTTTCACCTGAAAGGAGCATTCCAATCTTTTTCAGGAAAGAGCCATGGCCTCGGATATGTAGGTGGTGAATTTTGTCCCAGCCACTTCACACTAAGAAGTGAAGTGTGTGAGTGTGTCAGAGATCCACCAAGAAGCCACAGTTTCAGTTCTTGCATCATTTACAAATAGACAAAATGTCCTCTGAGACATAGGATGGACCCAAACAAACTGCATCTGATCGTTAAGTGTGTCAGAGACAGAGATGATTTTGTCCATTTAATCAGGAACACATTCAAAAATACTGGACCCAATTAAAGCCCAATCAATTTGCTCCAATCATGGAAGTCTCAGATTTGAATATTATTATAAGATTTCATGACAGACGGCTGATGTCGCTGCTCACCAAGCTGCACGTAAAACTACCCACCTTAAATGGATTTCTAGCAAGTGTCCAACTTTATCTGATTGGCACCAGGAGATTTTTTGAACTGGTTCCTTATCTAAGAATATCTAACTCCTGTTTCAGAAGGTAACACCAGTCATTTTTTAAATTATGTACGGCCAAGCCTTTCCAAAATATTCTTTTAACAAAACACCAAAGAAATTATAAATTCTTTGTATGAGCTGTAGCATTATGATACAGGAACTGTACATGTCTATTTGTCCCAATATATCAGTGAAGATTTTCATCATCTGTGGAGACCAAAGAAGCTTTATGTAATTATAATTTTTATATAATTTTTGGGCTTTACTTATGTTTATTGTTTAACATTATTTTTATTACACAATTTATTATAATTATTAGAGATGACACTGATCCGATATCCAGTATCTGTATTGGGCTAATACTGGAAAAAATTGGGATAGGACATGGGAGAAAACGGATATCGGATACTGGATTCCTGTAACAAATGGCCTGTAACAAAACAAGATTGGAATTGGATTTTAAAAAAGAAGTTATTTTGGGATGGAAAATGTTTACATATAAAGATGCTTCTTCTGGTTTTAATTCTGTTTGATTTTATTATAGTTTATACTTTATTATATTTACAATGTAATTGATTTTAGTGTGAAAGTTTAGAGAGTTTAACTGTGAAGTGCTTCTGTTAAAAAAATTAATTTTAGATTAAAAAAACAATACTGGATGGGTATAAGTATCAGAAAAGAAAAGGTGGTATTGTGCCATTTCTAATAATTATACTTATTTGTGTTTATTATACCCATCTCAGAGACTGAAATTTATATGGAATTCTTGATTTATCCAAAATCCACTGAGCTATAACCTTTATAGCAGATGACTGCTTGGTCAGCTTATCCATTAAACAGTAGGCCTCTTTTCTTTAGAGAAGAGTGCAAATTAGCTAAAACAAGGGTACAACTCAATAATTCTAAAAACAGCATAATGGAAAAAAGCACCAAAAAGGTACACATGACCTCAGTTTTGTGTCTCACTGTCACATCAACGTGCATCCGTGATGTTACTGTCGGCACTGTCAGGAGATCACACGCGGTTTGGATGCAAACACAGTTTTATTAAAAGATCAAGCAGTCAAGCCAGAGAGTAAAGCAAATTTACAATGAAAAGCAAGAGATCAGTTAGGGCAAACTGGTAAACCACAGAGAACGAAGTCAAACCCAGAATGTCAGTCGGGTCGAAAGGCTCAGCCTCGTCACTGGCAGAAAGCAGGAGAAAGTCCAGATTATTTAGGTTAGGAAGATTACGTGTGCATGATTAGTAATCAGGGGACTGTGAAAGGGGACATGGGTCACATCACGCATACTCAGGTGACATGGTCTGTAGTTTGCTGGCTGAGGATCTTGGGAAATAGAGTTCATGTTATGTACTGATGTAGGTCATACCATGATTTACTAAACATCCCAAAAACAGAGTTTAGGGTTTGAAGTGAGACAAGCAGTGCCATACCTGGAGTATGGAAATAAAAAATGAAAGAATATTTTTGTAACCTGTTCAGTCACTTCTCCTGCAAATGTCAACAGCAGATAGAGCACTTTTCACACCTGCCAAGGCTTCACAGTTTCTGCTGCTGGCAGTACAAAATATTAGGCTGCTTCTAGTTTATCATGGAAAAAATGTGCTGGTTCAAGTGATAGTTTATCTGCTAGCAGGCAATTAATGTGGCAGAACCACATTGTTAAATTTGCAGTGATCGCAAATGAATGTTTATTAGAATTTTTTTGCTTTCTACTGATTTGTATATCATCCATCCATCCATCTGTCCATTTTCTGTACTGCTTATCCTATGAAGGGTCACAGGGAAGCCTGGAGCCTATCCCAGGGAAGCAGTCCATCGCAGGGCACAATCGCACACATGTTCACACACAATGGACAATTTGGAAATGCCAATCAGCCTACAATTCATGCCTTTGGACTGGGGGAGGAAATCCCCAGAGCACGGGGAGAACATGTAAACACCATGCACGCAGGGCAGAGGGAGGACTCGAGCCCCCAAGCCCAGAGGTACAAGGCAACAGTGCTAACCACTAAGCCACCCTGCCTCCGTATATTATCATATTATCATATTATCATATTATTCTATACTGTTTTTTTGTTTGTCTCTTGCTTTTATGCTATGTCATATTGCTTTTTGGGGGCCACAGAGGACAGTGCTTGTCTTTAAAGGCAGTAGTCCAGACACAACCTGCAACCTCCAAGAGTATGGTTTGTCTAACCCTATATTCTAGCTGTCATATCATATCCATCAGTGCATTTTGGAATGGTGTGCACTGCAAAAGAAGTGATTAGTTCCTCAGTCTACAGTGATGAACAGCTTTCAGTAAAATATCAAATTTATCATCTCACATAAGTTATCATAATTCAGACTTTACATTTATGCACCACAAAACAAAGCTTGGTAAGTTTATGTATCTATTTGCTGTTCATTTTTGTTGTTGTTGTTGTTTTTATTGTTTAACATGTTTGGGATGGGTTCCTTATTACCATGATCTCCCAAAAACTGTCATTGTGTTGTACAGTCATTATATATCGAAAATGAATCATACTGTCTCAGGTTTTGTATCACACCAACCAACTACCAGCAACATGTAGATGCATTTACACATTAAAAAGCTTTCTTTCAATCTTTCCTTTGGCCAGTCTGAGTTGTACAGTCAGTGTTGGACTGAGTTTAGCTGAAGAGTCATGAGGTGCGTGGGCAACAGCCTCTTTAAGCTCAAACCAGCCTCTTTAAGCTCAAATACAATATTCTGTTTGTGTGTGTGTGTGTGTGTGTGTGTGTGTGGTCAGATATCAAAGTTAGTTGCAGTTTCCTGAAATATTTGACTTTTTTATTTATAGAAACTTCAATTCTTCAAACGGAAACGAGTACATATTAGTGAGTCATTCCTCAGGTGATAGTAATGGTCACATAAGTGACAGAAACCAGTGTTTCAAATCTTCTACAAGGAACAAGCTGAATTACAGATTTGTGTTGATTAATAGAATAATAAAAGTAAACAACATGCCTCCTTATCAGTTATGCATTCAGTATTAATACACAGTGAAACAGCCAGTTTTTAACCCTTTATATAAGAGCTTTGCCTACTATGATGATACACAAAATTCACCAGATGTGATTAGAAAAAAAAACATTCATAAAACAAGGCGTATTACGATGTATGATTTCTATCCCTAGGCTAAGCATAGCCTGAGGCCAGCTTTAGCCTGAACACACACACACACACACCTGTTACTGTTGAGCATGCTAAACATGACAGTAGAAGCAAATACATAATACACAGCTCTAAATCTCAAAAAAGTCACAGCACATGTGCTGCAGAGATTTTTTTTTAAAAAAAAACATATATTGGGTCATTTGTAGGATTAACCCAAAAAGGTTTGAGTTCTGGAGAAACAGTTTAATTGTGCAATGAAAAGGTCAAGATATATGGTTCCATTCCATCACCTCAGAGCATGAACCATTCGAAGACACTTTCCATGTAACTTTTTAACACTCTATTTACAGTTGAGTCCAAAAGTTTCCATACCTCTAGAACTTAAAGGTAAAGTCCACCCATAATTAATAAAGAATTTAATGGCGTCCAGGATTTATTTTGTAAAGAAATGAGATGCTTTTTTTTAAACTTCACCAACACATTGCTCTATTTTCACACTGTAGTGAATAGTTTCCTATATTTCCCACAATGCTGTTCAACTACCTGCTGATAGGGTTGCAGTAGGATTTAGCCCTTGCTTCATGTCTACCTAGAGAGTGATGCAGCAGTGCTTTAATCCTTTAGTCTGTCCAGCTTTCGTAACTCCTCATCTGTACACTCTGCTCAAACAGATCAGCTTCTAAAGCTTCACCATTCGTGCTAATACTGCGGTCAGGTCCGAACTCCAAACTCCGAGTCTAGTGTTTGTACCAACATCTCCACTACTACTACCTTGGATTTCTCATTAACATGATGTTGAACATCATGGGAAAATGGCAAGTGAGGAAAGAAGCTCTTGCTGTTTTGTTTTTAGGAGCTAACAGCAAAACCTGACCGTTATCCCTTAAGTTTAGGATCACTGAAATTTTTTCTCCGATTAAACAGCACCGTTACTGAGCTAGACATCAGTGCAGCACAAAACCACTCACTTCTCATGGGAATAATAAAAATATAGCACCAACTAACAAATTACCATCAGAATCACTAAAGACATCAGAAATATTTCAACATAAAAATTTAATGTTTGTTCAGGGTAGTGCTTTACTCTAAGCACTTGTTATACTTTGTCATAAGTGCTTTGAGAGACGACTGACATGAACTTCAGAAATCCCAGAGCTTTCATAGTCTTTCAGAACAGTTAAAAGCCTGCAGCTGGCCACCAATCAAGGGAGCAGGTTGTAAATAGTAAGGCGTGATATGTGAAAGCATGTGTTTTATTGCCCTGTCAAATAAAATGGCTGCGCGCTTCCACTGAGATGAAGACGTTGCCATTTTTTTCTGTCGCCCCATCCAAAGAAAATGGTACAGAATTGCATCGTCTAATGGAAAACTTTTATTTGAAAACATGATTCAGTGCTCTTGAACTTTTCTTAGAGGTTAATTAAAACAGAATGCTTGCATGACTCTTCTCCAATTATGATTTAAACTTAAATCAGCAATCTAATTTTAAAATTCAATTAGATCTTATAAGTTAATCTTAGTCCCTAAACACTGATCCTGTATAAACAGCTCCACTGCTCTGACTTGAAAGAGAAAAGCAGCTACAATTGACCAACTTGAACTATTTTAAACTATACTTAAATTATTTTATTTACTACATAGCAGAAAGGAATGCTACATTTAATTTTACATGTTCATCCATCTGTTCAAAAACATGCAAAATATGTTCAGAAAATAAAATAATGTAGTACTTGCTTTCACTATTTAGAAGCTGCTGTCTTTAACAAGAACATAAAAGGAAAGGCTTAGATTATATTTCGATTATAAGGTAGATTTATTATGACCAACACTTCATGTGATGAGCACATGGTGTCATAGATCCCACCGGTTTTAACTCACCATCCATTCACACGTCTTTACCAGGCAATCACAGTGGAAGTGTGTAGACACTTTGGTTTCGAAGAGCAACTTTGCCTAACTGTCGAACTTCTCCCCATCCGAAGTGCACTTCTGACACTCTGAAGGCACCAGAAGCCCATTTGTTTGCAAGCATAATAAATAAATAAATAAATAAATAAATAACTTGCATGAATAAGGCATTACAGTGTGTTAAGTTATTACAAGCAACCAAAACAGTCGAATAGTATAAAATAGTATATGTTAGGATATCAATACTGAAAATTTAAATGTCAGTTCTAGACTTTGCATCTTTCTTTCTAAATGTGATATAAATATTCTCCTAACACTTTGCCCTTTGCTTATATTCTGCATCAAATCTCTCGCATATTCTCTAAGCAGCTTTGGGATTCCTTTAGTAGCATCCCACACATTCTTCCTGACACACACCGTCTTCATTAAATCAGGTCTGGAAACCAAAGAATGAAGTATGAAGTTAAATTACAAAACAGAGGTACTTTTTTTTCACCGATACTTATGAAGGATGTAAACTTTTGCACTGAACTATAACATAGTTCTTTGAAATTGGGTAAAACAGAAAGAATCTTCACCAGGGGCAAATAGAGAACTTCAAAGTGATGAGAATAAGGAAGTCACGTACAGGTTCAGGTGGCTATAAACAAGCTGTGACAGATTAAAGAAGAAAACAGCACATATTTATTAACCATGGAACAAGGCTCTGTGTTGGTGACAGATGGGGAGAGCAGCGAGGACTTGAGGGTAAGCTTTGCACCGGTGGGCCTCTTCTGGGCTTCGCATGCCACGTTCACGGCTTATCACTTTCCTTTCAACTCCATACGCATCGTTTCAAAGAGAAGTGCTGATTCCCTTTTAACTTTGACAAGGCCTATTACACAGATGGATGGCTCTGTTTCAGAGGGCCTCCTTCACTGAGCTTCTGTGAGTTTATTAAAAAAAAAAAAAAGCTAACACAATGTCAGGTGGCTCTGATCAGATAAGATGGCTGCATAAATCAGTTCAAGTCTCACTGTCGATCAGCTTATCCCAAAATAATCATCACGCACTGTCATCACTGTATAGGATGATACAGTATATCCTGCCTATAAAGCTTCTTAGGAGAATGTAATAAAATTATAATGATTTTATCAAGGAGTCAAGGAGCCTGACATGCCTATGCACTAAGAAGCAAAATGTTCAGCTAAAGGAATAATAATAATAATAATAATAATAATAATAATAATAATAATAATAATAATATTATTATTATTAACTCATCTGACACATTTTAAGCAGATTTATTTTAATTAGCCTTAAATAGACCCTAATTATGCACATGAATCTTCACTTTCTGTAAATAATGGACTGAAAACCTTTAGAGAAATCAGTTGTAGCTGTACAAAAGCCTTTACTCTTCTTCCACACCAGTATTCTCTGTCCAGAATGTGTACACTATTGTCTTCCTCTTCAGGTGAAAGTAGACAACAGAGTTCTGACCTGAGGAATTGTACCCTTCTATGTGGAGACACGTATCTTATGAGTGTGGTTGTTTTGGTTTGCCAGCATGCAAACCTGCATATCCCTTACCTTATATATTATTTTGCTCTCCTTCTGTTTTGGTGTCTGGTCCTTTTCATGTATAATGTTCTGTCTAAATGTATTGCTGGCTTTGAAATACACCAGAACATGGTGTTTTTTTTCCTGGCATAGCTATGCTGTTCCGTTTGCTCTGTGGTTTCTGGTCTGGTCTTCCTGTTAGAATTTGCAGCTGGCTTGACAAAAGTGCAGTGTAACCACAAGCTTTCAGAGATTTTGTTTTTTTCTCAGATGTTTGCACTTTTTGTTCTTGGCCAAAAATGTCATTTTTCAGCCAGGTGGTTTTGCACTGAGATCATTCCCAGCTTGTTGTTCAGGGGTTTGTGGGAGTCAGACAGCAAATACAGATCACTGCAACTTGGTTTCCAATAAACTACAGTGTCCACACTGCCATCCTTCTTTCTGCATTGTTTGTGAAGACCAGTTTGCTGTCTTGCGTGTCTCCCTGTGAAATTGATTTTTACCCAAGGTGTCAGCTCACACAAGACTCACATTTGTTTGAATTGTGTCTCTACGTCTTCCATATGCAGGTTGGCCACACTTGAAAAGAGTTCCCATTACGTTTCTGTCTATAGACAACGTCCTTAGATTTTGATTAATTAAGAAATTCTGTGGTGAGATTTGTTCTGTTTTCAATCCATCCCTAACAGTTTTGATTGTCTCAGACGTTTGTGTGCTTGTAAACATACAGTTTATAAGTGCAGTAATTGTGTATGAAACTTGGTTTCATCAATTTCCAGTTCACAAAGGCCTCAGACATATATGTAGTGTTTTGTGTTTCCCACTATGAGGCTTAATATATTGACTAGGTATTTGGCAATATACTGTTTCACCATGTTAGTACTGAAGACAATATGACTGAGAAGGGTTTCTTTTTGTGTACAACCATAGAGTGGAGCCATAGAACACCAAAGAACTGGAAGAATCAACATTTCACCCCTGAATTACTGGCAAAACATCTTCATTAATACTATTAAAATTTCTTTAATAGGACTTGAAACTCTTATCGCAAACACATCTGGAGACTGAAAATTCTTCTGAAGAGGGGACTGCACCATTGACTGTCCTTTGGAGATCAGATTCCTTGACTCACTAACTCCTCCAGAGATCTGACACCCTGACTGTTAGACCAGACATTCTGACTCTTCTGGAGATCAGACTCCTTGACTCTTTTGGAGACCTGACTCACTAACTCCTCTAGAGATCCGACACCCTGATTGTTCTGGAGATCAGACTCTCTGACTCCTCAGGAGATCTGACTCCTCTGGAGATCTGACACCTTGTAGATCTGACTCCTTGAGTCTTTGTAGATCTGGCTCCCTGACACCTCTGGATATCTAACACCTTCTGAGTCTGACTCTCTGACTCTTTGTAGATCTGTCTTGCTGACTCATCTGGAGATCTGACTCCATGTGGATCTGACTCCTTGACTCCTTGCAGATCTGACTCCCTGACTCCTTGTAGATCTGACACCCTTACTCTTCTGGCAATCAGACTCTCTGTCTGCTCTAGTGATCTGACTCTCTGATTCCTCTAGTGATCAGACTCTATGATGCCTCCATAGATGTGAGTCTCTGTATATAAAAATATCCTGTAAAAAAGTCTTTCTGTCTATAAAAAGTCACAATCATAGAATCTTTTGATTCCCTGATTTGGTGCATTGTTCTGCCCTTGGCATACATCGTTCTTCAACTCTAACACAAATCCCCACAATGCTGTAATGGGCTAAATTATTGAGACATAATCTTGTGCAGCGAAGCATTTCAGAACAGCTGAAGCCACTCACTCAGACTTTGAGCACTATCTAAAGACCGAGTCTTTAATTTAATGTTTCCCATTTAATGCCTCTCATTTAATGCCACAAGGTGATGAAAAAAAAAAAACAATAAATGTAGAAAAGCCACATAGTGGAAAATTACTCTGGGGACACTATTGCCTGTTCTAGGATGTTATTAAAAACTCACACCCAATATTTTCGGGTTCCAGTATTTTCATTTCATAAACGTTCCGGAGGGCCTCTTCAACGTAGACATGTAAACGAGTCTCTGGAGTTCCTTGGCTCAACCTCCCAGCACTATCTGAATCCAAACAAGCTTCTCTGCCCTGTTCAGCATCAACATAATCAATTCTATCAGCTCCTTTGGCGTCTATACTTTTTGGCTTTAGTCTCAGCTGCTTCTTTATCCCTGTCTTTCTTCTTCGTATTTATGGCTCTCCATTGGTAAAGAGCTAGCGTCAAACATGCCAACTTTCTATATGAAATAAGACTCCATTGATTGTGATTCCTGGAGGTCTCATAACCAATCTAAGCAATTGTACTGAATGCTGATAAAAGGGAGAAGGTGGACACAGAGATGTTGCCGAGGCAAAAGAATGAGAGGAGGGGGGTAGATCAATACTGACCTCTTTCTGCTTTTGAGAATGGTACATCATGCAGCTCCATCAAGAAAGGTCTGGCATCATCCTTTTTTCTTTTAGATTTGCAGAAGGAGAGACTGACTATGAACATATGAATGAATAGTGATTAAGTACTCCAAACAGTGGAAGATGAGAAGAGCATAATATGAACATAAAATTCAGCTGACCATTCTGACCATTTCCTGAGATAACCTTAAAAATCGGGAGATTAAGCAGAATAGAAGAAATATACCCACTCAGAACTTGCGGATACACTGACAGATTGATTCTTTATGTCAATTCAATTGACTCAGTCAAATTTTCAGGAAATTAAGAATATCCAAGTGTCACGGTTATGCAGAGATCTGCGCTGAGCTACACTACCCACTGGCCCCGGCAAGTCACGTGACCATGTCACATGTCCCACTGATCACTCACACCTGTTGTGTTACCCCTAATAAGCACCCATAATTCTGTTTTCTGTAAGTTTCATTGTCAAGTTTGTGTGTAGCCTAGTGTACACTAGTCTAGTGTATAGTCTGCATGTTTTGCCCTGTATCTCCTGTTTGGGTTTATGTTTTTTGTTTCACTGTTTTGGTTATCTGTTTGCACTTTCTTTAATAAAAATCTGCACCTGCATCCGCTGCCTTTACAAAATCCTGACACTGTGGTGCTATAGAACCATCTGGGTAGTAAAACAGTTAATGATTCAGGTGGTTATATAAGGTGCATGATCTAAGCATTTTTATTTTTATCCTTAAAAATCAGTTTTATACAGGTGTAACCTGTATGGCCCAGGTATGTCCTGCAGTACCACCTCATAGATCAAAAGACAAGACAGTGCTTTGAATGCTGCTGAAACTACATATCAAATGAGACAACACAACTATGTATAGTTTATGTCACAAAACCAAAAACAACAAAAAGATCAGTCCTTACATCTATCCTATATATGCTATGTAGAATACAGTAAAGGCACAGATCATCACGACTGAGGTGTCATGTTGTCATGTTCAGTTTGATCATCCACTGAAAGAGTTGAATCGCTGAAGCCCCTGTGCTAATAATTATTCTAACTGCCTCCTCTGGTGCTCAGAGAATTGCAGTTCCATTACTCAAAAAGCCGGCAAAGATACTGCGATAGGCTCGGACGCCTTCCCTTGTGGCTTATCGATTCTGCAGGTTTGAACGATATAATATATCTTTCTGATTAGAATGCAGTGCTTGATAACACATTGTAGTGGTGCTCAAACACTAGAGTGGACATATCTAGAAAACACACAGCTTGTCTTCACCTTTTCCTTTATTCCCACACCTGTGTCAAGGAGGCTATGCACTGAAAGAGACGAAGTACTGAGGCAAGATACTGCAGTAAAAGAGCAATTATGACTCCTTGGACAAATTATTCAATGGCAGAGCCTTTTGTGAAAAGCAGTAAACATCAAATGCACACTTGTGCAATAAAAATCTCATTAAGAAGAAAACAGTGGCAGTCAAAGGTCAAAATCCAGCTGATTAGGAACTTATGACCCCAGACATGCAGGAGTAACCGTGCCAACAGGTTTGAAACAAAAATTCTGCAGGGCTTGGTTTGCCCTTTTAATTAACAGCAAGCAAGCCTGACTAAATCTCATTGCAATTACCAAAGTGTAAACCTGTCATGTCATCTCCTAGCCGTGTTACTGAGCTCACAGGCCTGTCAATCACTAGCCTTGCTTCATCTATTACAGTCTGTGCAAGT
This sequence comes from Pangasianodon hypophthalmus, assembly GCF_027358585.1. Classification (NCBI taxonomy): domain Eukaryota; kingdom Metazoa; phylum Chordata; class Actinopteri; order Siluriformes; family Pangasiidae; genus Pangasianodon; species Pangasianodon hypophthalmus. Next base: position 6,189,133 of record NC_069712.1, on the reverse strand, counting down.
GTTACACTTCAATTAAGACAGTTTCAGCTGCAGGAAATGCTGATATGTGGGGCAAATATGGATTTATAGCTTTAAATATGGCTGTCAAGCTGGTTATCTGACTAACACCATATGCTGTAACAGGAAAGGAAACTGGAATTCGCCGTTGCCTATGTCAGTCTCTTAGTGGTTAATGTGCAATGACTGATTCAGTTATGAAGAAAAAGTTCCTGCTCTGTCGCTTACAAATTCAGCACATAGATGGTAAACAGATATAAGTGCAATCATGAGGATCTGATATCTGCTTAGGGCTCTTTACCAGGAATCAGATGATGCTGTTTGTAGCAGGTTCAAGTATAGTTCTTCTGTCCACACTTATTGAGCTCCTAAGCAAGATGTTCAACTTGGAGTTTGTCCAGCAGGACTGCAAGCTGCTCCTTCTCTCTTGTCTATATCCAACAAGCCACCACTGCAAAAGAGCACAGATGATTACTCCTTAATGATTACCACAGGAGCAGTAGGATTTCTATATTGTGATTATACTCTCCCTTGTGACATATTCTAGCTTTTTCCAACTTAATCTCTACCTTAATCTCACATCTATGGCATGTGTGAAATTACCAGAGTGAATATCCAACAGTTTTTCTGTAATGAAAATGGTCACCCTGTTTATTTGATTTTTTTTTAAGTCCCATCTCAGAAAAGGACATATTGTGCAGGTCTTAGATTACAAATATCTTTGACTGAATGATTCGTGAAAGGGTTCCACAAAAATATATATATTGCATTAAAGTTTTCTTATTACGTTAAGGTTTCCTGGTGGATTAGTGGCTAGCATTTTGCGCTCTCACCACCATGGCCCAGGTGTAAGTGCCGATCAGGGAACCAACCCCAGCCACTGGAGGGTCGTACGAGCCAGTGCACTCTCAGTGCCTGTCCTAAGCCCGGAAAATGGGGAGGAAAATGTGTTGAAGTTCTTGTCTTATAATAGACATAATGTTGAAAAGTTATTTCTTAGAAAATCATTGGTGCGTATTCAGAGTGTTATTAAAGATTGGCTTATATTTTTCCAATTCATCTTTTCACTCTTCTTACTAACCTGCAAATCTGTTTGTTGCACTGCAATCTGTGCACTGGGTATTATTTTGCTGCTGTAACAAGTCCATTTTAATTATGAGATCAATAAATTATCCATTAACTTTCACTTTCTTGTTTGCTAAATTATATTATTCTTATTTCTGTTTATCCGTGAGGGAAATCCATTTTTCTTAATCAAGACCCTCACCGAGAATCTGGTCAGGAGGAAAATAACATGCAATAAAATAAAAATCAAAGGAATTGGCCAGAGAACTTTTTTCTAATATTATTAATGTGGGCCAATGCGTAGAAGGCACATATATGTGCCACGCTAGCTCTGACTGTAGACAAATAACCCTGAGGAGCATGCAGGAATTTGAAGAGTTTAGCCCTATAGCATTCATTAGCATTTTATAAGAGAATTCTGTACTGTCGCCATTAAAAAGAATGCTCTAGGGTACATTCATGTCTCTCTATGATTTATTGTCTGACAAAAAGTATCTGACGTGGTGAATAAAACTCAGTTAAACACACCAAGTGCGCTGCCAACAACTGAGTTCTCATTATGGTTACAGAAACAGAGGAGAATACACAAATTCTGAGTGCCAGTACAATTTTTTAAAGAAATCCACCTTCCACTTTCCTCTGTAGCATTGAGGCGAAATGACAAGGAGATAAAATAAGGCAACAGCGCCCCAGAGTGGCTGAACAACTTAGCTTTTCACTCAATAAATGCTTAGGTTAGGTATACTGAAACATGATAAAGCCTTAGTTTATTTTCCCCAACACATATATAGCCAATTATATAGAATTAATTTAGCTTTTTTAAACATTATAACCTACAACAAACACTAAGCCTATTATTCAGTCCCAAAGTCAGAACTGTTGGCAGATTCAAAATGGTCATTTAAGTTTGTTTTTTGCTTGTTTTACTAAAAGATAAGACATAATTTAATGTATAGATCATCTTGATTTTATATGAACTTTTTTTTTTTTCGGCTAGGGTAATGTTCACCAAAAACCAAAAGCATTTACTACAAGCACGTGCCAGAGAAAGATGCAAGTAAAACATGTTATAAATGATGCATGTATGTTGTGTTATTATGTATTTTAGTATATTGTTGTAGCACCTTGAGATTTACACCTAAATAAAAGACACACTATAAATGAAACACACAATTATTATTATTATTATTAGTAGTAGTAGTAGTAGTGGTATTGACAAAAACTGTCATAACCTGTACATGATATGATCTGTAAAGGCTCTGTAATTAATACTTTAAACTTACTGTAAAGTGAATTAAATTCATCCTATAAAATTGAAATGTGTGATAACATAGTGGACCATTTTTAAATAAATAATTTGCTAAATCTTAATAATAAACATCATTCTAATTGTTGAATTATAGTTACCATAAAAATACAACAGAATAAAATGTTATACAGTGAGCTTCTATTATCTTCATTTTCCTACTGAACAATAAATTCAGCTGTAAATTGAGTTATGGTGTTAAACACCTGGGTCTATAAGCAGAATGTTCAGCTGAAGCAACTGTTCACAATTGTGACCAACAACAAATTAAACTTGTGTTCACACTGCCTTTTCCAAAAACAATCCGACAACACTTTACATTAGGGTTCCTTTAATTAACATTATTAGAGCATTAGTTAACATGAATAAACTATAAACTTCAGTGTTAAATAATATAAGTAATCCTAACTGAGCAAGAAAGTCAGTTTTGTTTAAATGTTAATGAAATTCACCTGCACTGAATAATGCATATGTTCAATTCATGTCCACATAAAATGTTCAAAGATTTTAGAGATGTTCATAAATATTGATAACTTACTGAACTTGGGTGTAAATATTACAACTTGGTTTTCAGTCTCAAACAACCTTATACATGTTCATTAAAGTGTTGTTCATATTGATCTTTGTGGACTTACTTCTTACTCAGTGATAGTGAGAACACAGGTTAATGCTGTTTTTTTTAAAAAAATTATTTCTACTTTGTTAATGTTGCTGATGATGTATTAATGCTGAGGTTCGTGGTTTGTTCATGTTAATTAATGTGTTAAATAATGTCAGTTCAGAGAAAATTAATGTGTAACAAATTTTGAAAGGGTATACATTTTTTGTGCCATGGGGTGTTAATCATAAAACTGACATTAAAGATAAGATAAGATAAACTTTATTGATCCCACAGTGGGGAAATTCACTTATCACAGCAGCTGACAGACAGTTAAAGTGCAGGAAGAAAGAAAAGGAAGGAAAAAAGAAAAGTTAAAACTATAACTATATATACACCTTAGGAATAATAAAAGAAATAAAATGATATAAAATTTACAAAATATTGAACATTTGAACATCACAGTAATGCGGTGTTGTAAGAAATAAAATTATATAAAATTATAAAGTATTGCACATCTGAACATTACTGTAATGCGGTGTTGTAAAGTCTGACAGCCACTGGTATGAATGACCTGCGGTAGCGCTCCTTCCTACACTGGGGGTGTAGCAGTCTGCTGCTGAAAGAGCTACACAGGGTCTCCACAGTCCCATACAGGGGGTGAGAGGTGTTGTTCATAATAGATGTCAGCTTGGCTAACATCCTCCTCTCACCCACCACCTCCACAGAGTCCAGTGGGCAGCCCAGGACAGAGCTGGCTCTCCTAACCAGCTTGTCCAGTCTCTTCCTGTCCCGCTCTGCGCTGCCTCCCACCCAGCAGACTACAGTGTAGAGAAGTATCGTAAAATGTCCTTAATAATGTCCTGCACACTCCAAAGGACCCTAGTCTCCTCAGCAGGTGGAGGCGACTCTGGCCCTTCTTGTACAAAGCATCAGTGTTATCCAGCCAGTCCAGTCTATTGTTTAGGTGGCCACCTAGGGACTTGAACCTATCCACCAACTCAATGTCCAAGCCCTGGATGGTCACTGGATGGTATGTGGTGCGGTGTTCTCCTGATGATTAAATGTCAAATTACAAATAAAGACAAAAAAAGAACACACACACAAATAAACAAACACATATTAAGCATTTTAAACTTTTTTAATTAACTATTTTAAAGCTGTGAACTTGTTTTTCTTGTTGTTGTTGTTGTTGTTGTTGTTGTTTTTTTTTTTTTTTTTTCACTGACTAGTCAATTAATAGCAAGAGAATGCTAGTTTCATAACTACAACCATATAACCAAATAAAGTTTTTATAATATATTTTGGGAACGTATGCATTTGGAGTTGACTTACTCATTTTAATAACACAAGATAAAGGTGTTTTTAGACAGGTTCTTTTAAAGAGGTTGTTTAGAGAGGTAAATTATAGGGAGGTTAATTGTTATATTCACACCACTCATGACTCATTTACCGTGCACACACACTGAAACATACCATCTTCCTGCTTTGTGTTTCTTCTCAGAGATCACCTGTGAGAGATCCGGATTTCACTGTCTTCACCCCCGTTTCAAGTTCACCTTTATCAGGTACTCTTGCAGGTGTACAGTTACTGACTGTAGCCCATCTGTAGCCCTGTGTGCTATATATCAGCTCCTGACAGCCCTGTTCATCACTGGAAAGGTACCATCACACAGCACCAGATTTTATTTGGATACTGGATCATTTCTAGCACAGCAGTGACACTGGCATGGTGATGTGCACAGCCAGCCCATCCATTAGGCCCATGGTTCTCAATGCTCAGTGAAGCATAGCCAAGGGATCTTTAGATAGTGTTTTTTAGATTTTGTTACAGTTATGGAAAACTCACAACCCATCATTATTACAGCTATATTTATTCTTAAATTCTCAGTTATGAGTCTACAAATAGTCCTGTAATTAATGTTAACTTGAATCTAATGACAATTTTAATGGAATTGTGTGCTGTGAGTGGGAAGTTCTAAAGCCTCTATGGCTCCAATGCTGAGCCCAAATATTACTGTGCACATTTAAATATTGATATTACAATATTTGAATAGCTGGATTATGTTCATTAAGTAGATCTGTATAATAGGAGTCTGTGGATTTCTTTACAGTTAAAGACAAAATGTTTGCAAACCCCTGTGATAGAAGAAGGCTTAATTTGTCACATATACATTACAGCATATTAAAATTCTTTTCGTTGTATATCCTAGCTTGTTAGAAAATTGGAGTCAGAACATAGGCTAGTCAACCACTAACATAGGGTCAGCCATGATACAGCACCCCGGAAGCAGAGAGGGCTAAGAACTTTGCTCAAGGTTCCAACAGTGGCAACTTGACAGTGCTGGGGCTTGAACCCCCAACCTTCAGGTCAGGAATCCAGAGCCTTAACCATTGAACCATCACTGCCGATTTATGCCATATAGATGAACACCTAGTGTTCATTCATGTTCAGGGACGCCCTTGTGTGCTTTTCCCCCATAATGCATTGTGTTACATATTAAATATATTATGTTTTAATTTTCACATATACTAGGATTCTGTAATGATTATAAAAAATTATGATATACCTTGCCTTCTAGGTATTTGAATTTCTGACACATTATGTTAATGTATTGAATCACTGAATAGAATGGTATAGTTGTATAGAATGGTATAGTGAAGGTTCGTAAATGTCAATAAATGTCAAAAAATCACCTCATGTCAACTAACTGCTACAAGTTTCAAAAGTATTGTGTATATATACACAGCAGACTTCATAAGTATTTACCACCCTTGAACTGGGAGTCTACACAAAACAATCCATAATATTAAAATAGCCAGAAAAATTATACATTATAGGTTGCAAAATTATTTACAAATAAAAAACATGAAGTTGTGTGTGCATAAGTATTGACCCCCATTACCTTGAAACCCCAAAATTATTTTGGAAAGAGACAAAGAAAGTGCATCACTGGAACAACTGCAATTATCTCAAATAAAATGATCTCAGGGAGTGAGATTTGTGTATATTTGTTTCTTATAGTGCTGGTGAACATGGCAGTGAACATACGCAACATAATCAGGATGCACAAGGTAGGATAAATTTACTGCAAACAGCAAGAAATCTAACTTAAGATCATTCTTAAGATCTCAGTCCCTTCAGTTCTGATTTACTTTTTGTGGAGGCGACATACCTAGAACGTATTATATTTGTATTTACATTCTTTTCTATCAGTTTCTATCAACAGACACTGCAACAGTTTCTTCCCTGAGGCAGTCAGATTACTCAGTTACTCCCAGCACGCACCTGGGCTAGTCAAACACTTAACCTAGTATGACTATATACCACTGCACACCGCACTTTACAATATTGCTGCTATACTTATTACTGCTTCACTACAAAATAGTTCACAGTTTACAGACCATGTTCTGTGTGTTTATTGTCCTGTATATCTACTGTTCTGTTCTGTGTATTTATTGTCCTGCACTTGTCTCGCACTGTTGTTTATTGCACTTCATGCAGCCTTGCGTACTGTTTTGTGTTGCCCCATGGTCCTGGAGAAACAACATTTCATTCCAGTGTATACAAGCTATATAGAGGAGTGACAATAAAAACCCACTTGACTTGAGTTACCCAGAACTCTCCAGTGGATTTTTTCTTAATTTATGCACTTTCTTGAAGTGAAATCTGTAAATCATGTGATCTACTTTACAATGGAAGCAGAGTCTGAAGCAGTTAAGCTATTCACAGTGTGTTAAACCACTGCGGCTGAATCTGTGTGGAGCAGCTGAGGTTCTCCTGTGAGTTTACACTTAGAGCTGAAATCTTGCAGGAAGCTTTGGAGAACAGTTCAGGAGTCTGGACAGGACAGCAGCGTCTCCTCAGGACCCTCTGTCTCACCCCTCACCACAGCGGCGTCAGTAGAACAGCGTTGTGGTTTGTCCAATTTTGCACTGACATTGAAATATCAAAATATTAAGATTTATTATAATAAAAAATTATTGACAAATATTTCACTTTCTGTTATAATCAAAGGACAAGAACTGGAATGTAATGTTACATACACACATGCAGAATTATTGGCACTCTAAGTTTACATTATTATTAGTATTAGTATTATTATTATTAAATCCAACATGCAAAATAATGGCATTTTAGCTGAAAAAAAAATCAGCAAAATTATTGACATCCCTAAGGGATTAAAATTAAATTGACATTCTTGGGGAAAAAATCTATGATTTTTTAATTTTTTCCCCTTCAAGCCTTTAAGAATTCTATTATTGTCTTTGTACATGTTCAGGTACCCTGCAAAAAAAATTCCTAAATGATGATTTAGGAAAATACACAATGCACAAAATAATCATAAAAAAGACTTCTTTTTTAATAGTATTTTATTTGAAAACTTTGTAGCAGAATTACTGACAACCCCAAAAAAAGAATATATAAAACCAACTTAAATTGTCATTCTTGGAAAAAAAAAAAAAAAAAAGAATCAGGAGCTCTCTTATTGTTACTTATAAAAAAAATTCTTTAAAAATGTGTTTACATGTGTTTATGAATGTGTAGATATAAAACACAGTGACCAGCTGATGCTTAAATAGTCTATACTCATATTAGCCTAGTTGGTGGCAATGACTAACAGAAAAACTAACCAAAGAAGAAGTATATGGAGGAGAATTTTTGTGTTTTTTTTTTTTCCAAACTAAAGTGAGGAAAATCTTTTACTGCTAAGGGCCTTTCTAAACACTCCTCAATAAAGCAACTAACAGATGGACACATTACTTTATAGAAAAATGGCCACAGCAACCTGCAGGTTTAGCTGTAAATGTGGGTCAAGATTAATTACAGGCCACATTAACATTATATAGTAAACTGCAACTCAAATAAAAATATTACAGTACATGTTGCAGGAAGCGAGCTCTCTGATGCAGCTTCCATGTTTTATTTCTGTTTTAGGTAACCTATAACTCATCCCCAAGCACTTACATGTTTTTATAAAAAAAACTCACTTCTTTAATTTAAAAAATGAAGTTCACTTCCTCGTACACCTTGGGAAAGCTGCTGAGGCATGGAAGTTATGGATCTGTCTATGAAGCAGTCTGCAATGAAGATGGGAAATGGGTGAATGTCAACACCTACACTGCAACAGAGTCTAGTTGTCTGAATTGTAGTGCATTATTTTTCTATTGCATGTTATTATGTCATGAGTGATATACAGTCAAGAGTGTTGTTATCAGCAGCTTCATTATCATTAATTTAGTTATTGTCAGTTTCATCATTGTCAGAGTTGTCTTCTTTTTTGCATGTGCACTTGCCCTGAGAAAGGTTATGGTCTAGATTTATGTTTGGTGAAGGTCCAGATTGTTTAATTTTCATTTCATTTAAGGGTCATGTTTTTGTAGGTGTAATGGGACTATCTTAAATAGTGCCTGGCTAGCTTAGTTGGTAGTGCACGGGATTCTTGATCCCAGGATTGTGGGTTTGCGCCCCATGCTGGGTGCCAGCCCTAGCCACCAGGGGTGCATAGGCTATCATGCTTTCAGTGCTGGTCCTAAGCCTGGATAAATGGGGAAGGGTTGTGTCAGAAAGGGCATCCAGTGTAAATCCTTTGCCACATTAATATGCACGTAATAGAAGAGGATCAGTTGTGGTGACCCCTAACGGGAGCAGCCACAAGAATGGGACTGCATTAAATAGCTTACTTTTACTATATGATTGACATTTTCAAAGTCTTCAAAGTTAGAACATTTAATCAGTCTGTTTTTCTTTAAAAAAAATAATAAATCAGTCTATCTTTCTTAAAAAAAAAATTAAAACAACAAGTAGCATTTTGACATATATCAATAATGTCTTAATATTTGGATTTTGATAATCATTCTTATAGAAATGAGGAAGAACTGTTAAGAATTATGTTAATAATGTTTCTTTTTTTTTTTTGCATAGTTTGCAATTAAACAGATTATCAAGGATCCATCAGAGGACTTCTTTATCACCATTGCAAGTGAATTTACTTTACTTCTATGATATTGCTCTAAATTGCTTTAGAGATGAGTGCTGATCTAGAGTCAGTTCCAAGCCAATTCCTTTTCATTGTAACCGCTTCATGGTTGAGATCTGTTCTCTCCAAACCCATGCAACCTTGTCTTCTTCTAATATTAGCCTGGAAAGACATGCACACTCCCTCTAGAGGTGGCTTTAATGCAAATGGCATGTATGCCACCTCATTGTGAGAATGTGTCTGCAGCTCCTGGACTGGTTCGAGACCCCCAACTCCTATATCTTGGTCCTCGGCTATGGACGTCTGTAATTTTTGGCCTGCTCTGTGAACCCCTAGCTCTCATCATCATGCTGCGGGTGGTTTATGCTGCACAGCACTGCAGAGACTGCCAAGTTCTTCACGGTGACATCAAGGCAGAGAACCTGCTGGTGAAAACAGACACCTTGAATGCGAAACTAATAGACTCATCTTGGCTGCGGGGATCTGCTCACAAATGTCCCGTATAGGGAATACACAGGTACTGAGCATCAGTGAGTAATAGATATGAACCCCAGATTTCTGGCCTCTAGAATGGATACTATACAATGAGTATTATGGCCTTCCTGCCACTGTCTGGGGTTTGGGGACGCTCTTATTAGCATTGAGACATGCCATTTAAGAGTGACTAAGATGTTATTGATAGGTCCCTGCAATTCAAGCCTGGTCTGTCTAGAGGTGGGAAAAGCAGAAGCATCACTTTGACCTGGAAAAATTGCATAGAATTTAGGTATGAGACAGAATATCATTGTCTTGAATATCACAATACAAAATACTCAGATGAATTTTTAGTTTCTTGATTTTATTGAATTTTATATATTCTGAGATATATTGCAATAAGAAGAGCTCTACCTCAGTAGCATACAGAGCAGGAAGTTTGCGAGTGGGAACCTAACTGCCTCGAAGCGTTCCAAAAAGCTAAAGTAATCAGAAGGCAAATATTGGCAAATGTGTCAACCACAAGGCCTGCATGGCCAAAATGGCCTGTAATGCACATGCACTACTGCTCAACATTTTCACACTGTCCAGGATTCACTGCACATTCGTAGCGCTGCCATCCGAAGAGCAGTTACCGTAAACCACCTTCTATACGTGCACTCCTGCTGCTAGCTTGAAAGTGGTCTGAAACACCTGAAAATTAACGCCTGTGTGCTGTGCTTGATGTAAGTCACACTCGCGTCTGAAAACAATTCAGTGGCGTAACCATAAATTAATTTCAGAGGGATGAAGAAATATACAAAATAAAATCACAATTGTTTTTCTCATCTGTACAATTAAATTGCTAAGTGCGACACACTCGTGCGTTTAAGATGGATGTCAGACAGCAGTAGGAGTGGTTATAACATGAATTTATTATTTAGTCTGATCATTTAAGGCACAATCTACCATATTTCTGTATTAATAACTTTGCACATTACTTTATACATTTATGACACTGAAAAAGATTAAAATAGCATGTTAAAAATTATACCTTATATTATAAATCCTGATCTACTGTTTTTCCAATACAATGTATTGATATTACAAACTGGTTCCGTTTGTTATCATTACAAAATAAAAATATTAAAATGTAATATTTTAATTGTGTCAAAATCATCTCGTGTTAGTATTGTCTCATGAAGCCTGCATCGGTATATGTCTCATATCATGGCTTTAATGTATTGTCTCATGCCTAATAGAATTTTCTTTCTACTTTGAAAATGATGAAGTTGCAGCCAGAGGTTTCAGATACTGACAAAAATGTCTTCACACAGCCTGCGAACATCTGACCAGATTCAACTTCAGACTTCAGACCCAGATCCAGGTTAGTCACGCAGAACCGAATAGACTTCATTAACATAAGACAAGATTCGTACTGATCAGTACTGACTTCTCTAACAGTAAAGATCACTGTTCTTATGCAATTAGAGTACAATTACATGAAATGAAACATTAAAATAATGAAATGTTGTGCTCTATTTATTTTTTTAAAAATATCTGACCACCTGATTTTCCACAGAGCCCCACGTTGTGTCTGAGAGATTGTTGTTGGATCTACACATCATACATTAAAACAACAACCAAATGTGTCTAAGCATAATAAACTGATCAGTTTTTTTCTGACCGGCTGCTGCTCACTTTCATTCATTAGTATTAGGTTCAGTAATAAATAGAAAATTGAATGCAGTAGGGGAAATCACTTTAAAGAGCAGAGTAGTATATCAGAGGCACAGATTAGATTAAAGCCTTAAAGGTACACCAGTGGTCCTTAAGGTCCAATTACACAAATTTTCTCCAGCTTTTTTCTCAACCTCAGTTAGGGGCATTTTGAACCGTATAAAAAAAATTCTCAGACTCCCACGGTAAAGATTTATTTTACTTGAATTTATTTAAAAACATGATTTAAATGTGTACAGAAATATTTTGCTACTGGAGAATTTTCCACTTACCTATTTAAATTAAAATTGTCATTAGATTCCAGCTGACGTTATTTTGCACATTTTCCAAGCAAAATGTTTCTGAAAAATAGATTATGTTTAAAAAATATTTCTAAAAAATAGATATACTGGTCATAATTAGACAAAAGGTATTTGGACATACATCCACTATATATACTTTGGGACAGCTGGTTAAATGTAATTGCAAAAATGACTTAATAAGTAACTTTGAGAAAAGGTCTAATACAAATAATGCCACTCTAAATGCCAGATAAAAAAACTAATACTTCCTTCCTGCACAGTTACACTATATATTGTAAAAAGAAAACATACAGGCATAATTGTGAGTAAAATCAAGAACAGGTGAGAAACAGCAGCAAGGATTGCTTCAGACATCAATGAGAATTACAGATACAACGTAGTGCACACACTATTCAAAACAGGATCAGTGAGCATGGGTACAGATGGAGACTAATGCAGCATAAACCATTCCTCAGCCTCAAGAACAAGAAAGCAAAGGTGAGATTTGCAAAAGAACATGCAAAGAAAGATAGCAGCTTCTACAGAACTGTCTTATTTCCAGATGAATCCAATTTTAGCTTGGATGGATCTGATGGTTGAGTGATTGCATGGAGAAATTCTGGAGAAGAATTCCAGCCAAACTGCATTAAGGGCACTATAAAGCCCAGAGGTGGCTGAGGCTGTTTTACCTTCAGTGGTGTTGGTGAGCTTGTGTTCAGTGATGGCGTCATGAACTCAGAAGTGAACAGAGGCATTTTGGATGCAAACTCGCAGAAATCAGTGAAGAATTTATTCAAGCAACAGAACTGGGTAATGTTGTTCAGCAGGATAATGATCCAGGGAATACCAGCAGACTTTTGAAAGAATACTTCCCAGAGCCCTGAATTAACCCTATAGAGAGAAGCAGTTAGTAGATGCTCTAGTGTAGATGTTGGTTTAAACATGGAGGAAGTTTCCCTCACAACTGTTACAAAAACTCTGATTTCATCAGATTCACTCAAGAAGTTCTACGAAACAAAGAAAGGCAAGCTTAGTACTAAACTTCTGTAAACCACTGTAAAAAAAATCTATTATATGTGTATTTTTAAACATCATTTATTTATTGTGAAATGTTTTATTTGAAAAGTGAACTTGTGGTAGCTTTTAAGTGAGAAGTTCTCATGAAGTGAGAAATTGAAGTGAAATGAAATGAAATTCATACATTTAGTGTGGCTTAAGTGGCCAAATATTTTTGGAGCAACTGTATATTATATTAGATTAAATGCATATTAAATGAATAAACAGTCACTGTGGTGCTTCAGTGGAATCATTTAATGCAATTTTCTTCCTTTTCACATAAACAGATTTTAAAATACTAAAACTTTACTTCTGATTGAGACAAAAAAAAAAACCTTACTTCACTTCAGAAGCGTGTGTTTCTGAAGTATATACTGTATATAGCAGAAAATGTAAGAAATTTCACAATGTGAAGGGTTTTTCCAGCCTATCTCACATTTGTTTGAAATTAAAATATGTTCAAATAATGTATTAAACGGGCCATGTGAATGATTCTATGTTATCATGACACGGTGTTACTGTAGAATTGCTGTATAGCTAATAATTGAGATGAAAATATACTGAGTTATTTAAAATGAATTTAAAGACATTACAGTTGTACTGCTACAATATCTAAAGAGATGACCTTGATTAATGGGACATTAGTGGCTTTGTAGTGAACAAAGCACAAGGTTTAATGTTTAGGGTTCAATAAGTAAATGAACATGGTGTGTATACTGGTGTTCTCTGCTGGTGTGTTTGCCTGTTATTGCTCTTCCATTATTATATGTTCTACTGTAAATGATACATTTGGAGACTAATGTCATTTACTAGGGTCAAAAATGTTTCAAATTTGCTTTATACAGTGTTATAAAAATATACAGTGTAGTAAATATATATTTAGTGTCATGCGAATATTAAAGCATGTTAAGATAATTGCAATTGATGTAACTATAATAGTATATAAATGCTCTTTGTCTTTTTTATATGAAATAATATTGGCATTAAAAATGGTATAAATCCTGAATATATAAATAAATATAAATTATTTTATAGTTTTTATGTTTCTGATTATCTACTACATATTAAATGAATTGCTAATTAAATTAATACATATTAGCAAATAAAAGCTGCATGTTTGGCAGTCAGCTAGAATTTTACAATGCTGGAACTTCTGACAGAAATACAGTACAAAGGGAAACGTTGCAGTTCAGGAAAACCTGTAGTTTTCAGAACCATGTAGTAGAAAATGTTAATATTTTACCATGTGAAGTGTTTTTCTAGGCTGCTCCCATTTCTTTGTGAAATTAATATATATATGCTCAAATATATATATATGCATTAATATATGCTCAAAAAAAAAAAAAAAAGAAAGTCAATAATGCCACATGATCATGGTGCAGTGTTAGTGTACCACAGGCAAGAGCATACTGCAATGGGATCATTTTTCATAAGTACTGTTAATATAAGCACAAAGGGATTTTCAATACTAGTGTAGGTCCACTGCAGTCATCTGAAGACTAAAGCATTAAGGCATGATTTACACTATAATGTTCTATTAATGCAATTAATTAATAGTTAGAAATATTGAAAAAGATGGCAAAAGTATAATGTTACATTTGTATAGGAGGTTTATGCTATGCTATTTATGCTTTTCTGTTTTCTCGTCACAGTTTTGATAATATCCATCAAGCTGCTGATCAAGACACTGATCTGTCTTTATCTTTTGATGATACTCATGACAAAGACGCAACCACTTCGTGGTTTCAATCCAAGACGCATAAGGACATAACTCGTGATGCAGTTTTACAGACAACAGCTGATCTCTGCAGATCACAAGCACTCCAGGAGGGATGAGATTTTGTTCTGGTGAATAAGACTGTTTATATATTCTGAAATATGAAGCTGTTTTAAATTAAAAATGTTTTTTTTTTTAATTAGATTGTGTATGCCTTTTGTATTGCAGCCAGACTCACTGACATTAGAGTCAATAGCAGAAGCTTGTTACTCTTCTGATTCAGCCAAAGATTTTCAAAGCAGGATTAATGAGCTAAATCATCACAATGCCTGGGTCGACTTTTGGCATTTTTTAGCGCACGTTACCATTTCGACAATGAGGAGTTTTTGTCTGGATCTTATTACCGAAGGAGTCAGTGTGAAGCAGCAGAGCTATCAAGCTGCCAGAGAGACGCTTGGTAAAGTCCTACACACTTTGCAGGTATGTCACCATTGTACTGTTGAATAGTGGGATTGCTAATAATTGAGATGAAGATATACTGAGTATTTTAAAATAAATTAGACATTGCACTGCATTGCAAAATAGCCAAAGAGGTGTCCTGGTTAATTGGGCCATTAGTTTCTGAGTATTAAACAGAATGCATGGGTTAATGTTTTGGATTCGATAAATAAGTAACAGACTAATTTAGTTTGCAGTGATTGTGTTGTAATTCTGACCCTGGTTCATGTCTTTCTTTAAGGATTTCTGCAGTCATAGTAACTGCATTGAATTGGGAAAGAGAGAACCTTATTCTAATCTGATTAAACCAGACACCCCAATCAGCAACATAGCAGGTAGGTATATGGGTGTTTCTGTGCTGGTGTGTTTGCTTGTTTTTCCAGTTACATCACAATGAACTTTCAGTAGTACTGTAAATTATACTTTTGAGAAGACATTAAGATGTTCTTAGAGTATGTATATATATATATATATAATAGGCTTGTTAAACAGTTTCTGAATTGCTGCTACTAATGCTACATCATGGACAAGGTATTTAAAAAAATAACACCACAGTCAGGCAATTAGAAAATCTCATCTATGTATTCAATATATAGTCAATTAATAAGCAGGCCTAGCAAAGATGGTCTCTGTTTCTGTTTCTGTTTGCATGCTTTTTGTTTCTTATGTTCTGTAAAGCTGCTTTGAGACAATGTTCCTTGTTAAAAGCGCTATACAAATAAAATTGAATTGAAATTGAATTGAATACTACTTTGACCAGCTCAGCCTGTGTTTCAGAAGCTGGTATTTTGTCAGATCAAGCTGGTCAGTCAAAAAACTCCACTAAATATCTCCAGTTCTTAGTAACACTGTTTGTCTATGTATCTGTAAATCTAAAGACAGGTGACAAATTAATGGAAAAACTAACATAAACTGTCTAAGGTTCACTGCTTAACTGCTCCTTGGCAGTGACACTCAGGTCCTGTGACGAGAGAGGGAATTGATATTTTTGAGTGTTGATTTAATCTAGCATGATACTCTCAGATGACTATTAGTCAGTTTTGCAGACACGAGTAAAGCTTATTCTTAGACTTCTTTCCAAGCAATGGAAATTCTTGTTTGCTTTGAAATACTCTTTATTGTGTCCATGGCTAATCTGAATTATTTTTGAATATTGGCCCATTAAGTGGAAATTAATGTAGGTGTACACCAGGACAAATGCAACTGCACTACAGAATATATAGCAGATAATGAAAGTGCAACAGAGAAATTTCATTTCATTTAATACAACATACAACATTCTTATCTGTTTTGCCAGGTTCAGAAACTTGCAGGAGTTGTTAAGGTGCCGTCTGCGCAGGAAACATCCTGGAAGAGATCACTGCAAAGCAGAAACTAACATCAGGATACGTCAACTGGTCCAAACCAAAAGGTAATGTTTAAGCAGAGTTTAAGCTGATAAATAAAGTCAGATGTAATTGGTCTGAGATAAAAATACAGAAAAAAATCTGTTTAATTTCCTACCGCAATGTAAATAAAGAAATTTTATCCTAGTCTAGTATTTTGCATGTTCACATTTTCATTTCATCTTAAGGAAAGTGCAGTCATGAAGGATTACTTCAGTGTGAGCAAGGTGGCATAAGGATACCGACACCTCCAGGAACGGTTATCTCCATTATACAGCAGCATCAGTAGCCACTAATGGTAGCAGAGAACTACTGCAGGATATTAGAGCGGCAGTTGGAGATTCTGCGTTTCTTAGATATGTGAGGAAGTCTCTCACTATATAAAATATATTAAGTAATAATATATTTTATATAGTGAGAGACTTCCTCTAAAATCACAGACACATACATGCTTTTATGTACTTGCTTACATTAGTAGGTATGTTCATTTGCCTGTGCAGGAGACGTGTCCCTGCTTCATTTTTTTTTCTTTTTTTTTCCCTCTTTATCTCCCGTTTTTGTCATCTGTCAATTCCTCCCCACCATTTCTCCCCTGTTATATGACAGTTACAAAAAGGGTGAAGGCTAACAAGTGCTTCCTCCGAATCACGTGAACACAACCAAAGGCATCTTTTCTAACAGCTGCTTATGCTACATCACAGGACAGTGTAACACTCTTGGAGGAAAGCACTATCTACCCTCTTCTGCATACATGAGCTCAGAGACACCAACAGTTGGCTAGAGTCACTGTGATTGACAGGGGAGAGAGTGCATGCCATCTCTGCTACTGTGAGATGGCTGTGGCACTGATGGGATTTGAATACATTCTCTTTTGCCACCAGTTAATCACAGCAATACTTTAATCATTCCTTAAGAAGAGTGCTAAAAATGACATGGGTAATCAGTCATATTTGTAGTCGATATGGGAGTTATTTCCTCTGCCTCCTCTTCAGCAGCAATCTCAGGCTAGTCTGATCAGTAGTACAGTTACGTGCATCACTCCTCGTGTTTTTCATCCATCAGACTGGAGGGACTCAGCCAGACTTCAGTGCTGTGTTTTGTTATTGACACCACTGGCAGCATGTCTGATGACATTGACAAGGTTAGAACAGCTACTTCATCCATCATTAACAGTAAAACAGGCACAGCAGCTCAACCTTCAGAATACATCCTTGTGTGACGCTGGTAAATTTGGAGCATTGCTTGTTTATAACATATTAATTCTAAATAGCATGCTATATTTCTAATATATGCTGCAGGTGATTGCATACAGATTAAATACAGAGGTAAGATTCATGATTTTGTTGCAATATTAATAGGGGATAGACAATGAAATTCTTCCTTTGCATTTCAGGCTGGCAAGAGTAACTCAAATTCACATCAGACCACATTGGACCACCTTGTTGTTAATTATTTTCCTACAACATCAGTTCATTCCTGTTATCACTTACATTATATACTGCAAAGAATGACATCTTAGCAAGTTAAAATATTGTCAATATAGTCAAATTTGTGTAGTATTTCCTTTTATAAGTTTTAACTCATTAAAATATAGGACTATTAAACCTCTCATTTATGCACTGCAAACATGAAATAGTCTTGTTTTACTGGCATAATTTTAATAAATTTAAGCACTGATTTCCAGAAATGAGCAAAATTATCTGCTAATAGAGTAAGAAAAGTGAAATTATGATATTATGATAATTGTATGGCCCCTCTTTTATACTGCAAATCAGGAATGTGTATTTTTTGTAACTATGTTATAAAGAAAAGTTTACACGAAAAGTGCTTGTAATGTTACTGACAAATCACAAAGCATAAAATCCTCTGTTCTTGAGACTTGGATTTTATGTACATGGCTGAAAACTTGCTGAATGTTACAAAGATTCATTTGAAAACTGAATGTTACAAAGCGCTGACACTGGACACTCCTTTCATAAGTGTAAAATAAACATCTATTCACAGAAAACCTGACCATATTAATGAATACTCATTTTTAATCATTTTTTTATAAGTTGGTTGTATTTGTTTAAAATTGACTATTTAAAGTTTTTTTTTTTTTGTCAAAGTTGACCTTTTGAAAAATTTGACTTATTTAAAGTTGATGTCTTTTCTAAAATAGACTTTTTAAAAAAGTTTACTTTTGTACTCTTGTTTGCTTTTTAAGTTGGCATCTTTTATTTAAAGTTAACTCTTTCTATTGGGGTGCTTTGTCTTCTGTAGAACTGATCACTTCAGTATGAACGTAGTATGAGTACACTGCTCTTAGTCAGGAAAAAAACCTGCAGTCTCACTGGTGCTATATGGATAAGATTGGACATGACTGAACCACAGACTATAAATTTTACATCTTAAATTGGTATTTGACATGAAATGATATGAGCGCTGTTCCTTCACTGCTTATGCCTGGTTTCTCATTTCTGTACAGCTTGCTGTTATCATTAAAGCTCTGCACAAATTTGCAGGAACTGTCTCACTGCTGTACTTTTTAGTCTTTACTCAATTCAATCATATTAGCATTGAGTAATGAGTAACACTCACTTTTCTGCTTCTTCAGGTGAATCTATTCCACACTGTAAGAAACCCAGTGAACGCTGAAAGCTTTTCAGTCTTTGTGGATTCTTCTGTGCAAAACCTGACAGTGCGCACAGTGCAGATGACATAGTAAATCTGTTCGCTCCTGAAAATACTTCCTCTGGAACTGATGTCACTGTGACGATCCAGGCTGAAGCACCTGATGGAAGCGACTCCTGCTACGCTGTGCTGCGTCTTGCTGTTCTAGCTCCGGTAATTACTCACATTACATTAAACATTCCAGGGAGATCTCCAAGGAACTGTCAAAACCTAAATTTACAATAAATACAATAATGAACAGAAGACATTTAGGTTTCAGAGCTGACTGGTCATTATCATGCCATCATACCTCTCTATGACTGCTAATCTGATTATCATTTTTATGTGTGTGGTGGTCTGGCATTTTGACAGCCAAAAGAAAAACCCACGCACTTCAACTTTAAGAATATTAAGAAATATTCTTCAACTTTAAGAATATATTTCACCAAAATGACAAAAATGGTCAGTCTGTCTAAAGATGTCTAAAACCTTGCTAGCTAAGTGAAATTTCCTCACACAGGGATGATCAAGTTGTACTCTACCTTAGTGCCAGAAACAGACATAAAGTCTAATCAGTTCAGTTAGTAATAAGATACTGGCTGTCAAAATGTCAAAGCTACTCCTGCATCAGAATAAAATCTTTAAATTTAAATTCCTTCTATTTCCTTTAAATTTAAAATGCTAGAACTTTATTTCAGGTTGAGATGCATGCAAAAGAGAAATATATTTCTGTTCAGGAAAACATACAGTTTTCAAAAGTACATATGATTAAACAATATTCAACATTTCACCAGGGTTTTCATAGGCCACTACAGATCATAGTTGCTACAGTCATTAGAGACTAATTAAATAGAAAATTAACTGTTTTCTACTTCTCTAAGGTAAAAGATTTTACACCTCCATTATTTGAGGCAGTTAGCATAAATGCTGACAGTTCAGGAAACTGCAGCCTCTCCTCATGGTACCTCACTGCTAACGTGACTGATGGAAATGGAACAGGCATTCAGAGTGTGAGACTCCTCCAGGGAAATGGCAACCTCAGCACCACCACTGTGCTCAGTGACACAGGCGTGAATGTCACTGTGGTCATCTACAACTCCTCTTGCTGTTCCCCAGACCTGGAGCTGGTTGCTGTGGATGCAGTGGGAAATGTTGCCACCTGTTTTAAATCTGTGAGAGCTACAGCACCAAGCACCAGCACTGCACCCCCTCTAACAGCAACTAACACCACCACCACCACTACCACCACCACCACAACTACAACTACAACATTCACAGCTCATCCCACCAGCCAAGCAAGCACTACAACATCCACAGCTCATCCCACCAGCCATGTAAGCACTACAACATCCACAGCTCATCCCACCAGCCAAGCAAGCACTACAACATCCACAGCTCATCCCACCAGCCAAGTAAGCACTACAGCATCCATGACTCATCCCACCAAGCAAGAGCTACAACATCCACAACTCGTCCCACCAAGCCAGCACTACAACATCCATGGCTCGTCCCACCAGCCAAGTAAGCACTACAGCATCCATGACTCATCCCACCAAGCAAGCGCTACAACATCCACAGCTCATCCCACCAGCCAAGTAAGCACTACAGCATCCATGACTCATCCCACCAAGCAAGCGCTACAACATCCACAAATCGTCTCTCCAGCCAAGCCAGCACTACAACATCCACAACTCGTCCCACCAAGCAAGCAATACAACATCCACAGCTCATCCCACCAAGCAAGCGCTACAACATCCACAACTTGTCCCACCAGCCAAGCAAGTGCTACAACATCCACAACTCGTCCCACCAAGCAAGCGCTACAACATCCACAACTCGTCCCACCAACCAAGCAAGTGCTACAACATCCACAACTCGTCCCACCAAGCAAGCGCTACAACATCCACAACTCGTCCCACCAACCAAGCAAGCGCTACAACATCCACAACTCGTCCCACCAGCCAAGCAAGCGCTACAACATCCACGGCTCGTCCCACCAAGCAAGCGCTACAACATCCACAACTCGTCCCACCAACCAAGCAAGCGCTACAACATCCACAACTCGTCCCACCAGCCAAGCCAGCACTACAACATCCACGACTCGTCCCACCAGCCAAGCCAGCACTACAACATCCACAACTCGTCCCACCAAGCCAGCGCTACAACATCCACAACTCGTCCCACCAAGCCAGCGCTACAACATCCACGACTCGTCCCACCAAGCGAGCACTACAACATCCACACCTCGGTTCTGGAAAAAACTAAGTTGAAAAATATTAACGTATTTAGGCTTACCTAACACTGTTTCAACTTTCATCTAATTATAAATCCGTATGTAACTGGAAGGAAAAACACACTCAGTGTTTTTTAATAAGTCTAAACCCTGAGGGCATTAATCTTGATTTGAGGATCTCATTAATTTAATGGCATGAAATTAAGTCCACGAATAACATTAAACTAAGCTTCTTAGATCTGAAATTCCTGATTCCTTTGCTATTACATACTATAAAGGGTTAGAAGGTTTCAGCTTCTAAAGTCGCATTAAACTTTCTTGTTTGCAGTTGTATGAGGGATAAACAGTTTATTTTATTATCAAAATGTAAATGCATTTACTTTTTAATTCAAATGAATTACATGCTAGCACTTGAACTGCAAAGGGATGTACAGAGGATTATTTTCCCCTTTTGATTAGCTATGGCAAAAGAAAATGTTTGTGAGCAGACTTTGTGAAATTAATTTTGGTTATACCCCAGCACTGCTGAATTCTCAAATCTGATTAGTCAGGAGGTGTTGATTAATTTTCTATAACAGCAGCTCTGACAGGATGTCTGGCTGAAAGGTAACAGACTGTTGTGTCTATAGTAATAACTCATACACACAGGGACTTGTATGAAGTGTATGTGAAAACACACTATTATTTAACAAAGAAATAGCTGCATAATTGCAGAATCACAGTTATTTTTTATATGGTGAAGTCTTCTGTAAGGAGACATTTATTTAACATTTATGGAAAGAGTCTCCAGTCTGAGCGCTTTGTAAGAGTCAGAGGTAAACCTGTAACTTTTATGCCACTGGAAAGTCTCCAGGACTGAAGTTTTCTTGGTAATGTGACAAGCTGCTTTTATTTGTCTTATTAAAAATAGAGAAGAGAGGCTGGTGAGGGAACGACTACTCGTAGTAAAGATGGCACCAATTCCATTCCCAGGATCAATATTGTTCCGAAACAAGTACTTTCTAGAGATGCGTAACGATTGGCTGAACCTATATGAAACATTATTTTCATTTATTTATTTTAAGTATCTGAACATGAGACACTCCACACAGACAGTAACCTGAGCTCAGGATCAAACTCGGGATCCTGGAGCTGTGAGGCAGTAATGCCTTCCAGCGCACTGCAACACTAAGGAAATTATAGAAAATATAAAATATTTAAATTACTATGCTCGACAAAGCCACAAGAAATCGTTTTGAAATGATCATAAAATAAGCAGATTTACAAAACAAAAAGGAATTTATTAGACAGACTTGTACAGACTTGTTCCAAAGGATGATCCAGAGCAGGTACGCAAGTATACAATACTGATGACTCTTTTTTAAAAAAAAAAAAAAAAAAAAAAAAAAGGGGAGAAAAACAATTTATTCTGATAAGCAAGTGGAATGTAGTACATAACCAACAGGCATAAATACATTTATTTCAATAGCTCACAAATTACAAATACAAAAGTGTTTAAAAAAAAAAACAGAAAGAAGAAAGAAAGAACAGCACAGCCGTAGTTTATTATATAACTAAAAGATTGATCTATTTTACAATACTACGCCTTTTTATAAAAGGACGAGCTACTGTGACGCAAGCTGATACAGTACGTAAGTGGGACCCGTAACACAAATGCTCTACTAAAGCGCCTCATCCGTCAGTGGGGGTTCAAGTGTGATTTATAACTTCAGCTTCTTCTTACGGCCGCGGCCGTCTGGGGTCCCATCCTGCTTACGTTTCTGTGCCTGGAACATCGAAACACACATTGGTAGAGTTTTAGTGTCCTATATAAGCTAGATACACTCCAGGGGGTATGTATACTACAGTGTAAATTACAACATACACCTGAAATACAAGCTTCTAAAAGAATGCAGCAATTTAAAAAAAAAAAAAAAAAAAAAAGGAAACTCACTGAAGAATTGCGAGGTCCCCGTTTCTTCTTCTCCGCCTTCTCCCGTTCTTCCAGCTCCATGTTCTCACGCTCGATTAGAGTAATCAGTGTGTTACATCTCCTCTGTAACTCCTGGAAACACACAAACGGCTCAATTTTAAACACGCAACATTGAGAATGTAGCGTTACTATTAGTTTTGGAGGCACTGTCGCATGTTTACTGAACGTGGTGATCATCGCCGTCATCACTCACCATGGCTGTGCGAGACTTCAGGAACCAGTCGAAGCGGAACTGTGGCGAGTTGCGAATACACTGGCGCAGCTCGTCGTAAACGCTCTCCTTGTCGAAGCCCAGCTTGTGCAGCATACAGATGAGGAAACGATCCTCCTCTTCAGTGTAGTTCTTCCCTTTGTTGGTCCCGTAAGAAATCCTTAGCTGATGGAATGGTGCCTTGTAACGGCCAATCTGACCAAAAAAAAAAATACAAAAATACAAAAATATACAAACTGACTCTTTAATGAATGGAACTTTACATTGAAGGTGTTATGTATATAAATACGTTATTCACAGAAAATCACAGATTCCATATTCTGACGTAAATGTGGAATCACACCATGGGAATCATGGTGGCTTGGTGATTAAGGCTTCACTTCTAAGCGGCTTTGCTTGATCAAATAAGATAGCTACTGCTATTATGACTTGACTTCAGTGTTTCATGTATTATAAATATCCCATATTAAATGTGAACGTTGCTGTTTAGCCCAAATATAAACCTTGCAGATGGTCAAACAGAGTGCATAAGTATAAGCATGAATTATAATCGCAGTTCTTGGTCAACGGAGATCATAATGTTTTGATTATATATCCGGGGTGTCTGAAAAGTCAGGAACCACCGAGAGTAAAACTACACATATCTAAGTTTGTATTTATTATTTACAACATATGCTCTACATAGTCAACCTTACGCTCTAAGCATTTTCTCAGCCGCTGTATCACGTTTTTCAGAATTTTGCTCAACATATTTGCTCAACATATTCCCATTGGGTCCTGACTTTTTCGACTCCCTGAAGGAAGACTAAAATCTACTAAAGGAAAGCACATAAGCCCAGTCCCTTACCTTTGAGTCCAGTGCTTTCTTGATGCTGATCCTCCTCTGAATCCTGGCTTCACCTCGCTCAATCTGAGCCATGATCTTCTCAATATCCTGCAGCTCATTGCAGCGCTCCCAGAACACAGCTACACACACACACACAAAATTCAATTCAATTCACCTCAACTAAGCAGCAATGCAAATAATGGGTACTGTCTGAATGTGTGGAAGACGAGCGTTACTCTACCGGAATACTCCATGACTTCTTCAGGTGTTTTGCCTTCCACTTCACGGGCGATGTTCTCAATATCGTCTCTTCCCCATTTCTCATTAGCCTTAATGAACTGGTTGAAATCTCGCTTGTTCCAAATGGTGAAGCCCTATTGAAAGATGAGACGTATTATAATAATACTGCTTCCTATAGACAGTCATGGGAAAAAGAAAGTGCACCCTCCTTCAATTCTGTTTTAACATAATTTAATTGTGTGGTCCTCACCAACTCCTAGAAACAAACAAATAACCACAATTGACCAAAAAAATCAAAAATCATCATCAAAAAAAAAAAAAAAATTTTTTTTCCCAAAAAAGTAACCCAACATTCAGAAACCAGGTGGGGGAAAAGTAAGTACACCCTATAATTCAGTAACATGTAGAACCACCTTTAGCAACAATAACTTGAAATACAAAGTTATCTGTAGGAGTTTAACTAATAATCTAATTAATCTAATAGTACCTATGGTCGTTTAATTTTGGTCCACTCTTCTTACAACATTGCTTAACTTCATTGATGTTTGAGGGCATTCGTTTATGCACAGCTCTTTTAAGATCCCACCACAGCGGAAAAAGGGAGGGTGTACTTTCTTTTTCCCATGACTCTAGTTCTGTACATTTGCTTCATGAAAGACAGTTTCATCTACTTATAATGTTTTAATCAGATTGCCATTACAACTGTGACAATATTTCTAATTGTTAAGTAGTGATATGCCTTGTGTCTAATTTGTAATATTCGAAAGTTCATCAATAGGTATTTGGTTAACTATTGGGGGGGAATCTTTTGCATCATGGACTCAAGTATAACTTTTCCAGTGCAATCAGACTCTCTTGCCAGTGGCGCACATTGGTGTGAGGGATGTAATATAGAGAAACAATGAAATGATATTACACACACTGCATTTCAACCAATAGCAGCATAAAATGAAAAATCAGGTACGCAACGTCTCTTATAGTTTAAAACGGGCTTAATCTGCAAACCCGAGTTACCTGAATTCTGTCCAGTTGTTTAAAACGTTTTAATGGAGTTGTACTGAACATTATTGAAACTGTATTATCTATGTTTTATCCCATAAGCTACATATCTTACTGTCTGCTACCATGTATATGAGCAAAAAAAAACAAAAAAACAAACAAAAAAAAAAAACATCCACACAGTGAAAGCACTGGTCTCTGAAAAAATATTACCAGACACTGCATTTCTTTTTAAAAATTTTCTTTGAAAGTATCCCAAATACCCAAATAGTAGGTTCAGTATTCAGATACCAGTGCCTCAAACTACTATTATCTGTTACTAATATTGTGAATTTTAAAATGAAACTCTATGAAAATCTACTTACTTATTTTCTTTACTGAAATAATCTTGGTTCATCATATGTTATGAACAATGTGTTAAACTGGTCTGATAACACCAAGCAGGTGCAGGAGGTTACCTGCGACAGGAGGTTCTCCTTCTCCTCCAGCTCTTCTTCATTTAGAGGTTCTGCTTCATCAATCTTAGCCTGCTCCTCCTTCTGCACCTGAGCAGCATTGGGCAGGTCAGGATTCCTCGGCACCTGGTAGTCAGGGTTAAAAACACAGATGACTTCCTCTCTACGGAAAGAACGTTTCCTATCTTACTATACAGCAATCTGAGAATCGCAGCCTAACAAATAATTAAAGGGGTGAGAAAGAGAAAGGATAAACAAACACCTTGTAACCAATAGTTTTCCTGTAGTACAAGATCTCCTTCTCGAGCAGCTCAAAAAGCCGAGGTGGGAAGAACTGGAAGTCTTGAACGTTGGGCTGTTTGGGAGGCCGAGGAGCCTGAAGGAGAACATAGAGAAAGCAGGAATATTTGAGACTTCAGAATTCAAGTATTTTAACGCTCCATGGTGAATTATTTTTTAATGCATTATTTTGTTCATTATTTAATGCTTCATTATGGTTAATCAAGCCAAGCTGGGACAGAATACCTTTGGTGCTTTAGGCTCACTAACACGCAGGGCCTCCCTGAAGTAGGCATCAACAGCATAGTTCGCTTTACGCTCTCTTTTTGGTGGCTCAATCCAGTTTGTGATGACCTGAGAAACAAAATACAATGAAGTTTATTTATAAGAAAGCTAAAAATGTCTATCAAATGTATTTGGTTAAGATTTCTTCTTTATTAAAACGAAGACATTTTGTTCTTTAGCTCTAGTTATTTAGTCTGATATTTTGGAAGGAAATATCACTAAGCAACACTTAGTCTTACAGTTCATTTCACTTTTACTTCAAAATTAAATTATATTTAAATGATATCATCATAGGAGGTAAAGTCAGTCTACTGTTACCTTTTTCTTCTCTCGGTAATCTTCGCCTTCAAAGTTGTACACGCTGTTTTCTGTGTCCATGGTGAAATTCCTCAGAGAGCCTTCACCAAGTTTCGACATCTTCTCCTTCATCTCCAAGGTCTTAAAGATTAAGGACCACAATTTCAATTAAAAGGCAAAACTCACTCCAATACTGCCCATTTTTCATATTTTATGCCACAACACACTACAAACAAAACATCAGGTGCAATTGATCCAGGGTGTGTTTGTTCTGTACCTTCTTTTCGCCTCTCTCCAGGATGACATCAATGTCTTCATCAGTGATTTCACTCTCCTTAGAAGCAAAGACGTGAGTGGCGCCGTGCCGAATGATGGACAACATCTCGTCTTTGCCCAGCTTGTTCATGTTAGGATCAACCAATCTACCTGGAAGTCGGAGAACAGCAGAAGAGTGTTTAAAGTAAGCCCTCGTTTTTGATTTAAGCATGATCTGAAAGCTCCACCACTGGTCCTGTAAGGTCATCACCTTGCTGGATGACGATGGAGTCTAGACGTAGTTTCATTTCGGCACGTTCCACAATCCTCTCCTCTACAGTGTTATCTGTAATGAAACGGAACACGCGTACTTGTTTCTTCTGACCGATTCTGTGAGCGCGGTCCTGTAACACAAAACAAAACAAAACAAAACAAAAAAAAAGAGCCCAATGAGTCTTCAAACCATCCAAAAATTACACAGTTTTACTCTGTTTAAATAAACTTCAAGTTCAAAGTTGCTCCAAAAAGTCCTTCATTAACCTGAAAGGCGGTAAGGAATCATTATTAATGATGTACACTGACCATGGCCTGCAGGTCCACTTGAGGATTCCAGTCAGAGTCATAAATAATGACCACATCAGCTGTAGCCAGGTTAATCCCCAACCCACCAGCCCTAGTGCTCAGCATAAACAGAAACTTGGAGCTGTTGGGCTCATTAAAGACATTGATGGAGACCTGAGGAGATAAAGGGAAAACAATAGGACACAAAATCATTCATTAGAAAGTTAACACTGCATCTTTACCTCAGTGATTTAATTTCCGAGAGCCTGATTTAAATGTTTAAGCAGCCAGGTCTTAATTGAAATTAACCGTTTTGGTCTCCTGCAGTAGTGTTAACATCTCTGGTGTATCTAGAACCTCCTGAAATAATCAAACAAAAATGGAGAATCCAAAAGCTTCCCTTAAAGCTGGGTGTACCTGTCTCTCCTCGTGAGGCGTTTGTCCATCCAGGCGGCAGTAGCCATAGTTACGCCACATACAGTAGTCTTCCAGAATGTCCAGCATCCTGGTCATCTGGCTAAAGATCAGCACACGAGAACCTTTAATCAGGGAGAGAGGTTAGATTAGATTAGACCAGGAAGTTCAGACTCATTGTTTGTCAGGTGGGCTGGATAAAAATAACCTGTAGTAGACCCATCGGAAAAGGCGTATTCTGAATTCACAAAAAATATTCAATTACAGTCCACACGACAATTTTAATACAGAAGACAGATTCTAAATTCATTCGGTGGGCCGGAGGAGATTTTTTTCTACTTTGTAGTCTATAAGATAGAGCCAGTCATGGCCACCTTTCCCCACGTGTACCGGCTTACCTTGCTCCTTCAGCTTGGGCAGCAGTTTATCAAGGACGGCCATCTTGCCGCTGTTGACGACAAGATGGAGGTCAGTGGTGTAAGGTGGGCCGGGCTCTGCGCCATCAAACAGATACGGGTGATTACAACACTTCCTGAGCTGCATCAGCACGTTCAGCAGACGCATCTTATCCATCTTCCCTGCCGAGTTCAGGATGTCAATGTCCTTCATCAGGATTTTAGTATACCTGTCAGGAAAGATAATGTGGCCCAGGTAAGTCCCAGGAACTGGATGTTTATTCACCATTTTGAGGTCTTGACATTTCTGTAATGATGTTTCCATACCATTCTCTCTGCATCTTGCTGAGCCCAACATACATCTTGACTTCTTTTTTAGGAAGCAGAGATTTCTCCACATCGGCTTTGATACGCCTCAGCAGAAAAGGACGTAATACCTACACGGTTAAAAGATTAAAAATTTAGCTTTAGAGTAGTTTCCATTAAAAATTCATTCTTGCAGATGTTCAATAATAATTCTGGGGGAAAAAAAAAAAAATACTCACAGTGTGTAAACGCTCAACCAGTTTCTGGTCTCCAAGACAGTTATTTGTGTCAAACCAGGAATCAAAGTCCTACAGGGTGGAAATAGGAAACAAAACCTCAGTAGAAATCTAAAAACAGAATTCACCCCAAATTAAACTAGCTGAATTTTTGTCCAAAAGTGCAGATGCCTTAAAATAATGAGACTGCAAGTGTGTTTACATGACAACAAGAAAGCCACTCTTGAACCCAATCGGATGTATAGCTTCGTTAACTACATTAATACTTTTGTAAGGAAGCAACGTTTATGGAAGGAGTCTCCAGTGTCAGTACTTTCTAACGGTTGGTAAGTCTTGAGGAATGGGGAATTTTCTTGGTAATATGACAAGCTGTATTTTTTGTCCTTTTACCTTCAGGACAGAGAATAAAAAGAGAGGCTGGTAAGGGAATGATCATTCATAAGCAATAACAAATTAACTTATGACATGTCGTTGATTAATAAATTACAAACTGTAATCTTTGGCAAACTGCTGTGGTATAAAGGAATAAATCATAATTTCGTGAAAATAATCAACTTCAGGGAGATAAAAGTAAAGCCACTTTGAGACGGGCCACATTATGGCACCCTGTTGTTGATTATTTTCCTATAATATCACACCCCTTATTTAAAATGCGCTGTATACAGCGTAGACCACTTGAGCATTGTAGTAAAAGACAGATTAAAAAAAGCTTTGATCAGTGGTAGTTCAACAATTAAAGGATCTGGGTTACTGAGCAGAAGGTCGGGGTTTCAGTGCTGCCACTGTTGGACCCTTGAGCAAGGCCCTTAACCCTCTTTGCTCCAGGGTCACTGTATCATGGCTGATCCTGCACTCTGACCCCAGCTTCATAAAAAGCTGGGATATGCAAAAATAAAGGCTGGATATTCTTGTATGATTTTGACTGTGTATACGTTGGTTTCAGTTTGAAACGTCTGAATATATGAATGCTTTCTAGTGGCGCTGCTTCGAAACATTTAAGAAACATTGCCTGATAAATATTTTGCTGAGTAACTCTCATTCTGCGAAAGCTCAACATGTTGCTGATGGTGAGGAAGCTACCTCGGAGGAGTTGAAGACGTCAGGAAGGAGGAAGTTGAGCAAAGCCCACAGCTCGTGCAGGTTGTTCTGAAGCGGGGTTCCTGTGAGCAGCAACCGGTTGGTGGTCTTGAACTCTCGCACAATTTCTGACAACTGATAGATAGATAGATAGATAGATAGATAAGAAACTTGTATTCACAAACTGTCCTTACATAACACTCATTAAAGTAGATCATACTTTCTGGTATTTTCACAGAGTAAGACTTAACAGAAAATAAAATTTACAATAGAAAGTAATGTGTTTTGTACATATTCAATAATAAATTATACATAGTTGATGCGAACCTTTGATTTTTCGTTCTTGATACGATGGGCCTCGTCGATAACCAGATACCTCCAGTTAAACTTCTTAAAGACGGCCCTCTCAATGATGAGCATTTCATAGGAAGTGACGCAGACGTCCCACTCTCCCGGCAACAGAGTATCACGGATGAAAGCCGTCTGCAAGCAGAAAAGCACAATTAAGACAAATACAACAAACATAAAGCAGTCAGTGTTGTGTATAAACATTTCCACAGTGTCAAATTGCTGGCGCGTGACTCATCGCTCACCCTCTCGTCCCTGTCTCCTATGAGGCAGACAGCTCGGAGCGAGGGAACCCAGCGCTTAAACTCGTTCATCCAGTTATACAGCGTGGACTTGGGAACCAGGACCATGTGAGGCCCGGGGATGTTCCTGTAGTGTTTCATGTAGCCCAGGAGAGAAATGGTCTGTAGGGTCTTTCCGAGACCCTGAAGAGAAAACAGAGGAGAGAATTTTACTTTTCAGGCTCGTTTACTGAACTTATAAATGTTTTTGGCTCAAAGGAAAGACTGATAAGGTGCACAGAGGGTTTTAAAGTAAGGAGCAGGGCGTCATACCATTTCATCGGCCAGGATCCCGTTGATTCCGTTCTCATACAGTGAAATCAGCCAGTTCAGTCCACGGATCTGATAATCTCGGAGTTTGCCCGTTTTCACATCTGCATGATAACCAATCACATTAGAGATCAGAAAGTTCTCAATTCACCACAAAGGGACCCTAAGGATCTTATTCTACATTCACACCAGAGTGTTACATATAGATCACATTAAGTTAGGAATAAAATGCTTGGTGACATGCCATTATAGGAAAACAATTTACAGTGGGGCAGAATTACTGCTTCCACTCCGAACTTGATTATTTTCTAATAACATCATATCCTGAAATCTTATATTAGTAACAGTTAGTTCCTGTTATCACTTATATTGTAACAGCTATAAACATCATTCCCTCAGTTGACTCTTTTTTCCTTTTTCTGGAAGTTAATGAGACAAAAAATTGCAGCTTGTCATGTTACTAAGGAACCAGAAAGACTTTTGTCATTGTAGAAAGTGTTATAAAGTATATAAAGTGTTGAAACAGAAGACTCCTTCCATACATGTTAAATAAACCTTACATAGAATATCCTTACCTACAACTTCACATATATATGAAGTTTTTAATATAAACCTTTGATTTGAATTAGAGCTGGAACAACTGTCCAAGCAGCTGTTACAGAAAATTAATCAACACCTTCTAACCAATCAGAACTGAGAATTCTACAGTGCTTGATCTTGCAGTGTGAATGTGGTCTTACACCTGAATTTAACCAAAGACAACTATTCAGTCCATATACTGCACATGTATATACGCATCACTATTACCTCTGCAATCCATATGACTAAATTATACTACCAAAATCTCACAGGCATGAGTGTGTGAAGGTTTTAACTTACAGGACGGAGACTCGTCAAAGCGTGTGCACACGTTGGCAGCTTTACTGCTCTCACTGAGCAGCTCCTCATCCTCCTCCTGCTCAGTACGACGGTGACGGTTACTGTGAAAATCAGAGTGTCAGTCGGTGTGAGCAAACCAAGGTGAGCAGCACCTGACACGCATTATGGTCTTCACCTGCTAATTCAAATGCCTGAAGCAGGAACATTCACATCTGCCCTGCTTCAGTACATCAGGTTTAAGTCATCAAACAAAATGATGATGATGATGATGATGATTATAAGAGAATCATAAAATCCCCCAAAACATCTTTTGGGGATGTAATTTGGACAGAACAGGCTACACCAAACACACAACCTAAAGACACTGATCTATAGGTGTTGATTTAATGCTGTCGATTCTGCAGCGTTAATGATTTACAGCGATAAATTTATAACGATAACTAAAAAAGTGTACACTC
The DNA here is from genome assembly GCF_027358585.1 of Pangasianodon hypophthalmus. Taxonomy (NCBI): domain Eukaryota; kingdom Metazoa; phylum Chordata; class Actinopteri; order Siluriformes; family Pangasiidae; genus Pangasianodon; species Pangasianodon hypophthalmus. Next base: position 6,157,127 of record NC_069712.1, on the reverse strand, counting down.
TTTTTGGACAAAAATACAGTTAACTGCTGAACTTTAAAACTCAGGTTGCTTAAAATAACCACACATTCATTATTACACATTTAACATACTCATGATGTAACATTTAACGAGACATTATCAGTAGGATTTCCACTGAAGTTGATTGATCTCTAGAGTAATTTCTCAAAGAGTAATTTGAGATTACACATCATAAACATTTACATTGCCCACAGATCTGTATATTTTTGAGCCGGTTTTATTGTCATTCCCTCAGAATCACGTCACGTCACACCGAGCCACGAGCCACAAGCCACTCACCCTGCTTATTCATTTTATAAATTTAGCTGTTGTTTGTTTAGTGATTGGAAACGTAATATTGTTTAGGACAAATTTGTAACTTCTGACTACAAGCAGGCTTTGGGTCATGTTAAAATTCACACACAACTTTCTCGCATTTTTCGTCTGTAGACTCGCTGAGTCGTCACACTTCAGGTCATGTGGTACAACGCCTACGCTCATAGGTCAAGGTGAAAATGAGGGAATAGTGACGCAACACAATAGTGAATGCTACAGAAACAACACTGTCCTTGAATCGAATGGCACTAAGAAAAGAAGAAAAGAACGGAGATCATGATATTTGTGCAGCCCTAGTAGTATTTCTTATCATCATATGATCATGTTACAACTGTCTTATAAAGTGACATGTTACAGAATAATAATCGCAAAGAATAACGGAGACAAGCAGGAGGAAGACTTACTCGCCGGCAGATAGCAGGTTCTGTTTCTCGTCCTTTTTAATGCGAGGGCGGCCGGGTTTCATCTTCAGTGGAGAGGTAGGGGTCTTCTGGGCAGCAGGTTGAATAAAGTGAGCGAACACCTCTGTCTGCTTCAGCAGGTACTCGAATCTGTTGGTCCGGTCTGTTTTCTAGTGTGAAAAACATTGAGGGGGTTGAGGACAGGAGGATTTTTCTCCATCTGAGTTACCGGCTATGACGTAAAACCAAAGCAAACATACCACTTTCTCTTCATAACCCGCTGACTGCTCCGCCTTCGCCTTTTCAGCCGGAGGAGAGGACGACTGCTCACCTCCATCCTGCGCTGCTTCTTCAGCACCTGAAGCACCATCCTTAGAGACAGATATGGAGGGGTTATTCCAAGTGTCCTGAAGAAATAAGAGCCTCTAAAAAAATATAACAGCGCTGTCTGTTACTGTTTTCTATTATGATGGCATGCATATATCAACACCTTCTAATCAATCAGAACGTATATATATATATATATATATATATATATATATATATATATACACACATACATACATACACACATACATATATATGTGTGTGTGTGTGTCCATAAGTATTTGTAATTTTGCCTCTGTATACCACCACAATGGATTTGAAATGAAACAATCAAGATGTGTTTGAAGAGTAGACTTTCAGCTTTAATTCAAGGGGTTTAACAAAAATATTGCATTAACCGCTTAGTAATTACAGACATTTTTTACAGAGTCCCTCCATTTTCACAGGCTCTAAAGTAATTGGACAAACTTACATAATTACAAATTTTCAATACTTGGATGCAAATCCTTTGCAGTCATTGACTGCCTGAAGTCTGGAGCCCATGTATATCACCTAATGCTGAGTTTCCTCCCTGGAGATGCTTTGCCAGGCCTTTACTTCAGCCAGCTTCAGTTGCTGCTTGTTTGTGGGTCTTTCTGCCTTCAGTTTTGTCTTCAGTAAGTGAAAAGCAGCTCTATTGTGTTGAGGTCAGGTGACTGACTCGGCCATGTAAGAACATTCTGTTTCTTTGCCTTAAGAAGCTCTTGGGTTGCTTTTGCTTTGGGTTTTGTTTTGGGTTGTTATCCATCTGTACTGTGAAGCTCTGTCTTATCAGTTTTGCAGCATCTGACTGAATCTGAGCAGAAAGTATAGCTCTGTACTCTTCAGAATTCATCCTACTACGTCTATCAGCAGTCAATAAACACTACTGACCCATGATACACACCCATGCCATAACACTGCCTCCACATGTTTGACAGATGATGTGGTATATGCTTTTGAACACAAGCCCTTTCTTTCCTTCGCCATACTCTTCTCTTTCCATCATTCTGGTACAATTTAATCTTGCATCAGAACTGGTCAAGCTTGCTTTTTTTTTTTTTTTTTTTTTTTTTTTTTTTTAAAGCATAGTCTAATCTGGCCTTTCTGTTCTTGAGTGTTATCAGTGGTTTGCATCTTGAGGTAAACCGTCTGTATTTATTTTCATAAAGGCGTCTCTTGATTGTAGACTTTGACGATGATACGCCTACCTCCTCCAGAGTGTTCCTGACTTGGCTAGATGTTGTGAAGGGGTTTTTCTTCACCAAGGAAAGAATTCTGCAATCATCCACTTCTGTGGTCTTCCAGGCCTTTTGTGTTGCTGAGCTCACCAGGGCTTTCTTTCTTTATAAGAATGTACCAAATTGTTTGACTCAGCCAACTAAAGTTTCTGCTATCTCTCTCATAGATCTTTTTTTTTTCAGTCTAATTATGGCCTCCTTCACTTGCATCAACACCTCTTTGGACCACATACAGAGAGTTCCCATGAACAGCTACCAAATGCAAATTCAACACTTGGAATCAACTCCAGACCTTTTATGTCCTTAATCTGCCATGAAATAAGGAGGTAAAAGGCCACGCCTGGCCATGAAACTGCTTATCAGTCAGTTGTACAATTAGTTTTGAGCCTGTGAGAATGGAGGAAAAATGGCTGTAATTCTTAAACATTCCTAAATATTTTTGTTAAACACCTCCATCCTGCACTGCTTTTTCATCTATCTATCTATCTCTCTCTCTCTCATATATATAAATATATATATATATATATATATATATATATATATATATATATATATATATATATATACACATACACACACACATTGTGGTGGTGTACAAAGGCAAAATTCTGAAAACTGTGTCACTGTCCAAATACTTATGGACCTGACTGTGTGCATATTCTCTTTATTTTTTTCAACTGAGTCGGAGCTCCATTGATTCTGCTTTGCTAGCTTGTTAGCATTAGCATTACCATTAGCATTAGCATCACAGCTCATATCAAAAGATGTTCATGAGGGTTTGTTCATTTCTCTTTCAAAATAGGAGTCATGATTAAAACAATATTAATAATAAAAAAAAAGCAGCCGGTTACTATGTAGGAAAATAATTTGCCGAATTTACATCACTACATGCACCGGAACTAATATTATTTATTTATTTATTAATACATAGTATTATTATTTTTTTATGTAATAACACACACAACCAAAAATGTTAAGCTACAAGACAAGTTACACTGTCGACATATAATCTAAGGAATATATTTCAGTAAATAAATAAATAATTTTAAATACATAAATACATACATACTGCGAACAGTGTGTCGCTAGCTCAACTCATCACCCAGCTAAGCTAAGCTAAGCTAAGCTAAGGAACAATACACGGCGGATCTAGCGAGCTAACATGCTAACACGCTAGCTGATTCATTTCGCCAAAAGTTAGTACACACGGTTATGTTCACAGAAATCTACAACCGTGTCACACAGAGTTATTTCTCACACGTAGGGGCATTAATGTGTACTAAAGTGCCAGTTTCTCGCCATGTTTGAGGTGTTGTTGATTTCACCTGTGTTGTCCCGGGCTGCTCAACTTCAGCCTCTTCTTCCCGCTGTCTGTCCGCGCTTCCCTCCGTCTCAGACATCCTGCACTTTATCTTCCCTTCTTTCAGTACAAAACAGATTCAAACACGACTTTATATCCTATAGCCGACTCAGCTCTTCCACTCAACCCGAATTTATTACAATATACACCGCTGAGAACAACAAAGCCACGCGCTTCGTCAGTCACTTCCCACCGGCTTTTTTTTTTTTTTGCCTCCGTTTCCCGCAAAAGTGAGGCCCTTTACAAATCTCGCGAGACTTTCTAACCTAAACCACAGGGCCACCTTTCAAATATCGCGAGATGTCTGTTCACTCAGTTCGATTCAGTGAGTCAAATCATTTGGATCAGTTCACCACTCTTTAAGAGTCGACTCTTTCGGATCCTAAAGGGCTCCTTACCTTTTTCTTCTCCTCAGTATGGTCAAATACACAAGCTTTACTTGCTTTCCTTTGTTCTGTCATAAAGTTTGTGCGTTCTCACAAATGCTGCAGGAAAAAATTAATAAAAAATCAAGGATAAATAATAAAAATTAAATAAAAACAATGTTTTAGAAGTCGCTTATATCGAACCAGAGTAAGGAAAGTTGAAAAGGATCGCAGCTCACCCTGTACACCCCGGCTAGCAGCTTTTCCAGAAGCTTCCCTCTGACAAGTGCTTCTCGTCAGTAAAATCAAGAACCACAAAATACAGAAACAGCTTCTTTTTTCGAGACGTGTAACAATTATCAACAAACTCTCAATCACACACATTTCTCAAGACTGTTCAGTATTTTTGCACTGATAGAACCTCGATCCACACACTCATGCACACATCTTATGCAACTCTACACAATCTTTTCACAGTTACACTTTTTTTGTTGTTGTTGTCATGCTCATGTGTGTGTGTGTGTGTGTGTTGTTGTTGCTGTTGTTGTTGTTGAATGCTTTATGTTGTCCCTATATGTCTGCACTTGTACCAAGACAAATTCCTTGTACATGCAAATGTGTTTGGTGTAAAAAGTGATTCTGAGTCTGATTTTCTGATCTGATGTGTAGATTATGCAGCATAAGATATGGCAGCAGTATGGTAGAAAAAAAGAAAATTAAAACTATTCAGTATAAATAAATGTGGTAGTTCAAAATATATACAGTAAAAGTACTCTTGGTCATATTTACATGAACTATTGTGCATCTAAAGGTCATATTTCCAATATATTTAATAAAGCAGACAAAGACATTTGTGATATGAGTGTTTCTTTATCTTTACCTAAGTATGTCAGAAGTCATCTTTAAATCTAAATTACATTTAAATAATTCCAAAATCCATCTGCAAGGCACAACAGATGTTAATGAATAAATGGAGTAAACACCCCTGAGTTGATATTTTGGCTCCTGCTCTGTCTGGGCTTCATTACAAGGATTCATTTCCATCTGCCCTGATAAGCGGAACATCCTAAGTGTCTGCATTTACAATACATGTGAGTCGACTCTCAAAGTTCACCTAAAAGAGCCGACTCATAGAGTCGACTCCTTCGCGTGGGAAGCATCATTGGGTCAATCAAACTGAGTAATGATTATTACATAATGATGTGATGTAATGATGCAGTTGCTGTGCAAGAATTTAGAACTAATTATGAAACGTATTGTCCTCAAATATGCACAGCATATGTGTAAAAAAGAGTAATTAAGGTAATTTGTATATGTAAAATTAATTCAAAATCCAAATCATTGTTTCCAAATCCTTGTTTGTGGATTAGTGTAATAGATTTTGTACCTTTGGAGATTTATATTTGTTTTATAATATCTGTCATATTTGATGGTGATGATGTTGATGATGATGATGATGATCATAATAATAATAATAATAAGCTTCAAAGGATGAACATGAAAGCAAAAATGATTTGCTTTACTGACTTTTACTCCACCATGTTTGCAGTGATTGATGGGCTTTGAACTATGCACCCCTGTTTTTTTTTTTTAATAATTCAAAACACTCGACCAGATTATTACAGTATATTTCTACACACACAGTGATGTCTGATGTCTGTCCCAGTGCTTACCCTTTTCTATTTGCCTATATAACAGTAACAACATATACGCAAGCCCAGTGACTGTGGTTCAGTATATTATTTTTATATTATTATAGTCCCACCAGGTGATATTTGATAAAATGAACAATTTAAGGCAAATTTCCTTTCAAATTATGAAAGAACCAGAAATGCAAATGTTTTGCAGTTTTGCCCAGTATATTATTTGTTAGTTGAATAACTGCTTTCCATTTAATATCAAGTTTCCTGCCCATTAAAAAAAAAAAAAAAAATTAATTTGCGTGTTATCAGTTATAAAACAACGTGTGAAAATATTTACAAATTGCACTGTAGAGTTTGTACTTAAAAATCTTGTTTTTTAAAAAAGAAAGAAAGAAAGAAAGAACTGTAAACTATAGTATGGTGTTAAACATTAATTGATCTATTTTGCAAAATGTAATGAAACTACACTTGTGAAAGTGATGGCTAATTAAAAAAGAAACAGTGATCTTTAAAAATGTAACCTGATGATGGTTTTGTTATCCACTGATTAAGGAAAGGTTTTTATTCAACCTGATATGTAAAGACACGTTCATTATTTGTGATTTGTGATGTTAATAATACCACATATTTCCTGATATTTGTAGATGTATGCTAAAATTCACAAACTATTAAGAGTTATTAAAACTGTATTTTGACCTGGAAAGAGTTACTCAATATTAATCATATAATGTAAAAATCACTGTATAATGAAATATATAATATACGATACAATATGCTAATTAAAAAAATTAATAATAAATTAATATTCCTTAATCACCGTAGGTTGTGTCTTTTTAATCTTATGAAAAAATTAAAACGTGAAATTTAATAAAGTGACCTATTTAACTTAATATTCCTTAATTAATATAGTCATTTTTTCCATTTCTTTTTCATTCATTTCTTCTCGGTCTTGAAACATGGCAATATTTTAGACAGCTATATGGGGCCCTGTCTTTATCACCCGACGCAGGATGATGACGTTTATGTTCATCAGCTGATTGTAGGACGAGAGAAGAATCAAAACACTGCGTTAAGATAAAACTGGATTAAATTTATTTATGAAGCGCATCGTTACAGATTGTTCAGGGATTGTGTAAAATGACTTCTTTTGGTGAGTCTGTGTTGTTTATTCTGTTTATTTACGAAAGTTCAAAAAAAAAAGAAAGAAACGTTAGTCTGGCTAAAATTCTGTTAAGTCAGTGTAGTCTCTTGGCCTGCCTACAGCGTCATTTAGTTCCTACCTGTATTCCGACAAATCCCGCCTACTGCGCTGGGATTGGCTAGTAGAGCATACTTACAGGCTCTCTGATTGGTGGAAGGAATCTCTGGCCAATCCGAGCGCAGGGTGCGGGTTTATCGGAAAACGGGTAGTTAAATGTCGATGTCTATGTAACAAGGCATGGGGGCTTTGTTTGGATTTTTCTAATCAAATCTGATTAGTTGATTTATATAAATTAGCCCGAGAAGCACTGAATATTTACCATTAAATTCTAATCCAATATTCCAAACATTCGTCGTGTCTGATACTTTAAAGAGTATTGATCGTATTTCGTCATTGATGGCTGTTTAAGCTGCTAGCTAAGCTAAACTGCTAACAGTTGGTTAGCTTTGATCCAGGATCATCAACAGATATGTGTTTAGATTAGATTTTTATATTTAAAAAATAAATTGTGAATAAAACTGTACTGAGCCAAAAGCAGAGTGTGGCACCATGTGAGGTCATCTAATATAATATTCTGTAATACAATATAATATAATATAATATAATATAACAATATATTATTTTAATATTTATTGAGTTTATTTATTATAATTTATGATACTATAATTTTAATGAGAAAAGTCCTGGTTAAAAGAAAAAAAGTCTCCTAATTAAACATTAAGTAATGTGAAATCAGAAGCATGATCAGATCAAGAATCAAATATTTTATTAAATTCTGCTAAAATGGAAACTTGTTAAATCTGACTGGATACTGATCCAGAGTTTTGGCTCTGTTGATACATTTATAATTTTTTTTTTTTTTTTTTTTACGTGTATTTAATAAAACATTAGGATGAAATCTGAAGCTTTTCTTTCTGAGTGGTTGTACAGCTTGATGTTTGTGTCGTCACTCTGCTGTTTATCATTTATGAAGGTTTTGCGCTGTTATTGCTGATGAGCTCAGCTGTCGTTCACACACAGTAAAGCAGTAGGATGTATTTTTCTTGTTGACAGGTTTTCCCCTCTCAGCCGCTCCTTTCGTCTCCAGCTTCCCCATGGTGCAGTAGAGCTCTGTAATGGATAAGATCCTGGAAGGGCTGGTGAGCTCGTCTCACCCGCTCCCTGTTAAGCGAGCCATAGTGAAGATGGTGGTGGAGGCGGCTGAGAAAGAGGTGACGCAGGAGCAGTGTCAGGCCCTGTACCAGCTCACGGCACGCCTCATTCTGCTGGGTGAGGACGCCTTCCAGCGGCAGGTGGGCCTCCAGGTGCAGGAGGCGTACGCGCGCTACCACCGTGACGAGTTCGCCCGCTTCCTGAGTAAGGACTATGTCCTGGAGCTGCTGCGTCACGGCTGCAGCCCTCTGGACCCTCGTGATCCGGCCATACTGGACTTCCTGCATGGCTGCTTGCGGCTTCTGATCAGCTGCCCGGCGGTGCTAGAGCTCGCGCCGACACTGCAGATCGAGGTCCTGCGCATGGTGTGTGAGCGCCCTGACGCCGCGTTCTGCAGCAAGCTCGCCACGCTGCTCAGCGACTTCCCCCAGTGTGTGCCGCGCAACAAAGCCGCCGTGCCGCTCTGCCAGCAGCTGGTGCGCACGTTCGCACATTTCCAGTGTCCGGCGGCTGAGGAGGCGGAGCTGAGGCGCTACGTAGGGCAGGTGGGCTGCGTGGCGGCGTTGCTGCAGGGCATCTGGAAGGCGGAGCCAGCCACGCTTCTGCCCTCACTGCAGGAAGTGTTCGCTATTATCTCCTCAACAGGTCAGGAGCTATTGCGTCAATTTTTTTCATACAAACACAACCAGAGCAATTTACATAAAAACATATAATTACAGCTCGCTCACTTACTGCCTGTAAGCCATATCAGTGCCAGTAGCTGCGCAACAATAACAGAAGTAAGATAAGGAAAGAGGAAGTGTTTTCCCTCTGACTTCAGTCCCCAGCATGATCCCTGTGTGTTTTCCTCCATCATGGAGTGGAGGAGGAATTATGTTTTCAGGTCGTCCATCCATCCGAGATTCTCATTAGCGCAATATCTCAAGAAAGGATTTCTATTCATTATAGCCAGCCAACTGATTTGATTTTGAAATTGATCCAAGCAGCATCCAGGTCACAGCAATGTCACGTGTGAAACAGTTTTTCTTCAATAGCTTTGTTCCTGTTTGTCATACAGAGATGTTACTTACACGTTTATGATCAGGAACTCAAGACCCGTTTTTAACTAGCTACGATTTTGTCATCGGTCCATTCGTTTATCTGTCTGTCTGTGTATTTGCCTGAGATTCGAGATTCTCGTTAGCCCGATAGCTCGAGCGAGTGGTGAAATGTTTGTAGGATTGATATGGAATTATCATTATAACCAGCAGATGAACTGATCAGATTTTGAAATTGATCCAAACAGCGTCAAGGTCACGGCAATGTCAGATTTCTGGAATAGTTTTTCTTCAATAGCTTCCTTAAGGATATTTGAGGTGTACAAATTAATAAAAAGAAGGATTAGACTTGATGATGGTGGAGGAATCCAGATTGAAGCTTTAGGTGTGGGGGTTGAGTTGTTTTAAAGCAGTAATATATTTGATTTGGGGAAAAATTATTTAATAGATTAGAACAAATGGATTAATATAAACCTGTGATTTGCTTTATAACCAGAACAAGTGTCTGAGCTGCTGTTAGAGAAAACTAATCAACACCTTCTGTTCTGACCAGTCAGACTAAAAGAATTGAACACTGTGTTGGAAAGCTTGGTAATATTGAATCATGTGTGTGTGTGTTGGTTGCAGATCCGTCCTTTGAGCCGTCCATTGCTCTGGCCAGTCTGGTGCAGCACATCCCTCTGCAGATGATCACAGTCCTCATCAAGAGCCTCACCACTGACCAAAACGTCAAAGACGCCAGCATGACACAGGCCCTCAGCAGGTCAGCTCTGACGCACGCTCACTTCATCTCCTGCTCTCTCTCTCCTTCTGTTTCTCTCAGAGCATGGCCTAGTGTTATAGCTGGGGTGAATACAGAAATGCTGAGCACTTTATCCAACAATGCATCTGGAGTCATGTTCTGGAAAACCTGGAAATGGACTAAAAGTAGACTGGATTTTCTGTCATGGGGGAAAAAAACAGTAAATGGCTCATGTATTGTGTATATAGCAGGAGTGTCTAACATACGACCCGCAAAGGTGTCCAATATGACCTGTGGGATGATTTGAAGAATAATATAAAATAATCCAAAATTAAATAAATTATATTTGTTACAATATTTTATTTTTAATTTAAAACAGAACCCATGGCTGATGTATTTGTGTTGCTATTACACCTAACAAACAATGCGCGTTATAAAGCAGCGCCAAAATCTCCAGCGCATTATTGATCATAGCATGCTTGTGTGAAGCTACATGTAATCATAAACATGTCCAAAAAAAAAAGACAAAATTGAGCTTGCAGGGTGGATATTTCAGGAGAAATGGAAAGAAAGGTTTTTCTTCTGTGAGGTCAATGGCCGACCGGTACGTTTAATCTGCTCACATCCTGTGACTGTAGGAAAAGAATACATATTGAATGACACAATGACATGCATGCGGACAAATATAAATCCACCGGACGTGCAGAAGAGATGTCAGGTGTCAGGAAGCAGGATTTAAAAGCAAAATACCTGTTTCATGACTCCAGACTCCATTATGAATATTAGGTAGTGCACTCCAAATGCAATCTGTAGCATTTTATTCTCTTCGCTAACTGACTGAACTCATTACTAGTGTTTAAAAAAATATTTGATGTTCATATACAAAGGAAAGTAAATGGTTTTGATAGCCACTTTTTGGACATTATAGTGTTTTTTTTTTCATAAGGCGTTATATTGTATTATATGGTTAATATTAATGTAATTGTCAGCACACTAAGGTTGAACAAAAAGTAATTCGGCCCATGCAAGAGGACCTTTTTTTTCCTATCCAGCCCTCAACCTAAAAAGGGTTTGACACCAGCAGCATGTCTTAGGAAACTATTTAGCTGCTGGGAATGCATGACTGTGTTTTCTCTTTAGCTGACTTTTCATCCACACATTATTATTTCTCTTATTATTTATTCTACCAGGAGTTTGCCCTTGCGCTAGAATCCTTTTGTAGACATTGTGCAGTGAGCCACTGGGGTTAAATTCATTTAAAAAAAAAAAAAAAAACAGATGGCCCTTAAAAAAAGTGCAGAGAATGTAAAATCAGGTCCATGAACTCTTTGAATAGCCGAGTCCATTGATGTTAAGTGCAAAGGTCAGGAGATTGTCGGGCTTTGTGTGTGACGGTTCTGTCATTGCTTTTTGTTTTGTTTTGTTAGCATTGCCATTGAACACTGTTCTGACATTGACAAGCACTCTCTCTCTCTCTCTCTCTCTTTCTCTCTCTCTGTCCATTCCACAGGATGATCGATTGGCTCTCATGGCCGCTAGCCAATCACGTAGACACCTGGGTTATTGCTCTTCTGAAGGGACTGGCTGCCGTGCAGAAGTTCACCATCCTCATCGATGTCACCGTGCTTAAAATCGAGCTGGTAAACACAGGCTCAGATGGACAGGGATTGTGTAAACCCTGCACATGATGCATTATGTGCCTGTACTGGATAATACAACCTGTACAGGGAGTTAGTCTAGGCTTTTGAGGCAGCTTATTTTTCTTTAAGTGCATTTGGACCACACAGTATCAACTGTTCATTATTATCGCTCTGTTGTCCATGCCAATATTTTGGAACGCACCACAAGTCTCTCTATATCAGCTTGTAACCAAATATCTTAATTCCAGTTACAGAATTAGAAATAGTGCATAAATGGATGCTGGGTTTGCTCTCATGCGTCATTGCTCGTTATTCAAAACTTTAGAGGAACCAGACAACTTAAAAAATAAGCATCACAAGATCATTTTTATCACCTTGAGCCAAAATAAAGGCATTTGGCTGGTAGTTATTTCACTTCTTTACATTTTGGGGTTGGTTTATATTATCTGGTTAAGTGTCTTTTGGTTAACTGTCATTTGGGGTGAAATCCTAAAGGTTGATTGTTAACTCTGTGTATGTGTGCACAAGATGGCCGCCGCACATATCCTGCAGTTATCTGATGCATCACTTGTGCATGTCCTCCAAAATTAACCTGCATGGTGAAATACCAGCGGAAATAGTGGAGGCAGTGTCGCACCATGTGACTCTGTGTCCCCAACTGAGTTAACAAACTAACGCCGTGTCTCAAATCATATACTTGTATCCTATTCTAGACCATTGCAGAAAGTTTTAAAGAGAAACGGAGCTCGTCAGTTTGTTTAACATTGCTGTGCATGACATCACTACACATTCCCGTTCGGATGAACGGGGATGTTTTGGCTCTGACGCGCCCTCTAGTGGACACCATATTAAATCCTTCAGATGTACTTTCCTAAAAAAAAATGTACATAAGTAGATTTGCGCCCTGACGCTAGTCATTCTATACCAAGTGTGTATAAATGTTTTAAGGCGGTGACTGACAATTAAAGTTTGGATTCACATGAAATTTATTCAGCGCTGGATTAGCATTTTATTCTGCTTGCTGTGAAACTAATTGTCTGTTGTTCACGTTTTATCATAAGCTTGTACTTTTTGATTTTTTTAATTCAAAAGCGTGAATAAAAATCAAACAAAAGTAGCGTTAAGACGAAAAATATCTCAGTTTTGCTTTTCATACTAACGTGTCCTGAGTTTTGTTTTCAGCCAAGAACTTTGAATATTATTATCAAAGAAGCTCATGAGTGAGCCCCCTAACCTTCCACTAAATTTTATTGCGTAATGTGAACATTGGTCACAATCTCAGGCACTAAAGATGAATTTTTATATAATGCACAGCAAATTTAGCAACACAATCACAATATTTTTCCTGTAGTGTTCTATACCCTGTGTAGTGTTCTATACCCTGTGTAGGCACGCGTGTTGTCTCTTTTATTATTATTACTTACGGGTACCTGTATTTTTTTGTCCGTAGGTCTTTAACCGTCTGTGGTACCCTATAGTGAGACAGGGAGCATTAGCAGTCCTCTCTCACATGCTGCTGAGCTTCCAGCACTCGCCAGAGGCCTTCCACCTGGTAAGACCATCACATAGCCTTCTACTAAAACATTTCACTTCAGTTAATATGTGAAATTTGATGATTGCACTGAAAAAATTCAAGTCTACTGACCTTCTTGGTTGACTAAGCAAAGCAAAATATAGTTGTCTTACTTCTTACATATTACTATTAAGACAAAAATGAAGTAAAAAAGTATTAAAGATTACCCTTAATTGTGAATTAGTGGTTTTAACTGATGCATTAGTGACAGTACCTAGCCTTAAACTAATTAGAAGAAGATGTATATTAAAAATGCATCAAGCACCATCACGTTTGCATTAAACATTTCTTTCAATTTTTTTTGAATAGTGCTATTAATAGTAGACGTTGTCACAATGCAGCTTTACTGAGACCTGGATGTAGATTTAGATTCCTAAAGAACAAGCCAGAGGTGACTGGGGCAAAGGGAAACACTCCCTGAGACGCCCTGAGGAAGAATCCTTGCGAGAAAGGGAGCTCATCCTCTTCTGATTGACACCGGATAGTGGGATTATAAATCATTACAGCATACAGGTGTAGAAAACAGTACGGGGTGTGTTGAAAGGATGTTCGTTACGAGGGGATTGTGATTAAGAGTTCTGTGACTACACTTAGGAATAATAATGAATGTACATTTCCTGGTGAGACAGGTGGTCCCTCACGTGGTAACTTTGGTGAAGTCTTTAAAGAGCGATGGCCTCCCTACCAGCAAAGCCTTCCTGCTGCAGTTCACCGAGCTCATCCACTGCATGATGTACCAGTACTCTGGCTTCCCTGACCTCTATGACACCATCCTCGAAGTCATTAAGGTGAGAAATCCTGTGGATGTAAACAGATACGAACAGAAAGCACACTATTAGTATTTTATAGATAGTTTGCCAAGGTTAGGCCACACCCACTTTTGGTATAAATCTGAGTACATATACAGATATTTAGAGCTCTAAACAGATAGCGTTATTGTGTTACACTCCTACACTGGATCCTCAAATATACAACAGATCTTTGGCAAATGTATTGTCTTGCAAGCCAGACCTTTAAATATTACCAGAGAGTCTGGTACTTTTTAATCACTAAACATGGCCAGGAACCTCCTGCTTTCTACATCTTGCTCGAATATCTCCTATCAGTACCAAATCTTTGAAGCAAACTTTCTACCCGAATAAACCAGGTTGTAGCAGATTAAAAACATGATGATTTGTACAACAATAGTGTACACCCTGCTCTGATCCACCTGCTTCTGCAAATAATAGGCCTGATAATGAGTACAAACCTAATTATCATATAATTGTTATGATTAGTGTAGCTGTGTGTGGGAGGAGAGAACATGGCAACATGTGCAGTGCAGTGCAGGGAAGCTCTCAGACTGAAGATGAGCTAGTCTTTAGATTGTCTTTGTCATGTAGTAGAATTTCTTAATAAAAAGAGATGAATCGATTATTAATCCTTAATACTGTTACTATCATCCATTATATTGCATTATACTACAGTCATGTTGAATTCTCAAATCTGATGTGTGTCATTGTTGTTATGATGAATTTTTCTGTGAGGAGACATTTAATTATCTTTTCTTGAAGTAGTCTCCAATGTCAGAGTAAAAGCTGTAAGTTTAAGTTACCATCAAGTCCTCAATGCACCAGAGTTCATGTTTTGCGGTTTCTCAATAACATGAAAATCTGAAAGTCTTTTTTTTTTTTTTTCTTATTAACTTCAAGAGAGGTTGGTAAGGGAACGACTGTTTATAGCTGCTGTAGCATAAACGATAACATGAACTAACTTGTTTTGTGGACTTTCCATGACTTCAGACGCAAGGGGTGTAACGATACAATCTGGTCACAATTCAATTCACAATACTGGCTTCATGTTTTCAATTTGATTCCGTTCTCACAATATTTTGTCGAAATTTGATTGAAAAAAAATTATGATTGAAAAGACTCCTTTGTATTTCTGAATCATAAACAGTGCAAATCAATGTGCATTGTTGTCTGTTTAAATCCAAATAAATAAAAAAAATTATACGAAAAGAGGTTTAATATTGTAAACGAAATGTACTACAGGTTCACCATATCGTAAAAATAAAAAATAATTAATTCTTAATTGAATAAACAATATTTCTGGAGACTTTGAAAATGATTGACTGAAACATAATGGGCTCCATAGCAGATATAGAGCTCCAAAGTCAGCTAAAATGCCCGATTTCCACGGCCTTTAGTTTTGTATGAAAACTACTGAATAGCCCTCTTCAACCATTATGATGTGGTGTGTAACTGTATAACATATAGTATGTGTTAGTTGTTGCAATCCAGAGCTATCAGGCTATCGGACTTCACAAGTGCAGATCTTACAGGCATAATGAAAGAACGCAATCATGTGACCAGTGTGCTCTGTATATTTTATCTCTATGCTCAGATTGGGACCTCTGGTGGTCAAACAGTGTAAATGCATTACAAGCATAATTAATAGAATGCCGATTTGCACGATGTGAATCGCACATCGTGAATCATCCATGATGCACATCGTCAAATATTTGCGTCGCAGTTCATCATAACATGATGTATCATTACACCCCTAGATGTAACTATAAATCAATAAAAAGTATGATTATGAGTATGGGTCATTCTTTATTAAATAAAACATTATAATTGTTGTCAAATTGCAATGATTATAATAGAAATGCAACACTTCAGGACATGCTGTTATGTGAAAGTAATCATCTTCAGGGTGGTGAGAGTACCTCCACTTCACTGCGTTGGTGATGTCATTTTCCTGTTACAACACACCCTGTTGTGTTTTATTCCTTACTCAGTAAATATATTGCATCACATATTTTAAAGATGCTTCCATGCCATTTTTTTAATTTACTGAAACCTTTGTGTTGTTCCAGGATCTCCCTAAACCCAGTGAAGAGAAGATCAAGTATGTGCTGAACCAAAGTGCCTGGACCTCGCAGTCAAACTCTTTCGTCTCTGGACTGCTGAGGCTTACGGGCAAATCGGAGACAGGAAAGACGGGACTCGTGAACTTGGGCAACACATGTTACCTGAACAGCATCATTCAGATGCTGTTCATGGCTACAGAGTGAGTTTTCTTTTACTTTAAACCGTCCAAATGCTAATGTGTGTGTGTGTGTGTGTGTGTGTGTGTGTGTGTGTGTGTGGAGGGGGGGGGGGACAAATTCGGGCACGGTAACTGATCTCATAGTTTCCAGAATAATTTATCTTGTGTAAAGTTCAGTGTTGTCTGCAGTTTCAGACGGAACGTATTATCTCTGAACCTGAACGGCTCAAATACGCTGATGAAGAAACTACAGCTTCTCTTTGCTTTCTTGGCGCACACTCAGGTTTGTAGGCTTCCACCTCTTCATCCCTGTAGATTTAGCTCTAAGTTTCTTTAAAAAGGTATGTTGATGTGAAAACACATTTTCTTGCACATTCTTGATCAGTTTTAAGTTGAAAATGAACCTTACTGTAAATGTTATTTGCCAGGGCTGTACTGTTTTACTGCCAAATAATTAATGTTATTGCAACATGTATGATGTATGCAGTATTCTCATTAGTAAAATGTCTGGAAGATAAAGTCTGGTAAAGGTGACTGTGTTAAAGACTTGCACATCAGATTCAGAACCTCACTAACTGAGAGATTTCGGCACACTTGAGTCTCGTCTCCAGTGTTTATGCTTTAATGCCACTTTTACTATTTTGATAGAATTGGAATAAATTGAATGTAGTTTTTATTTATTCCTGTATTAGCCTGCAGTAAAACTTAACAACATTTAGAAAATAAGTTGAAGCACAAATGTCTCTCGAACTTATTAGAGGATTTCTTGGCCAGTGTTTTTTATACTGTGTGCTTTTGATTAGTAATATTTCTTAATAAATGCCCAAAGATGATACTGACATTTAGAAAGGAATGAGACAGATGAATGATAAAATGTCAGTATTGAATTGGAATGAAATTCTTTCTAAGAAATGAGAATACATTAAATAAATGTACATTTAATAATCGTAGAGATTCGTAAATGGTTTATGCTTTGAAACTTTGTTAAACATATTCACAGATAATGTGACTATAGTCTACATTACACATAGTGTATAGAAGATTATTATTGTCATAGGCAGATACTGATACACATCGTTTTTCCTTTGTTAATGAACAGACAGATCATCTGACAGAACAGACAGATCAGTTACATAATGCCACTTTAATTGTTAATTTAAAAACCCTCTCTATATAAAGTGTCCTAGGAAGTGAAATGTCTGTTTTTATTGGCCAAAAAAACCTGTACTGGTCTGATATATTGGGTGAACACTACTAATCAGAATCAGAAACAATTTATTGCCAGGTATAGTAAAGGACACTCTACAGTACTAGGAATTCATCTTGATGTCAGGTGCAAACACAGAATCAAATAATTAAGTTATATATGAGTACTTATGCTATTTTCATTGTTTTAATGAAATTGTTTGTACAACAGCGAGCAGCGTACGCACCGAGGAGCTTTCTTGAAGCGTCTCGGCCACCCTGGTTCACAGCGGGCTCCCAGCAGGACTGTTCTGAGTATCTCCGCTTTCTCTTAGACAGGTACATCTAGTAGTTTTAGTACTGTCCCTCTTTTTAATGTGCTTTTTACGACATATCCAGTTCTCTGTATACCTTTTTTTTTTTAATTACCTTTCAGCGAAATTAAATATGCAGGTGAAAATTTCTCTTTCAATACTATCAGTATATACTGTATGTTAATATCTTGATCAGAATATTAGCCTTTGTAATTCTGATATATTGGAAGCCTTTAATAATGCAAATAAGCAGTATAAGCTTCAAGTTCTCAGTGCATTTTCATAAATCATTGCTTGACTGGTGTTAAAAAAAAAAAAAAAAAAAAAAAAAATTAATACAGGTCAACCTTAAAACATGACAGGTTCACCAGTTCGTAATTTTTTTCTATGTATTGCCAGGCATATGTTATTTTATTTATTATGTATAATATGCCAGAACGTAGTTGCTGAAATTTGTGTACATTTACAATTATGGCATTTGGCAGACGCCCTTATCCAGAGAGACTTACAGTTATCTCATTTATACACCTGAGCAGGTGAGGGTTAAGGGCCTTGCTCTAGGGCCCAGCAGTGGCAGCTTGGCGGTGCTGGGATTTGAACTCTCAACCTTCCGATCAGGAGTCCAACGTGTATGGATGTTTTTTGTGTATGTAGGGATGCTTGTATTATTCACTTGTTTTGTGTTATTAAGGCTACACGAGGAGGAAAAGACTCTCCGAGCTCTCCAGGCACCCAAACCTAAGACCATGTCCTCTGACGCTGAGGGTACTGATGATGCAAAAGCTCAGAATATGACCAGCACCCAGTCTCATTCTCAGACTAAACTGGTGGACACTGATGGTGATGGACGGACTCTGGTGGAGCGAATGTTCGGCGGGCGTCTCTCCACGGGCATCCGCTGCCTGCAGTGCCACAGTCTTTCTGAGAAAGAGGAACCGTTTACGGATCTTTCTCTCGCTTTTTGCCCATCGGGCACTGTGGGCTCCTTGACCGTGCAGTCCCACCAGGGGGCAGTAAATGGCGGCAGTGAGAACTCTGAAGGCACTGCGAAGGATGAGCGGAGCGAGGAGAGACCCAAGACGGAGACAGTGCTGTCCCTGTCAGATCTGCTTGAGTATTTCCTGGCACCAGAGATCCTGGAGGAGGAGAATTGTTACTTCTGTGAACGCTGCAGCTCCCTGCAGCGGGCGGAAAGGGCCATACACGTGGTGACGGCCCCTGAGTACCTCATCCTCACTCTTTTGCGCTTCTCGTATGACGCGACGTGCCACGTGCGGCGCAAAATCCTGGACAATGTAGGCATCCCGCTGCAGTTCCACCTACCTGTTCACCAGCACAGCACTTCCTTATCTTCATCACCACCACCATCGGTGCAAATGGACTCTCCAGAGAGTGGCGAGAACTTGGCCAAGAAGCTAAAACCTTCTCATAAAGAGAAAGAAGAGGAAGACGGAGTCTTAACGGACAGCGGGAGAGAGAGCGGGAGAAGGGGCTGGGGGTTAGGGATGCGGTGTGTACCTTACGGCCTGTGTTCTGTTGTGATGCATTCTGGGATGTCCTCGGAGAGCGGCCACTACTACTCATACGGCAGGAACATGAGCAGTACGTCGGCCAATCCCTCTTTTAAGAGTCCGGAATCAGATTCCGGTGTCGGCCTTTCAGAGGGCTCGACAGCTTCACAGGAAGTACTGGAGTGTGCAGGGCAAGACTCCGGGGACTGGTTCCTGTTCAACGACAGCAGAGTGACCTTTACCAACTTCCAGTCCGTGCAGAACATCACGAGCCGCTTCCCCAAGGACACGGCCTACGTCCTGATATACAGGAAACAGGAAGAAGTTGGAGGGCAGGCTGGGGGTTCAAGAGCTACTGTTAATGGCTCAAGGTTCAATGGGGAACCACCTCTTCATAAAGATCTAATGGATGCCATCACCAAAGACAACAAACTCTTCTTACAGGTAAGAGGACTCTTTAGTGCACTGTAGAAAAAGGTCTTTTAATAGTGACAAAAAAGTGGCCATAGTGAGCCGTTTGTGTGTAATTAAATGCCAGTTACATGCTCCCTACCACTAGAGGGAGGTAATGGGGATTTGTTTTGGCCACCTAAAACTTATCGAAGCTGTCCTTATTACTGGCAGCATCACATTTCAGTGCTCTCAACTCGTGAAAAGAGTGAACTGGCAGGTTTGATTCTGTTACTAACACTCTACAATGTGTAATAAATGTGCAGTCTTGACGTGCCTATGTGATTTACTTTAGTTTATCTTTTATGTGAGAAATGACATAATCGCTGTAATTACTGCTATTTTTATCTTCTGTATGGTAATGACGACCAAGCTTGCTACAGCCCACCATTTTATAAAAACCAGTGAGCTTGGGTATTGTGTGATTTCTTGTGGAATTGAACAGAAGGAGTTGTGAGGTAACAATATCCTGGCATTACTGATTAATTTCCAAATTGTTCTTTAAACCTGAATGGTCCGATTTTCCAGTTGTACACCCAATCACCACTTTATTAAATACACCTAGTTTAAACCTACCATGTAGGTGAACCTTGTAGATACGCAGTTACTGAACAGTGAAACACCATACAACCCTCCCTCCAGTGAGGTAGACAGTGATGCACTGCTCTAATGCAGTATATACGCAAGCAAGTTCCCTCCATAATGGTTTTTTTAGCAGAAAGACAACTGATTTGTGGTCAAATGATGGTTTTGTATACGTTTGTATATCGTCATTTATATGGATTACATAACTTTTAAATATAATTATAAAATTATATTATAAATTATATATTATAATTCTAAAATTAATTATAAAAATGAAAATATATGATGTGTCATTCTTTGATAGATAAAAATGAGTAATCATTGGTAATTTGAGATGATATAAGAGGAACAAAACACTTTGGAATGGTCGTTAAAGGAAAATAATCAACTTCAACTACATCATCACCATGTTCCTGTAAAAGCACACCCCACTGTGTTGGTTTTTTTTTTTTTCCCTTAGTACTCTACAGTCATGGCTTGGTAAGCCTTTAACCATGTGTTTTGTTTTGTTTTTCTTTTCAGGAGCAGGAGCTTAACGCCAGGGCCCGTGCTCTCCAGGCCGCCTCGGCCTCCTGCTCGTTTCGACCCAACGGCTCAGATGACAACGAGCCCCCGGGAAGCTGTGGGCCTTCGGGTGGAGGAGGAGGAGGTGGAGGCGGCGGCGGCTTCAGCACTGTCAGCAGACTGGTTTTCTGAGACTGGGACACTTTCAGACTGTAACAGAGCATTGGACTCAAAAACTCAACACTGGACCTCCTTCTGTCTGAATCCAACATGCAGAAATTCTCAATAACTCAAAACCACCTCACAAGCTTTCCTTCACTTACATATCCCTTTTTTAAGCCTTCTTACAAAGTGTTCACGAAAGCACTTTTTGGTAACACTTTACTATACCACATAAAGGGCCTTTGTAATACATTGCGTAAATCCTTTTCTAGAGAAATGCTGGAGAATTTATGAAATGCTTATCTCAGCACTAGAGATTTTATCTTATTTGGGTTTACATGAAAGAGAGAAGAGAAAACAACCTGTAATTATCACTGCGGATTGACTTTTTAAACTTTTTTTTTTTTCAAACTTATTATTAATTAGATTGTTTTTATTAACAGCATGTTGATAACACTGTGAAAGCTCTAGAAGCTGTATATTAGGGCTTCCTAAGTGTTATAAATGCAAATCTGATTAGTTTGAGTGCATTCGAATCATATATTCAGCTCTCACATTGGGTTCAAAAAAATAAAATGCAAACTGCATTGAAATGGTGCTTCATAATGCTTTTAAATGCAAATGGAGCACCAGCACTTCAGCCTCAATGCTCCAGTAATAAGTAGATACAGTAGCTACACACTAAGTGATAATGAGCTGTAATGATAACCTAGGGTTCTTCTGTCTTCTTTCTTTTATGTAAAAACAAAGCAATATACTTCATAAAAACAGTTAGTCATGTGACAAGGTTTTGACCTTACATAAAAGCCTCAGCTGTTCCTTTATTAAATATTTGTGCAATGCTTATGAATGTGTTATGAAGGTCCCCATATAAAGTGTTACCCTTTTTTACGGGTTGTGACCGATCCATTCATGGTCATGTAATCTTCATGGGTACCATTGCTGTCTTATGCAGTCAGAACTGATTCTGATCGCATTAACCTCTGTAAAGAAATCAGATTTTAGCTTTTTATTTTTTTCCCAAACATGTAAGCAGTCATGCTCCACTCAGACTCACAGCCATCATACTTGAACTAGTGTTTGTCTACCTGTCCATGGGTTATGCGGCGTACCTATAGCCCATGGACAGATCACCTGACGTGCTGCAATACATTTACACAGAAGGATGCAATACTGATTTTTATTCCATTGTGGAATTTAAGCTATAGTTTAAAATAGCAAAAATAATATCACTGAATTATAATGGGATAACATCAAAAAAAAAAAAAAAAAAAAAAAGAAAAGAAAAAAAAGAAACGTGTGTATGTGTGTGTGAAGAGATTATCTTGCATGCTGAATATTTAAACCGAATTTGGTTTGGGGTCAATTTTCACAATATTGCTGTTTATATTGTTGTTTTCTGCTTTCAGGGCGAATTTTTTCTCCCTTCGATTTTAAACCGATTTTATGTGCCTTTTGATACACATTTACAATTTTACAGGAAAATTTGACTGGATTATAAGCCTTGTGTAGCGATATAGTGTTAATATTTGATGTTTTTTTCCCCCCTCTAACAGTAAAGGTTCATTGATAAGCAACGGCTGATTTATTTAATGTACAAATATTTAAAATGTATATAATGTGTATAGTGCTACTTATAATCTGTACCAGTCGTTTATTAATGAGATATTGGGTGATATTTTCTAACTGAAATTAACTGTGTGTGTGTTATGTGATCTTTTACATGTTAAAGGAACAGGTTATAATTTTTAGAGCTTTGTAAACAGTCTGAAAGGAAGAAGTTACCTGGGTCTACTGCATGGCAATAATTCAAATCACAGTTTGCAGCACAATTGTGTGATTATTATAGGTTACAGAATTACATACTGAACCTAGACTGAGTTTTATCATATGGAAAGGAGGATGGACTTATTCTTAAAAAAAAAAAAAAAAAGTGCTTGTTCCCACTGTGTTCTACACTCTATTACCTGTTTAGTTACACATAAACTAAACATGCAATTACATTGTAACTACTGAGAATGTTTACACTGACAAACGGATCACAGCAGGGCAACTTGTGTAAATACACAGTTTATTAACTTTTGGCTTGTGTAATTTTGACAGTATTACCTCCTGGTTTTATAGGAAGCTTTTGTTTTTGACTGCAACACTGCCTGCATACTAACTGCACAGGAAGTGTCTTATTATTTTAAAGAAGAAGTTAGTACTAGTTATACTTTCATAAGTATTCACCCCTCTTGAACTTTTCCACATTTTGTTGCATTACAACCTGAAAGTGAAATGGATTTGATTGTTACTTCATTGACTGATCTTCTCTGATTCTTGGTTGATGGCCTCCAGCAAGAGTCATATTCTGGTTGTGTCATATTCTTAATATTTTTAAATAATAGGTTTAATGGTGCTCGACAGGATGTTCAGGAAGGTTTGGGATATTTCTCTCTCTCTCTCTCTCTCTTTTTTTTTAATAATAAAAATGCCAAACCCTGATTGATACTTTTCCAAGACTTTGTTCTGGACTCATTCTGATCGCTCCTTGGTCTTCATGGCGCTGTTTGTTTAGGCATGTTCTCTAAGAAACTCTGGATTCTTCAAGGAACAAGTGTATTTATATAGAGATCACATGACACTTTAGTTGCACACTGGTCAACTCCAACGTGTGCCTTCTGAAGGCACCAGAACTAATTTTAGGCATTTCACAGCAAAGGGGGTGAATACTTATGCAAACTTTTCCATTTTTTTATTTGAAAATAATTTTGCAAACTATCTTAATAATCTATATTATTTTCCGGCATTTTGGCAATAACGGCTATTTTGTGTGGATTCATGACATAATCCCAGTTAAATCCATTCCAGTTTCAATGTGTAACATTACACAATGTGGAAAAGTTCAAGGGGGTGAATATTTATGCAATGCACTGTAAGTGTGTATTTGGTATGAAGGTACTGTAAAAGTGTTCTAAGAATGAATTGATTTGATTTTGTTTAACATGTTACAACTCAAATTTTATACAGGACTTACATAAAAGCTAGACTTTCAAAGGTGAAGATACACTTGAGAATTTAAACGAAATAAAACTGAAGTTGAGACGTGTGTGTTTACAGAATTTGTGTTGCTGTGATCCATCGGTAACACCGCAGACATCCATAGTAGTTACATTATAATTGCATGTATAATTAATGTGTAATTATGCAATAATTGGAGAAACAATATGAAGTGGGAACGAGTGCTTTGACCGTGAGCCGCTTGAGAAATCAAGCTAATCTGCCGTACTAATGATGTGGAGCATCTGATGGAGAACAGCATCCGGTCCAGATCACCTACACCTTCGTTTATGACTAATATATTTAAAAGCTCCTGCTAATCCTTTAGTTCTTCTCTGCTCACTGAGTTTTAAGCTTGAAATAACATGCAAATTGAAAAGGAATTTGGCAAAGTGTCAGCAATGCTTATATGCAGATAGAATGCTCCCATAATGCATTTTTTTGTCATTCTCTGGAGGAAATATGTACTGTTTTCATATCAACACTACGGAGTTGCAGCATTTTCAGATCAGTCAGTACTGTAACATTAATGCAAGATGTCCAATTGCATAAGAGTGGTTTTTCAGTTACAGAATAAAAGCGAATCAATGGAAATGCAACATTTTTTCTCCTTCGTTCATTTAGCTGATGCTTTTGCCCATCCCACTTAGAAGATGTTTAACAATTGTCCGTTTTGGCAAATGGCTGCTATTAGAGACCAAAGACTGCTCATTAATGCATTAGAGAGCATTAGACACGGCGCAAAACAGATTATCAGAGACAAATGTTATCGGGGTTATCCCGGCTTTTACCGCTGAATTAGGAGCCCTTTCACAGTCACCGCGAGACCAGCAATCCATCAAGCTCTGGCAGCATCCTGATTGAGCCGTTGGCCCTGCGTCCTGAGACAAACCCAACACCCCGCATCTCTCTCTGTCTCTGTTTCAGTCTCTGTGTCTGTCTCTGCTCTCTCATACAGATCATGAAGCTGTGCAGTGCCACTGGTTTAAAGCTTTCCCCTCAAATCTCCTCATTCTCTCTAAATAGAAGCTGAGTGCTGCATTTTTGGGATGGAGATGCTCCTGTGTATAATGTACCAAAATCAGCCTTGTGGTTTTTAAAGAGAGAAGAGGGCTGCGTTTAAGCTCTTAAATCTCCCCTTAACCCATTAGCTTTACAGCACGGCGTGTGCTGCAGAGTAGTGCCACTCGTGCTGCCTCCAAGACCATTTGGTAAAATCAATGGCTCTCAATTATTCAAAAGCCGAGCACCAGTTCTCTCTCTCTCTCTCTCTCTCTCTCTCTCTCTCTCTCTCTTTCTCTCTCTCTCTTTCTCTCTCTCTCGCAGCCATTTCACAAGGACACATCGACACTTGGGCTCACTCCCACTAACCTACGACATTCTCATCGTCTCAGAACCAAAGTAGGAGGTGACAAGAAATCTCTGTATCTCTACACTCATTCTTTTCTAAAATGGGACAAAGTCATGGAGAGCACTCAGGAGTTAGGAGTTTGTTATACATAAAACATGAGCAGGGTTTTGAAATCTTGGTCTTCTGTAACTCTGCAAGACTAATGACCACAAAATCGCATACGTAATATACAGCTAATGCTTCACTCATGCACTCTGAGTGGACAGCAGCAGCAGGTTGATCTTTTTCCTTCTACATGTTCACACTTGCCTTGTAATGTACCACTGGTTTTGGTGCACCTCTCTTACATGAGTTAACCATGTGCAAAACTAGATCCTTAAAATATCTTGTTTGAATATCTTACACTTGTAGCCCACTCATTTCTATAAAATTATTTTTTAGTTTGTAGGTTTTTTTCTGGCCATTAATTTTGGAAAGTCTTGTTCATGGAGACATTTAAAAAAGCCACTCTTAATGAAAGTGAACAATAATATTACAAATCTATGCAGAATTGCACTACATTTATTATTATTATTATTATTATTATTATTATTAGTAGTAGTAGTAGTAGTTATTAGTATTAGTATTAATTTGTTTGTTTATTTTTATAAATGCAACTGAAAGTTTGCTTTACTGCAGTTCTAGTCCACCATATGTTCAATCTTTTATACATTTTGAAATGAAAAGTTGCTTGTATGTGTGTACCACTATTTTTTTTCAATAATTAACAACCAGAATAACCAACCAAACAAATAAATGCATGAATACAACAACTTCAAATCTATCATCAACACTATAAACCGTGTCAGACAGATGATTGGACTCATGACTGAACGACTCATACATCGTCCCGAAGCGGTAGTTGGAGTGGACTGTGCTTCAGAAAGTCCTGAGTAAGCAGTTAGGAGACTTTGTTAGCAGGCTTGACTGGAGAAGGCGTTTTCCAGTACAACAGCATTCCACACATTCCGGTTTCACATGGACACAAATCCCTGCATGCATCACTGGCTCGGGCACATTCAACCGCTGCTCCTCGCTTCTCTATAGAAACGAACACAATAGACCATGTGTCCTAACAAGGAAAGTTACAGAGCTGCACAACATGTTTAACATGATTGTATCATTGTATCATGTCATAAAGCATCGATGTTACATGGTTCAAGATTGGCCGGCATTATTCTGACTTAACCTGGAGGTGGGTGAGGATGTTCACAGCGCATAGTAAACATTTTGGGATTAGTTAGAAGATTAGCTCGTTATCATGTTATCAGAAAGGCAAATATTACAATTAGATGAAAATAATAAGCCTTGTATTGTGTAAATGGAAATATGAACAGATATTTTCATTAGATTCATTACATGGTTCTGATAGAAGTGAGATTTCTTTTGTGTTTGGATTTTATTCACAATAGCTCATTTCATGTTATCATATATCTAAATCACTGATATTATGATTGATATATTTTTAAAGGTTGTTCAGTAAATAGCTGGTACAGTATGTCATTAAAAAAAACACACACACACACACACACTTTTAGGCTACACAGTTCAGTAAGATTTACGGTTTGTACTGAAACAAATGGCACCACGAAGTTGGGGCAATGAATTTATAGATTTATAGGGATTTTTTATAGGTTTTTTTTGGTACATCTGCATTTAAATGGGTGCATATTATTTGAGTCTTGTTTTAATTAGTTCTTTTTCTCTAAACAAAAAAACAAACAACAATATTACTACTACTACTACTAATAATAATAATCATCATCATCATTATCATCCTCATCCTCACTGGCTGGCACAGTGGCGCAGCGGGTCCTGGGTTTGATCCTGAGCTCAAGTTACTGGTTACTGCCTGTGTGGAGTTTCCTCAGGGTTCTCAGGTTTCCTCCCGCTGTCCGAAAACATGACTGCCTACACTAAATTGGCCCTAGGAGTGAGTGTGCACATAATGCCCTGGGATGGACTGCTGTCCCATCATTCTCCGGGATAGACTCTGGATCCATTGCGATCCTGACTAGGATAAAGCGAGAATGAAGATAAAGGAAGGAATTATTATTATTATTATTATTATTATTATTATTATTATTAAATAGTAGTAGTAGTAGCAACAGTAACAATACCAATGATATTTATATATTTATTCAATTTATTTATATTTCTTAAATATTACATTAATAAATATTATTTATTTATTTATATTTCTTAAAAATCTTTGAATAATCATTAGTTAATATATATATAACTGTATGTATTTTCTTGTATTAGCTCTTTGATGTCTTCAGTATTAATAAATATTATTTTGAATAATCATTAGTTAAAATTGCTTTAGGATTAAATCTAATATATATATATATATATATATATATATATATATATATATATATATATGTGTGTGTGTGTGTGTGTGTGTGTGTGTGTGTGTGTGTGTGTGTGTATAAAACTGTAGGTATTTTGTAGGTGTATTGTCTTCAGTAGGCCGGAAAAAAAAAAAAAAATAGTGAGTCTCCCTGGTATTTTTAATAGGATATAATGGTCGGGATGCCCGCCTAACTGCATGCTGGGAATTGTAGTCTTAAGTTCTGAGAGTGGCAGGCAACAAGTTCAATAATGCACAGGACAATCGCAATGTGAACGACAATGCTGTGTTTTGTTGGTTAAAAGTGGGCAGGATTTATTCATACAGATACAAAGAATAAGTGGAGAGAAAAACTAAATCCCTGAAGCCGCTTGTAAGGGCGGCACCTGTCGACTCCATTTCCCATAATCCTCTGCTCCTCGGGCTTTTTCTGTGTTTTTTTTTCTTGCTCGGCGTCTCCCTGTCCTTCTCCACAGGCAGAAGGAGGGAGGTTGAGTTTTGAGGGAAAAGTATCGACGTTTATGCGCGGCAGTCACCGAGCGAAACTGGAGGCAAGGTCGACGAAACTGGGGCAACTAGTTGGAGAAAAGAGCGGCTTGGAGCTCGGAAAGCTCCAGAAAACCACCATGTGTGGGAAAACTGAGGGAAAAAAGCGCTGGAGATATTTAGCTTTAGTTTAAAAAACAAAAAAATAAAACCCCGAGCGCGTTTTCGTCGAAGAACTTGGAGCGTGAAGAGAAAAAACAGCGGATTATTCCCACTTTCCAA
Organism: Pangasianodon hypophthalmus; assembly: GCF_027358585.1. Lineage (NCBI taxonomy): Eukaryota > Metazoa > Chordata > Actinopteri > Siluriformes > Pangasiidae > Pangasianodon > Pangasianodon hypophthalmus. The sequence goes on along the minus strand of NC_069712.1, from coordinate 6,128,794 downwards.
GTGTCGAGGCTCACTATACACGGATAATAGCTGTTTCTACGCTTTCTGGGTGCATTTAGACTGACACAGGCTCTTTTTATTCCCCAAGAAGAAAAACGAAAAGAAAAAGAAAAAGGAGTTAGACTAGCAGGCAGGAGTTTGGAGGAGTGCACGCGCCTGGAGCCACTCAAGCTAATTTTCGTGTACGTGTGTTGGAGCTCAGCGGGTTACAGTGTAATTCTCCTCAGCGGGTTACACTGTAGTTCTCCTCAGCGGGTTACACTGTAGTTCTCCTCAGCGCCTCCTCACACGGCGACTCTGTCCACTTCCCGCAGATCACACGGCTCCAGAAGCGCCTGGGACACGGAGGGAAGATGAGTGGAGGGGATGTGGTGTGCTCGGGCTGGCTCAGAAAGTCTCCGCCGGAAAAAAAGTTGCGCCGTTATGTAAGTAGAAGAAAAAAAAATCTCAGTTGTATTCAAATGCGCTTGCTTTTCAGTACACACACACACACACACGCACACACACGCACACATGCACACGCACATGCAAATGGCTGCTTTCTAATAATAATCATCATTTATAATGAATGCACTGTTGAAAAGTGTGACATGGCATTCTCCAGAGCCGAGCCCAGGGTGTGTTGCAGTCTTGTTTACTTGTCAACACAAGTCTTCTGCTATTCTGGGACAATGCTGTCTTTCTGTCTTTCTGGCTTTTTCCCTCAAACACATAATTAGAGTGACACTTGCATTCTTTAGTGGTGGTGGACACTAAAAAAAAAAAAAGCTTGATTCGTACACTTCATTCCTCCACCACCTCATGTGGGAAAGACTACCAACTTTTTTTTTTTTTTTTAAAGCTAAATTGAGCCAGACTTTATCCCAAAGTGCAAAGCTCAAATCCTCAGACCCGATCCTCAGACCCGATCCTCAAACCTGATCCTCATACCCGATCCTCAAATCTAATCCTCAAACCTGATGTTGAAGCAGCCCATTTTCTCTCTTATTCATCCTCAACCTCAACAAAACTCACACTTGTGAGTCGGTTATGCAAGCAGGAATGCATACGAATCAGCAGAAATATCTCTGTTTGAGCCAAAATGTGTTTTTTTTTTTCTTGTTTTAAATACTAATTTGTCCCAAAGTGCTGAGCTCAAATCCTCAAACCTGATCCTCAGACCTGCTGTTGAACCAGCACATTTTTCTTTCTTATTCATCCTCGACTGCAACAAAACTCACAATTATGATTCTCTTATGGTAGTAGGAATGTGTACGAATCAGCAGAAATATCTATATTTGGTCAAAAATGTGTGTTTTTTTTTTAAATTTTATTTTATTTTTAAATACTAATTTGTCCCAAAGTGCTGAGCTCAAATTCTTAAACCTGATCCTCAGACCTGATGTTGAAGCAGCACATTTTTCTTTCTTATTCATCCTCAACCTCAACAAAACTCACATTTGTGATTCTGTTATGCGAGCAGAATGCGTACGAATCAGCAGAAACATCTACGGTTAGGCCATACACACACACACACACACACATTATATATATATATATATATATATATATATATATATATATATATATATATATATATATATATATATATAATTTAGATCAGACTTATCCCATGTATCCCAAAGTGCTGAGCTCAAATCCTCAAACCTGATGTTGAACCAGCACATTTTCACTCTTATTCATCTTCAGCTACAACAAAACTCACAATTGTGATGTCCTTATGCAAGTAGGAATGTGTACGAGTCAGCAGAAATATCAACGTTTGGGCGTTTCAAATGCTAATTTATCCCAAAGTGCTGAGCTGAAATCCTCAAACCTGATGTTGAAGCAGCACATTTTCTCTATTATTCGTCCTCAACTGCAACAAAACCCATCATTGTGATTCTGTTGTGTGAGCAAAATCCGTATAAATCAGCAGGAATATCTATATTTGAGCCAAATTACATTTTTTTTTTTTTTTGGAAAGCAAATGTATCCCAAAGCTGGAGCCTTTATCTCGTTTTATCCCCAGATTTTGAAGCCTGATGTTGAAATGGCACAGTTTCTTCTCCTTTTCATCCTCAACCACAACAAAACTCATCATTGTGATTCTCTTATGTGAACAGAATGCATACGAATCAGCAAAAATATCTATACTTGGGCCAAAATGATTTTTCTTTTGAAGCTAAAGGATCCCAAAGCTGGAGCCTTTATCCGCAATGTGCTCAGCTCAGATCTTGAAGCCTGGTGTTGAAACAGCACATTTTCTTCTCTTTTTCATCCTAAGCCACAACAAACCTCACAGATGTGATTGTTTATTGCGACATAAGTATCAGCAGAAGTGAGGAAAAATATCCAGCGTCAGCGCTGTGCATGCATAAAAAATTGTGAAAACCCTTGTACAGAACGTTCCTAAACCGCGGCCGAGCTTCTTCCTTAGAGAGTCACGGATCATTCGGATCATCAGGTTGCGAATAATTTGGTTCATCCGGCGTAGTCGTCTCCCCCTTTTCCCCCCATACCTAATACACCTTCTTCAACCTGTAATGAAATCACTCGCACTAACTTTGCTGTTAAGCGATAACCAAATACGCTGCTGATCGACAAGCTCAAGCTTTCTTACCGGATTTCTTTCATCTCGTCTGTGCATGAACTGCTCGAATCTTCGGGTCTGTTATCTAATCTCTGTAAACTGCACTGATATCTGCAGGAAAGCACTGTTTACTTGTCTTTTTCTAGTCATTATTTAAGAGGAATGGTTTTAATAATACATAATAATAATAATAATAATAATAATAATAATAATAATACTGTGCGTGTCTTTGGGCTGGTTAGTGCACGAGAAGCGTAATATGTTTATTCAGATTAAGAGCTTGGCAATATTATGACATGATGTTCATATATCATGATAAAATACTGCACAATACACTTATCTCGGAATGCTGAATTTGGATTATTGTAACTCTGCGTTTTTGTGCAGTAATAAAGACTTGTTTTCTTTGCTAATTAATTACATTTATTTTTATTACCTCTCCTATTAAATGTGGCATTTTTAAAGGAAACTGAAATACTAGGATTATGTGTCTCATGGAAAATATTTAAGTATCATGTTGGTTTTGGAAATGTGACTATGTAATATTGATACTGATAAATGATATCACACTTTTCTGAGACATTGTAGGTATCCCTTTTGAATTTTTTTAAATCAACATTACAAACTGAGTGGAAGCAGCTGATACTGATGTTCTAAAAATTTTTTGTGATATTTAAATGCAATTACAGATTTTTTTTTTTCTCCTTTTTCAGTGTTAAATGATTTATTTATGTAGATATTATTGAATTCAGGTGAACGCAGCCCTACTGTTCTGCAGTGCAAACCTGTATGGAAAGTCTTCAAGTATCGTGATATATTTTTATCCACCCCAAGTATCAGGGTACATTCATTACTCTGAATATGTTTTCTGCAGCACTATGTATACTCATCTTGTTTACATGAGCTCGAGCTTTGGGCAGCCGTTTCACTGGAGGTGCTGCTTGTTGTTTGTTTGTTTTTGTTGTTGTTTGTCTGGATCAGTTCACATGACCCGTGCCAGCAGGCATAGCAGCTCTGGATGTTTTCCCTTACACTGGGCCTTTACCCCATTGCGAGCACTTCATATGAACTCTCTGATTACTACCCCACTGTTTTCAGCACTGCTGTATTCTTGATTCTGATTGGTCAGAAGGCGTTGATTAATTTTCTGTTGTGGCACTTTTCTGTGGCATTAGTGCTGTCTGAAATTCACGGGTTTATATAATGATTGTGCTATTCGTTATTGTTTCTGTAGCAACTGACGCTGGGACTTGTATGACGGCTGCTCCACGTGAACAAATTCAAAATCATGTGTAATTGTTGATACGGTGAAGGTTTCTGTGAGGAGAGGTTTATTTAATATTTTAGGAAGGAGTTTCCAGTGTCAGTGCTTTGTAACAGTCAAAGTTAAAAGTGTAACTTTAAGTTTTCAGACACGGCACGGTCTTCAGGACGGATAGCTTTGCAGTTTCAGTTTAAAGTAAATGACAACAGGAACTACTTTGTTTCAGAGACATTCCATAACATCGAACATAACTATAAATAAGAGGAGTAAAAGGTTTTAGAGCATGCTGTTATTGGAAAATAGTCATAATAATCAACAACGTCGCATCAGGCAACATCACAGCACATCCTCGTTGATTATTCCTTATTCTGACAGTGGCCTGTAATGAAAAGTTAATACACTTTCCTTCTGTGGCCTGTGTGATTATCAGGGATGTGGATTTTGTCTTGTTTCCCTGTACTGACAAAGAACAGTTGCTAGAACGTCACTTGTAGTGGAAGTCTAAGGGCAATCGTCAGATTCAGTCAGTAACATTTAAAGCACACGGCTATACATTACGGATTTAAAATGACAGCCATTAGGACGTAAGAGTAAAGGTCTTCAGATGAGTCAGACATGAGAGACAGTCTTTCCGAAGCTGTTTTTCTCGAGTGGAGCAATAATGGAAGAAATATATATATATATATATATATGTGTATATGTATATAAAATAGATAGATAGATATATAGTTACTTGCAATTTCCCAAAGGTTTTGTGGGCTTCATGCATGAACAGATCTGCACAACTACAATTTTAACACAAACACAAATTCATCCCTCTGACAGGATTTTTATAAAGAATTTTATAAATTTAGAGCATGGTTTACAAATATTTTTGTAGAATTCCTGAACTGCATGGAAATACTGCACACACTGTACAGATGATTCGGTTAAAAAGGACCAGCATTTATTTTTTTCTTTAAAACATTAGATTTCACAGAAAGGATGTGGAGCTCTAGAAGCTTGGCAAGACATTTTCATTTGATCTGAATTTGTTATGGTTCAGGCCGTTTTTGAGAAATGAGTACACTCAGGAGAAATGAGGTGCAAAGGGACTATCATGAACCCCACTTTTTCCACAAGCTTTATCAAACAGTTTGTGGTTTTGTTAATAAATAGTAACTGTAACATATGAACATTCCCAAAACCGACTAACTTATTTTTCTTTCCTCCAAACCAATAGCTTCCTCCTCTAGACAGAAATATAATATGCAGGCCTGACATGAGAATGTTTTAGTGTGGGCACCGAGCCCAAATTCCCAGCCCTACTGCTTCAAGCTGTGCCGAGCAGAGCAGTGCAGAGCTGAGCTTTGAGCAGCGAGGGTCAAAAGTCTGCTGTGTTCCTGGCTGTTTGGCGGCGAATCAAGAGCGCGGCTGTTCAGCTGACTTTCTGTGTGCTGCTCAATGGAAGCGCTCAGCATTCAGTGTTCAGCACAGGGCTCAAAGTGCGTGCTCACCGCTTCAATATGGACTTTCTCACACACATACACACACATACACACACACACACACACACACACACACACACAGCATGCAGCCATGGCAACTCTCGTTGCTTTCTATCGGTGATATAGGATTGTCGAAGGCCGCTCACTTTACTTTTACAGCTTGCTAAAGTGTGGGATTTTTCAACACTCCAAACATGACATCCTCTAAATTTAGAGTTGTGACTCTTACTAGAGACTAACGATAATAATAATAATAAAAAACACCCCCCCCCCCCATCTCATTCATTGTTTCCATCCAGCGCTTATCTTTCTGTTTTGAAACTTCCTCTTTTTCATACCGTCATCCCCAGAGCCTCCTCTAAGCCCAGGGAGAGGCAGTGAAACCTGACAAGCTGACATGCAGGTTTGTGTGTGGCCAGAAGTGATCAGCCTCTCTGAGACTTCAGCACAGTATCAATTTCCACTTTTATTTAGTTTGAGTCCGGTTATTAACCCTTCATTCCTGTACATGCAAGACTAAAATGGATTCCATCATGTCAGGTTCTCTAATGGATATGCGCAATCATTTTTAAACATGATATTTATATTACAGAAATGCTGATCAGCTTATTTTGGGAAAGTTAATGCTGCTGTCCCGTTCACTCCATTTCTTATTTACACGCCTTGTTTCCATCAAGAGGATTTGTAAGATTGGAAATGTCTTATGGGACTGTTCTCATATCTGTCATTTATACTCAGAGGTGGACAATTCAATAGCCAGAACTCCTGGGACAAGCAGCTTTTGTGTCCAGACGATTAGTTTTTTTTTCCACAGTTGGCAGGTGGAGAAGTAGATTTAGAAATGTAGCTCTGTTTAAACATAATGCTGCACCACACACGAGGAACTGTCTGGCTGATGTTAAACAAGAGAAGAAACTTGTAGCTGAGATGACTATACCCCAAGTTGATGAGTAGAAATTTCAAGTTGAGGGTCTTTCTTTAGCTTTTCCTAGTTGGAGGTTGGGAATTACAAGTTGCAACCTCCAGTCGAACACAAGGAAAAAGGAAAAGCCATCAAGTAATTTTCCTCCTAAGGAGCAGTCACCTTGCATTAATTTCTTTCTGTTTATATTTTTTTATATTTTGTTTCCTTTCTATGTTTTTCATTTCAACAAATCAGGAGAAATTGAAGACACTTGCTGGACCTCAAATTGTTTTATATACAGTGTGAGGACAGAACACTACAACTCATAGCTGAAACATTTGCAAATGCTTGCTGTCATTTTGTTGAAGTCGCAAATATTCGGGGAAAGGGAAAAAAAAAAAATTATGTGTTTGTGTGTGTATATATATATGTATATATATGTGTGTGTGTGTATATATATATATATATATATTTTGTGGGCTTCATGCATGAACGGATCTGCACAACTACAATTTTAAAACATAAACACAAATTCATCCCTGTGACAGGAGGGATATTTGAAAGTTTGTTAGAAGAGGAGGATGATCATGAACTTGTGTGTTTCTCTCCGTCTGTAGTAATGCATGTAATTGATGTAGCTAACTAGCTTGTCATATGTTATTTTATATATAGCTGCCACTTTTTAAGCCTAGTCATTTAGGATTCATGGCATCAGAACATGGGAATGAGCAGTATGTTAGCTTTTTTACTTGCCCGGTGGGCTAACTAATGAATTTCTGATTGGTTCACCCTGATCCTGGTCATCGCTAACATAAACACATGGAAGAGAAGATTTAAAAAGAAAATCAATAGAGATGACCCAGCCAGTAAACAGAGCAGGAGTTTCATTGACATGAAGCTTGTTCTTCACGAGAACTCTTTGTACATCTTTTACAGACCATGTGTATGTCATATGTCATAGCCCCAGTGGCTGAGTGTGCTCTCTCTCGTGTGTCTTTGATGTATTTTAAAACAAAAAAATTTGTGGGCTACACTCATGTGCCATAAGGGAACTTGACATAAAGCTCTGCTGTTCCACTTTCCCACGACGCACCAGGGAAAGAGGGGCTGATCGTGGTGAGAGAAAGGAGGAAAATTTCTGCATGTGTGTAAACCTTCAACAGGCTGCAGCTGTAGCCATCTTAATAGAGAATTCCTCTTTCCCCTTAATGCGTCTCAGCGAGCTACCGGCTGCTCTTAACCACTCACATCCTCCACTACTCACACTGCCATTACTCACGTAGTGCAGCGTGTGCAGCTGCCGCTTTTCCACTCCCCACACACACACACACACACACGGAATGACTTTCAGTCTTCCTCATTACAGTGTGTTTATTTACTTTTGTTGGATTTAATTAAATCTGCTGGAAATGGATTCATGTATGCCTTAATGCTCAGCTCAAACAAATAAGGCAAACAGAAACAAATTGACGTTTGTGCTCAAGTTTATCAGCTTAGCTAACTTCTGAGACAAACGTGTACTTATTCCTTCCTTCTTTCTTCTCCATATCGCTTTCATTTCCTTTTTGCTCACATTAACGCTGTTTTTCTCTTAACCTTTCTTTCTCTCTCTCTCTCTCTCTCTCTCTCTCTCTCTCTCTCTCTCGCCTGCTCTCCATTTCAGTAAGTTGTGTTGTGTCTGAAATGATGAGCAGTCCTCTTGAAATGGATTCTCCTCTTAATAAATTATGAACTGTCTCTTACAAATGAAGACATATGAGCATCAAGTATTCATGCACAAAACTTACTGCATTAGGTGTAGTCTCTAGGTTGGCTCTTCATCTTTTTCTTTTCTTTTTTTTTAAACTTTCTTTTCTTTCAGTTTTTATTTTTTTGTTTAGATTTTTCTTCCTTCATGTATTTCTTTCTGTTTATCTTCTTGTATTTTGTTTATTTTACAGTTTGTACTCTATAGTCTCTTATCTATATTTTTCTTCCTTTCGTTCTTTCTGTTTATATTTTCTTGTATTTTGTTTTACATATTTTACAGTTCGTACTCTGTTTTCTTGTCTGTATCTTTCTAGCTTTCTTTCTACTTTATTTCTTTCTGTTTATATTCTATATTTTTTTCGATATTTTCTTCAGTCTATATTTTTCTTTCTTTCTGACTGTATTTTTGTATCTTTCTTTCTGCTTATATAATATATTCTTTCACTGTATATATTTTATTTCATAAGCTATATCTTGAGATTTTAAGCTGATACTGACCTTTAACTCCATGATTAATAATAATCCTTTGTAATAAGTGATAGATTTTATTTGTCTTATTTGTTTGCTTTAGTTGTGGAACACTTCAGAAAGGATGAATGCTCGTAAAAACACACACCGATTTTCGAAATGTGTTTTCACTTCCTTGTAAAGTGACTTGGATTGTCCTAGGCACTCGTGATGGGTTTTGCAAGACTTTTTTTTCCCTTCTTTTTTCCCCGTCATTAACACCCAAGTATAAAACTGACATGCTGAGTTTGAGAAGAATTCATCTGGCATAGATTAACTGATTTAAAATGATCAGTTCAGGTAAGAGTGCTCATGAAAGAAGAAGAGTTACTCCTTTATTTATTTATCTTTGTCAGTGATCAGATCCAGATAAAGCAGATTGAAGTGACCTAATTCAGAAGATGCTTTTGGCCATGTTACAGTCAGGGGTTAATTTAGGATTTAGTAGGTGATTCTCTTAACAAAGGGGTTTTTATTTGCAAGCCCATCGAGCAAGTAAAAGCTCCAACCTGCTGCTCATTTCTGTGTTCTGCCCTGAAACCCAAATGACTAGGCTAAAAAGTGATAGCAAACATAATGTAATAACGTATAGTGAGCTAGTTAGCTTGTTAAGTGCATTAACACAGACTAATGCAAAAAAGTTCATAATCATTATACTCTTCAACATTGGCTTTTAATGTAGGGCATTGTTTGTGCTCTTGACAAAAAGTCAGCAAGTGGTTGGCCAACGTTTGGACTATGAGATATTATTCGAGTCTGGCTAACATCTTTGTTTGTTTGTCTGTTTGTTTGTTTGTTTCTTTCTTTCTATACGTTTAACCACACGGTGATTGTGTTGTGCCAGCAGGAGAGTTGCATGACAACTTTATTTTGCTCAGGTTATTCAGATTTTCCTCATAGCTGTGTGTTTCTGATTCTGAAAAGAAAGCCTGTCATCCTTGTGGATTAATCCGCCAAGTAAAAACCGTTCTACCGTCAGCCAGTTCGCGCCTCGGTCAGTGTGGGGCAGTGTAGGGGAATTGGAAGCTGAGTGGTTAAGGTGTCGGACTACTGATTGGAAGGTTGTGAGTTCAAATCTCAGCACTGCCACTGCTGGGCCCTTGAGCAAGGCCCTTAACCCTCAACTGCTCAGTCGTCTAAATGAGATAGCGACTTTCTACGTCGTTCTGGATAAGGGCGTCTGCCAAATGGCGTAAATGTAAATGTAAGTGCGTGTGGTGTAGCAGGTGAGAACGAGTAAGCTCACGCTATAGCTACAGCATTGAGATACGTCGCACAACTGTGAAGTGTGTTAAGTTCATACATGTACACATATATACATGCATAAGGACACGAGATCTCCCTGCGTGCCCAGGCCACTGATTTGTCCAGCTGATTCTGATTCTGAGCAGTTTCTCCCATTTTGTCTTGTTTACGTAAACAGTCCGAGCTGGGAAAGTGATCTCGCTCACGATAAACAATGCCATAACCACAATGCTGACTCAGTCAGTCATGGCCAAGCCCGCAGGAAGAGCGGCCATGGTGGTGCTGCTGGTTTTTTTTGGAGGCGTCATGTAAATACCTTAGCCTCCGTGGGAAGCAGTGTGTGCTCTGGAAGTCTTGCTGAGCTCTGAGAGATTGGCGTTAGATTGGCCTTGGTTAGGCGTTTACTTCTGCGGTTGATTTGGTTTTATTGGTTCTGTGGGCTGTGTGTTTGGATTGCATTTGTGAGGGAACAGGCCTCAGAGGCCATAACTCACTCAAACACACTGCTCTCTAGAGGGCCTCCAAATGCAATGTCTTTTCTCTTCCTGTCTCGCTCTCACACACACACACACACACACACACGAGTTACTGGTCTGCCCTCCATATTTGTTTGCTATAAAGTTTCAGAGTAGTTGCTTATTATTTACTCAGGCTCTGACAGTTAAAGCTTTGAAGCTTCAAGTTCTAAACCTGCCTGCCTTTTTTAAATATTCATGAAATAAATAACAGTGATAGACTCTGACAGACAGTAAGTAAAAATCTTGGATGTGTTTTGGTTATAGTTTTATTTGTAATAGTTATGACTTCCTAGTTTTTATTTCAGGTCTGCTCTGTCATGAGTCTACTGCGTCATGTCTAGTGTTCCTCAGACTAAAGAATGGCTCAACAGCATGCCCAATTAGAACTGTACAGCACATCGCTGTCTGAAATTTAAGGGATGTGCAATTCTAACTAAGCATGCATTATTTCAGCCCGAGTGCACCTTTTTGTTACGGACTGACGTTCTATGAGAAACGTACTTAGTATTATGCAGTCGGACGTCATGGAATGTTTTATTTAGCTCTGGAGATCGTTGTTGAGTCCTGCTAACAATGATCTCCTTGTGCTGACTTTTCTGTTGAAGGTATTTAAAATATCTTTAATAGAGAGTAGAAGGATGGCTGACCTGAGCGTGCAGAGCAATAGCAGTCCGTTAAAATTGAGTGCAAGGTGCCATTAATTCACCTTGACTCATGAGGAAAGAAAGGACTGGAAGCGCTCAGTGCTCTCACGTGCGCGCACCAGGCTTGAGATGATTGACGATAGTATCTGGAGCTGTCGGTAGATTATGTAGAAGTATCACAATGGTTATCAGATCGGGCGATTTAAGCGGCTATCGGAAAACATGGTGTCTGCAGGTGTAAGATCGACAAAAATAAATTGTAATGTATCTCATAATGTGTTTCCTTTCCTTTATAAACCTTAATTGCCTGCTGTCTGTCTGAGCAGAACAGCAAAACCTCTTTCTCTGATGCATCCTAGCTTCCCTTGTCCGTGCTGTCCAACAGATAAAGCCATGAATGTCTTTGCTTTCTGAAATCGAGAAAATGAAACAGCGTGTTGTTTATCATCAGCACTATTTCACTATACAAGAATTTAATTATCTCCGCTGCTGTTAAACACAGAGCACATGCATGTGTACTTTACATAATTTTATAAAAATTTATTGATATTTTTTCCATTATAATGATGTAACGTATACATGACATGATTTATATATATATATATATATATATATATATATATATATATATATATATATATATATATATATATATATATATATATATATATATATATATATATATGGCCACGCCCCTTTGTTTTTCCCTCAAAGCCACAGGCGATGCTATTATCAATCTGTGACAGTTAAGGGGCATGATAGGAGGATAGCTCATTTGTAATGATCAGGTTGTCCACGTTCAGGCAGGACATGCTCACGCTCTCTATAAAAGATACTTGTATCATAGGAAGATGCTGTAGTTCCTCTTCATGATTTTTCCACCGAGCAGCTTGCAGTCTGCTTTGCTTTGATTATTAATCCCCGAAACACGTCCAAATCTGTCATTTTGTGGCATCTATTCATTAACGTGGAATCACACAGTAGGCTGATGTCACATAGTATCACATGGTATTGGAGCATTTGTTAACATATGAGTAAAAGCACGATATCTGACCGATACCCAATAGCAACATCGATATCAGTGTTCCCCCTCGTCTCTTTTTTCCCTCCACTTTCTGAAATCAGACTCTGAAATGAGCTTTTCACCTGCAGTGTATCGCTTTGGAAAGCACATCCAGGGAATCTTACAGAAGAAGTCAGTTCCTGCTTGAGTACACAGCGCCTGTTTGCACATTGTCATCTGGTTAAAAGGTGTACCTGCTGCAGTTTGTAAACAGATGTGCTCTTTTATGTGCCGGGATATTTGCTCAGCCATGATCGTTCCCAAACCGTGATAAGATTCGGTCAAAAAGAGAACTGTGGACCTGGACAGAAGGGGGTCTTGCTTCTTTTTTTTTCCTGTGTTAGACATACGACTAATTTTCCACAGAGAGTTTATTTTTTTTTTTAATATTATCCTTGTTTCGAGTAGATCACACTGCTGTAGATTACAGTAGATTACACTGACATTATTGCTCATGTCTGGTGTTGCTTAATCTTTTTAACTGTTCTCCAGTATTTTTTTTTCTGGAAATTGCCTTATATACGGTTAGTAATAATAGCCTGTTAGAAAAATCTGTCTCAGTGTCGCGCCTTAACAGTAATTACTGTCTGTCACACTTAGCGTCTTTTTTTCTGAAGAAATTCTTGTTGTGCAGTGTAGTCAAACTTTCAGTTCTACTTTAGATCATAATCTAGTAAAGACGCACACTTCCTATTCAACGCATTAGCAATTTTAGAGCTTAATTCAGTTTTCTAAATCTCCACCTTGCAGTCCCACTTGTACTTTTCCACAGCATTTCCCAGCATGCTGGAGCGGGCAGGAATGTGAACCTACCAGGGTGCTTTCTCTCTCTCTCTCTCTCTCTCTCTCTCTCTCTCTCTCTCTCTCTCTCTCTCTTTCACCTCACGTTCTCGTTCTATCTCAGCCCTTTTGTTTCTCTCGTATGGCCGTGCAGCAGAAAGCCGATGCTCTCTGGTGTCCGAGAGCGGCATGGAGATCATTTCCTCTGCTTTTACTGATGGCTACCAGATGGCTACACAGCACACACTCTCTCTCCACGCTTCACTTGCTTCTTCTGTTTTGTTTGGAAGGAGGGCCCTTTCGGGCGCAGGGCATGTGTATACCTTAGCATTGCCTCACGCTGTGAAAATATGAGCCAGATGTGCGTTAAAGCAGGTCTAGGGTCAGATTTCCGTCGCTCAAACTTATAGGCCAGTCCCAGACAGGCACTCAGACTGCAGATCTCATGCCATGATGGTGCTTTGTCGTGTTGCACTGATGCATCATGACTGACACACTATCACCTGAAATGATGTGTATTGATGGGCAGAATAGATTTGAAAAAAAATGTAGAGAAAGCAGTTGTACTTAAAGGACATTGGCAAGGAATTAATAAGATGCAAGGAAGATTGTATTTAACTGCATATTTCTTCTGTGTCTGTTTCTACACACATTATTTGCTTAAGAAAGTATGTGTATGTGAATTTATGGGACTGTAATACTGATGTGACTGTCTGCATTATTTTGACTAGAAGCAGAGGATAAAATGGAGTAGTTAAGATTTTATATAACTGCTGTATGTTGGTTTTTTGTACTAAACATTTTTAGACTCATTTTCATTTACATCTATCCAATTTCCCATTGTGATAATTAAGTCTGTACATTTGAAATGAGCAGTTAGTCTCCGGCAACAAGAAGTTTCTCTCTGTAAGATGATAATTGTCATATGCGTCCTCTTTTCAGCTCCTTATTGGAGGGTAAGGAAAAAAACATTGGTCAAACTTTTTTTAAATTTTAATCATGTGTGTCTTTTGTAAAGCACATAAACTGTTTAGCCTAGGTTTTTTTTTTTGAATGAACTTCCTATAACAAAATATTTATAAGAAATTAGATGTTGTTTAAAGCAACTCAGTTTGAAAAAATTAATTACTGAAAAAAAAAAATCCAACAAATTTCACTACGCTATTAAATAAGCACAAAACACTAACTCTTCTCTAACAGGGTTTTGACTTGATATTGTACTTATTTTAATCTGTAAATCTGGCTTTCAGGAGCACTGGCGTATCCAAAATGCATGGTCCAAAATGACCGCACGTTTGTTTGTTAACCGGGTCTGAGGTTTTGTTTTCCCGGGTGTGTCGAGGTGTAGGTTGGTTGGAAGTTGACTCGGAGTTCCAGAAGGGTCTGAGTGTGTAGGAGGAGACCGACTAGAGGCAAGCTGTGAAATGCCGCCGCTGCCCTGTGCAATTCCTCAGGTTAATGTGAGGCCGTATAGTTCGGGTCTCTCCTGCTCCCCCTACCCTGACTGAAAAGCGAGCTAGAGAGAGAGAGAGAGAGAGAGAGAGAGAGAGAGAGAGAGAGAGAGCTCTTAGCAGCTGTCCCTTGTGACAGTCCTGCACTCGGCCTGATTGCATTACAGGGCTTTTGCACAACATGACTCGATAGCTTCAGCTGGCGCCGTGCCAACACCGATACCGTGCCAACTTGCATGTGTGTGATTGCATTGAAAGAGAAAGAGAAACACTCTTCTAATGAAGACCTTTTGCTGTACGGGGTGCAACTTTGAGAGGTGTGGCTCATACTCTCCTGTTTGCCATCTTTATCTGTTCTGGATTCTTCCTCAATCTCAGACTTCTCTCAAGCCTTCTCAGTGTCTTTTCAGCTCGGCTCACTCATCTTAGAAACTACTGTTCCACATCCAGGCAAAAGTCAAGGTCAGTGTGCATCCCTAAGTTTACTTTACTTTATAACTGTGTTTGGACAGGCTGCTGTTTTTCCCCTGTGCTGCACACGAGTGCGTTACGTGGGATTTCTGCTGAGCAGGTGCCGGCTGCAGGTGTTGTAACACTCGGTTTATGAGCTAGATCTGATTTCAGGAGCTGAGAGTCTCCCAGGATGGCCATTTTCACAGCTTTCGCTCACAGGAAGGCCATCAGTGTATCGCTCACTGTGTTATGATGTAGTATCCAGTCCTACAGCCTAACTGCCTGTTCAGTATTACTGTCAGAAGTGATACATTGGTTTTATAATTCTAAGTTGTTTAGCTAAGGATTTATTTGCATTATAATACCTAAGTGAATGGAAGTGTTGCCAGGGTGGAATAGTTACTTAGTTTGTTTAGTTCATGAACCCGAGTTGTGTTTTAGTATCTTAAGTCTTTTCCTCCAAATGAAAAGAATGCCAGATCTCATTTCCTCCACGACACTGGTACCAGGAGTCTGGTCCGGCCATGACGGTACCTACAGAACCCACGGTGCTGTAAACAAAGTCAGATTGTTTGGGCCGACTGCAGCTTCAGCAAGGCAGAGCTCCACTCATGTGAACAGAGTTACAAGTCAGGCCAGAGGAATGCGTTGAATGCGAATGCCATAGCTTTGACGAAGGCATGTGACTTTGTGAGCAACAGAAGAAGGGGGGGGCCTTCTCATACGGGCAGAGTGCAACACTGCTGATCTCTTCTACCAGGAAAAAAGTAGAGAAGGCAAATGAAAAAGAAAGCAAGAAAGACGACAGTGTATTCTGTGTGTGTGTGTGCGCGGCGCGCACGTGTGTACCCTTTGCAACATCTCAGATTTCACACTTGTTTTCAAATGGCATTATTCTATCCTGGTCAGATGACTAAATCTGTACTGGCTCTTGGACGTAATTCTTGACCTTTGGACGGCCTTTTTAACGAACCCGTGCACTGAAATCTGTGACACGCAGCGGTTATTTTGAGACATTGTTTCTACGTAAGAGCTGCAGACTGTAAACATTGGCAGAGCAGCTGAGTACAGAGCCGCGTGAGGGGCTGAGAGAAGCCCGGATAGACTTTTGGTTAAGAGCTATTGATCAGTGACCTTGTTTCTACCACAACACGACATGGAAAACCTGACGGCTGATTTATGCTCTGTTGGTTCGACTCCATGAATAGCTGAGAATTAACAGCAGGAACGTTGCTCGGGGGTGTGTATGACTGTGTATGCACGTGTGTGTGTGTGTGTGTGTGTGTGTGAGTGAGTTGTCTTAGATACTGTTTGAAATATTTAAGACTAGATAACCACGCGCATAGTGAAGTGAAGGCTGTAAAGTTTCAATGCTATGTGCTGTAAAAAGTGCGGCATTACAAAACTGTTTGATGTGTTTGAGTCTCATTGCAGTAGGAATCTGTGTATGAGATGGATATGCATTCCGTCAGTGTATGGAAAAAGCAGCTGTGACGCACCAGGCAGTGGTATAATGGTCTGTCTCTAGGGAAGAGAGAAGCAGATGAGGAAAGCCAAAGCAGAGCTATGTATAGTGCCAGTGCTCTTAGTATAGAGACTTTTAGCATCATTACACTTTTTAGAGTTAGGGCATTATGTTTTTATGAACGTGTTGAGAACTTGTTTGAGAAAAGACTGTTTATTCTGTTCCTACACTTGATGCTTTCTTCATTTTGTAGTTTTGTTGAGGGGTCAAGCGTGCACATAAATGAAGACCCAGCCATTGCCGCCTGTATAAACAAAAAGCTTTTAGGCAACATGGAGCTTGCTAAGGTTGAAAAATTTGGGACATTTTGAATAGCTGAGAAACAAACTCAGCGTTATTGGTTTGGAAATGCCCGCTCTCAGATCACTCACTCAATCAAAACAAACCGCACACTGCTCTCTACACTCTGCTCTTCTGTGTCCATGCTCTCAACGTCAAGTCACTTTCTTTACTCCTGCACCTACGACAAAGACACGAACCGCTTCAAAAGGTTTCTCTCGGCTGCCGTGTTATATGACGGTCATAAATTACTAAATGACAACCATCAGAGTTGGTATTGTTCAGCACTTATCTAATCACGGCAGGAGAAGTGTGTCAAGGATGCTTCATGGTGTGTGTTTGCTTATCTCTCCTTGGCATGGCAGTCCATTTCCTGAGTGGCCCTCTCTCTTCCTTAGTCATAGAGGCACAATTAGATTTGTCGCACATCAGTCCTGGGTTGTGTGCTGAATGTGATTTGGCGTGATTAGCACAGCTCTGAGATTGGATTATGCTGTGTTTGCACTGTACGTTGTCACAGACAGAGCATAATTCAAACAGTTCATATATCCACCCGGTTTCTCTGTTTTTTTCCCTGTGCTCACTGTCTCCTCCCTTTTTCTTTCACATTTAATAATGTACTCGTTCTGGCCGAGTGTGTGTCTTTTTTCCGTAACGTAACACTACACCTGAAAGCAGGGGGAGTTTCTTGCCTGGTTATCATATAATACTGTAAATGTTACAGGAAATTCAAGAGTTATGTACTAATTATTTCTCCCACACAGGATGAACTGTTCAGCATCAAGCACAGCAAGCACAGCAAGTTTTTTGTGTCAGTACTTTAATCGTTACTCAAACTTTTACTTGGATTGTGCTTGGATTATGGGTAAGAAGTGTAAATTTTGCTGCTGGATGTAAGATTTGAGAAATGTCTGGGAGAAAGAACATTTCGTAACGTGGGTTGTGCTGCGTCCTTCATCATTCATCTGTAATGCGCATAATGAGTGTGGGAATAGCGACAATATCCAGGATTGGGGATAATTTGCAGAGCAGAGGAACAGTGCTAATATGATTATTTGGTACAGGGTGTGAGCTGCTCTTATATCCTGCACTGCTTCAAAGAGTCAGTGAGTCTTGTTTCTATTATCTAATCAACTTCTTATCTATTATTTAATCAGTTTTTTTTTTTTTTTCCAGAGCAAAATAGGTTTGCAACAATTCTATCAATTTCAAAATCAATTTTGACATTTTGTATAAAAACAGGTCATATGACCTAAGTAAAGGTTAATTTTTTAAATGATTACAAACTCAGTAAACCAGCCCATTTAATCAAGTAAACCGCCACAGTAAGCAGACAGTTAAACCAAATGAACAGGCCATTCTAGTGTCAATAAAGCTCAATATCTAACATTTGCTTATTAACTGCGATCAAAAGTATTGCAGTGGATTACATTTCATTAATTCGGGAAGCCAAAACTCTTCATCACAATTCGAGAAGAATGTGTGTCTCCTCATCAGTGAATGTAAATGAATGAATAAATGTCAATTATGTGATTCAGGGATTCACACAGTTACTCACTGGGGTCAGAGGTCATGAGACGGGCGATGCTAATCCCTCCTGCCAGTCTGTAGTGCTTTAACTCCAGAGTGATAATGAATGTCTTTCTTCATTGTCAATATATTTGAGGCATTATGGGATTCACAGTTGATAGTATAGTGATTTCTTGCATTAAGAGCTGAAATGATTCATCCAAAATTCAAAGTTTATGGCAGACCATTGCTGGAAGTAATAAAAGTGTTTTCCTCTGGACAGTTTGCACTCTGTGTGTTCATGTAAGGGGGCTCACACAGCTCTTGTGTGATTTGCCGGGGTGGAGCCTGGAGATCACAGAGGGAATGTGAAGAATGAGGCCGAGTTATCGGATGGAAAGTATTTTTGGGGATGACCGCAGCCGTGCTTGAGCGCCGCATGGAAGCAAGTGTTGTTGTGCTGGGGTGGGTGGTGGAGAGGAACATGGCAGGAGAGAGGAGGTGGCCTGCCTCTGCCTCTCTCTCTCTCTCTCTCTCTCTCTCTCTCTCTCTCTCTCTCGTTATTTTCAGTCCATTGTGTCTACTTCCTGTGGGTCAGGGGTTATTGGAGCAGGGAGTTGTAGCTTGGCTTGAGAGAGAGAGAGGACAGAGAACTTCAATAGAAGTAGAACGGCAAAAGCTCGCCGCCGCTGTTTTTTTCTCCTCCCGTCAACAATTAATCTCAACAGGTAAATACCCGCCTGCATGTTGCACTGGAATTGTTTGCTGCATCCGCTTTAGGTTTCTTTTGTGCTGTGGCGCTTTGTCTGCCAGGCGCTATCCTGTTTTTGTGCAGCTGGGCTAGCGTCGTTGCGTTACAGTTGTGATTTTAGAGCCTCTGGATCCAGGACAGCGGGAGAGAGCAGGACAGGTCGTGATTGTCTTAACATCCTACTTATGTAATGCAAAAGTCTTCCTGAGAGCAGCCATATTGGAGCCGTGTTTATGGAGAGAGGAAACCTCCTCCTGCGTTGGTCAATGTGGTTCAGGCTAAATTACATTACGTTGCTGGAGCAGAGGGGGAGCAGGGTCGGAGTTATTACACTCCACTGCAGCCATGCAGCTTCCCGGCCTGTCCAAACACTCACTCACTGAGGGTTACACTCCTGCACGGAGTGACTGAGGTAAGCAAGCAGAGTTTCATTGCAAATGTTTGATGGCATTGCTGTAAAGAAGAGAATATGATGTGCAGTTACTTGGGTTTTGGATTTTGGAGTGAATAATAGTTTTAATTTCATGACGCAGAGGAGTAAGATTGTTGCTGCAGTGTTTAAGAGACGTGTTTGATGCTTGTGTGTATGTATATATTATATATTGTTTGTCATTCCATAGACTAGCGAGTGTTTTGCTTTTAAACTAGGGACCAACGAGCAGAGGAGGCTCCTCTGTATGAAGGAAACAGCCCCTACACACACACACACAGACACACACAGACACAAACATGTCTAAAGTTAGACGTATCCAGCCATGCAGCACACAAGTGTGACAATGGAGGCAAAACAGGAAGTCTTTTTCTCAGAGTGTGTGTTGGGAACAGATGATCAGGAAGATAAAAAAAACGCCAACAAAGTGGAAACTTCCAGCCTGCCCCCACCACGTCTGTGTGTGTGTGTGTGTGTGTGTGTGTTAGTGTTATAAAGGACTCTGTTTTCCTGTATCAGAGGTGCATCACTGGACACTGCTCTGGGAACTACAGGAAATGAACTGCAGTCTCCTAATGCAGCCTGTGTGTGTTTTCTTGCCCG
The DNA here is from genome assembly GCF_027358585.1 of Pangasianodon hypophthalmus. Taxonomy (NCBI): domain Eukaryota; kingdom Metazoa; phylum Chordata; class Actinopteri; order Siluriformes; family Pangasiidae; genus Pangasianodon; species Pangasianodon hypophthalmus. The sequence continues at coordinate 6,109,060 of NC_069712.1, read as the reverse complement.
TTTTGAGACTAATTTCTGAAATGCTCAATGGGACACGATGTTAATGTTTAAACCCATGTCTCTTTCTTCCTCTGGCTCATGTTGAGCTGTTTCTTCCTCTCCCCAGCTGTCTGGTTAATGCCTCACTTGGTTTTGTTTGAAGCGCCTTGGCACTGTGCTCGTACACTCAGCTTTGAGAGAGGGGCAGGACGAAACTGACCCAAGAGGAGACTGCTAATAAAACCTCCGAGGCGGCTGATCTTTTTTTGGATTATCGATCCCCATATACTGTCTTATCCGATGTTGCTTTTGTTCACTTGCTGTCCTTCACTCTCTCCTTTGCTCGCTCTTGAATTGGACAAACACAGTCATGCTGGATTAACCAGCTTTCTCCGTCTACAGGGTTTAATGGATCTAGCTCTTCTAGCTTCATGTGGTTTTAACTTCAGTCACCTTTCAGGTTACCTTCTTTTGTAAACAGTGGACTGGCGTTTGGGAAGGACAGCTTTTACTGGATAAATTACTGGCTTTGCCCTACGTTCTTTTTTTTACTGGATCATTAGACTCCAACACAGTGGGCTTTGGCACTCTGAACTAATTATTGGCTTCTGTCTTGCATTCGCAACTCTTACATTAAAGGGGTAAGTAGGACTGCAGTATTACACCTTGCATGGGCGTGCTTGAAATGATTGTAAAGTCTCACCATAAAGTATATGTTTTTTTTTTTTTTTTTTTTTGGACCAGTCACAGCACAGTGGGTGGCACCAACATTTTTTTTTTCCACCATTGTTTTTTTTCCCCACATTTTTTTTTATAATATAATAAAACCCAATTAAATATTTACCATCAAAGGGATGTCATTGTTGACTTGTTAGCAGCCAGTAACCTTGACAGTGTGAATAACACAAGGGATTAAATGTAATACAATAGATCTAAATCCTTTCATTTTCTTATCAGCAAAAGTCTAGTAGTGTTATCAACAAAAAAAGTAACAGTAAAAATATTTATATTGTAGACAGTTTTTTACAATATGTTGTAGATACACAAAATCTATTACAACATATAGGTTTGCTAAGAAACTGCCAGCAAAACAATCCTGAAAACTCAGGTTTAATTACTGTTTACCAAACACTGAAAAGAATAACTAAGAAAACCTGTATAAATGTTAACATTTAATTATTTTAAAGATTTAGTGTAGACTTTTGACATCAGCTGCTTCCAATCAGAGTTTGTTAATCAGTTAAAGTTTAAAAACATAGCCGCAGTATCTCAGAAAGGTGTATTGTGACACAATTTATCACAATATGGAGGTTATATCATCATAATGCCCCGCCCTAATTCTCCAATAGTAAAGTGTAACCATAAAGCCTAAACAAGTCATTGCATTTCCTCAGAAAAATTAAGACATTAATGATATTTTGTCTGGAAGGCATTTTTGTGTGTGAATTTGATTCGTGGTTGACAAATGGCCGCACATGGTGGCAAGTAAAGAGAGCAGACGAGTAAAAATAGAGCAAGTAGCGAGTACGAGTTGCTTTCGGATAAGCTTGCATCTCATTGCATTATATGTGGAATCTGAGTAAGGTGAGAAGCAAGGTTGTGTCCCGATATCTGTCTGCTTATTGCTCAGTCGTATTTATAGAATTCATGGACTTTTTGCTTGTCTATGTATGTTATGTTTTATATTTTTTAACCTTCTGCACAAAAGCAGCACTCAGTACTCCGGATTGGTGCAAAACCCTGTGCACTTCCACACCTCATTCTGACCTCTGAAGTCCCACGACTTTCCTGTTTTCTAGCTTCAGCAGGTGATCTTTTCTAAAGCGTGTGCTATTTATACAGCTGGAGATTCTCTGTTCACTGTAGAGACCGCTCACTCGTGTCAAACAGCAGATGTTCGACAGCACCACCACTCCCCTACACTCCCCCTATGCTTCCTCTGATCAGGTGCTGGACGACGACTTTGCGATTTTCTGACCGTTGTTGATACTTTGATGTGATGTGAGGTTCATGACCTTAACCGTTTGAACTAGAACTATACCTTGGTGGTGAGGGAGATTACGATTGCTGCCAAACACACACTTCAGAAAGATTGGTTTGCTAACTGTGTTATCCAGTTTCATGGGCTAGGTCGGCCTTTTGGCCTCCTGGCTAAGCTGTTAAGGGCTTGGCCTGTCTTAGTGAATGAAAGGATTGATGCTGGGTGTTCTTACAGGGATGGACCGCACAGCTGCTCCAGCTGCTCCCAGGGTCATCCTGTTGATGATCAGGTCCTCCTCACACACACTATCCCTTCTCACCCACATGATCACTCTCTGCCTCTGCTTTTCTTGTGTTTTCTGTATTAATAGGTAGGGAGTTTTTAGTTTCCCTTATGAAAACTAGAAAAAACACACCGAACATAAATCATGCTGGCTAGCTGTGTTGCAGTGGGAGAGCTGTGGAATTTATCAGTTTGTGAAGGAGTGGAGTGATTGCCTTATCCAAAATTTTATTCCCAGGCCAGTGTGTTCTTAACCACCAGGCTACACATTCATCATCTGGACCACAAAAATGGCACTTGCACTCATATTTTAGTCATGGCAAAAGAGTATTTTAGTCATAGCAAAAGTGGATATGGTTATTTCTGTTTTTCACTTTTTTATTGTAATTATCAATATTTAAGCCTCAGTAACAGTCACGTATGATTTAGCAGCTGTAAACAGTCATTTTCTCACCAGCCCCTCTTTTTTCTCTCTCTTGAAGGTAATTTAAAAAAAAAACTTGTCACGAGGAACCACAAGATGCTAAGCTCTGTGTCCTGAACACTTTGTCAGAATACTTTCAGCTTTACTTAAGCACTGACACTGGAGACTCCTTCCAAAAACGTTAACTGAAGGTCTCCTTACAGAAGGCTTCATAACAACCATTACACATGTTTGCTTTAATTCATTTATCTGGAGCATCTGCCATCCAAGTCCCAGTGGAATTTATATATTAAAAGGAGCATATTAATATGAACCTTGCAGCCAGCACTTCTGTCAGAGCTGCTCTTATAGAAGATTAATCAGCACTTCTGACCAATCAGAATTGAGCAATTCAGTTTCTTATGAACCGGAATCCAGGCCTTGTTTTATTAAAACAGTTTAGATAAAACTACTTACAAACTGTTTTATTTAAAAAGCAGTGATGCTCTCTCCTCGCTATGGAAGATGTAATAATACAAACACCTTTGCAACTTGTAGCAAGATAATGAAGAAATCCGATTACTGATGTAAACTCAGAATATTAAAGCCTCCTCACTTCTGAGTAACATTAGCTTTAATTATCATAAAAATCCCAAGTCTCTAGTCCATAAGGATTTGATCACTTTTCCCAAACTACTCTAATGCCAATATCCCTCTCTACTCAGGTAGCCTTGCTGATTTTATCTAAGGACCCCAACCCATTAATCCGTGATCCCATGTTTATGAAAAAGACGGAAGGGGACAATAAGCCCATCTCAGGGCCACTGTAAGGTACTGAAAGTCACAGAGACATTTGGCAGGTCGTTGTAAGTCAATATTCACGGAGACACTCTGCTTACTCAAATGTGACCCAGCTCCTAGCTGCTTGGCAACATCAGGACCACACACACACACACACACACACACACACACACACACACCCCTCTTCCACTTTCGGGTGTGTTTGGAATTACATTAGAGCAGCTACAGTCTCTAGTCCACTCAGATTTCAGTGCTTTTCTGTCTTTTTCAGGAATTGTAATTAAATAAGTAAGAAGCAGAGAGAAGCGTATTGGAGAAGGAGAGTGGACTCTTTCAGGTATCAGTAAAACAAGTTTAGAGGTGTTTTATGTTCCTCATGTTCTGAGGGTTTAAGGAAACTCAGCTGAATGTCTTGTACATGTTCAAATGAGCAACTTGTGATTTTTCTTTAATTTTTTCTTGATAACGATATAAGAGCTCTAAATATTGGCCAGTACCTGCTACTGATTTGGTACTAACCTGCTGTTTATGCTGCGTCATACTCGGAGGACAACGCTATCCACCCTCTTCCACACACGTTAGCGCACAGACGCCCATGATTGGCTAGCGTCGCTGTGATGGACAGAGGAGAGAGAGTATGCCGTCCATCCCACCCAGAGAGCACGGCCAATTTTGTTCTCTTGAGCAAAACGGATGGTTGTGGAATCATCGGGATTCGAACTCGATGATAGTGTGAACGTTTTTCTTTTGCTTGTCAGTATTTTTTATAATTACAACTCTGATTGGAAGCAGCTGGGTAGATTTTTTTTTTTAAACTGAATTCTCAAATTGTAAAGTGTTAAAATTATTCAGATATTTTTCTCCTTCTTTTCAGGATGTAAAAAAAAAACACAGGCTTGATATAATATAGGAATAGTAGGTTATATCATTTTGATATAGTAGGTGATATAGGTATGTTGGCAATCATATACTGTGACATATATCATAGAAATGCCTTCAAGTGTACTATATATATGATTTTAATAATATAATACATATATTTAATTCTGAAACGTGACAGGTTAAATAATCTATTTAGAGATCGATGTTGAAGCGACATGAATGCTTTTAAAGGTTATTATGAAAGCAGCAGTGTGAGGTGTGTTATAACTTGTAGCATGTTGGTCTAAAACCCTGGCTGGGAAATAATGTGCGCTTGAGTAAATAAATAACAATGTAGTTCCAGAATCCTGGCTCGTGTGTGTGTAGTGCAGTGATTACAGGATAATAGGCCCTGTTTCCCAAAAACATTTATGTGCAAAGCCGTCTGAACTCTGAATTCCCTCTTTTCCTGCTAGGTCAAAATATGGTAACTTGGATGCAACTGGGTCAGTTCTGGTAAGAAACGATCTGTAGAGGAAGAAATCGCAAGAATGTTTTGTTAGAATGAAGGAATATCATGTACCAACAGTCTTTGGAGACTGGAGTGACAAGATGAAAATACTTCACATTTTTGTGGTTTGTGTCGTTCAAAACAAAGCTCCAGACACCCTGTATATAAGTGAAATAAAGTATTTCCAAGAAGTGTGTGTGTGAGAGAGAGAGAGAGAGAGAGAGAGAGAGAGAATTTGTGTATATGCATGCACCAGCAGTGTGTTTCCACATTTACATGTTTGCACTCCCCCCCCGCCATGATCGCGTGACAGTTTGTATACACACACACACACACACACACACACACACGTGATTGTCAGAAATGTCCTGTGCCCTGCTCTGGTACTTAAAGCAAAAATCCACCATGAACCACTTGCACAGTAATATTTATAATTAATTGACCACCCGGTTATACTGTCTCCTCATCCTCCTAATCCTAACCCACTAACCTCTCAAAGGAATAACGAGTCAGCACCAGAATTGCTAAACCCATCAGAAATATTTCAAGATAAGCACGTGTTTCATGGTTGAGTTTTCCTTTAAGGGGGAACTGGGAGGTCATGATTACCCCACACAGGAAACCGTTACAGGGAGAACCCTTCACCTCAGCTCTATATAATGAGACTGCAGTCTCCTGATAAAGCCGCATACTCCTTAAACCTAACAGACGTCTCCATCTTCTAGCTTCTGTTGGAATCTAAGAGGTATGCTAAATACTAACCATCTTTCCATCCTCTCTAGCTGTAGAAGACCCAGACAGTTTCTCTTAAACTTTCTCCTCCATGGTAACAGATTGATTGATTGATTCTTGTTGTTCTTTTCTCTCTCCCACTCCTTCTTGGACAGTGGCGGATGTGTGAAAGTGTTGCATGGCTGCCAAGGCGTATTGAGAGCAGGCTGGGTCAGGCGTACTCTCAGCTGAGTTACTGCTCTAATTTAATAACCTCTAAGGAGCAGGGTGAGCCAGTGTGTCAGTACATCATGCTTTGTCACTGTGTATGTGCTGCTTCCAGCAGGTCAAAGCTGTGCACTTTTACACCCAGTGTGGGAGTGTGTGGCATACGACAGAGACGGGTGATGACCCGAGAACAGGCCTCGTACTTACAGAGCGTTCAGGACAAACGGAGCAGTAATAAGTAGGGCTTAGTCAACAGAGTTGGTGATGCTGATTATGAAGAATTGTTTGTGGAGTTTTATTGTTGATGCTTAAACAGCAGCAAACTGTATAAAGGAAAAACCATGGCTTTAAATTTCAGGCAAGATATAATACATCACAGAATGCAGCTGGGCTGATGTGAAGCTTGAGCATTCCCAGCATGTTTAATAAACATTATATAGCTCAATCGTTTAATAAAACACAAATTTGCTTATACCACAGCAGTTTGACTTCGATTCCAAATTTTTACGTATTAAAAAATGACACATTATACTTTTAATCCATTTATAGTTATATTCGATGTTGTCAAGTCACAAAAACAAGTTTGTTCCTGTTATCACCTGCGGTCTAACAGCCATAAACAGCCGTTCCCTCACTTTCTCTTAAAGATAATAAGATGAAAAAAGCAGATTGTGCCCAAGAAACTGCAAAGCCCCGATTCATCAGACTTTACTGTTACGAAGCTCTGACACTGGAGACTCCTTCCATAAACGTTAAATAAAGAACAGAAAACTTCACCATATCAACAATTACACCGTTTTGTGTGTTAAATAACAACACTTTATTATTTGCTGTAGATTATTTGTAGCGCTTGCAATAATTGCACAAGTCTCTGTGTATGTTGTTACTACAGAAACGATAACGTATTAGAACGAGTGCATTAATATAAGCCTGTGTTAGTCTTACAAGCAGAGCTGCTGTTAGAGCTTCTACTGCTGTTAGAGCTGCTGTCTTGGTATTCTACTGAATAATAAGAATACGCAGTGTGTAGCTATAAGCATGAACTGAACACTAAATGAAACAAATAACCAAATAGATACAAAAAAATAAATGAAATGTAACTATATGCAAGGCAGATATGTAAACATACTTGTGTGTGTGTACTGACTTTGCCTCAGGAAAGGTTGTTTTTGTTACTTATTGACAGTTTTTCTCTATGTGTAATCTAGTAATATAGGGTGTGTGGTGGTGTTGGGTTGTGTAGGGGTGAAAGGTGAGACTGGGGAGTGGGTGAGATCAGTTTTAATGTTTTAAACTCTTTCATTCTCTTTAACTTTGTATAGAACTCTGAACTCATTCAAAAGCTTCTGAACTCATTCAGATGCCTCTAAGAGGTCATGTAAATGCAGTATATTTCTGTTACGGCTTAAGACACACAATAATGATCTCAAAATATTGATTGATATTATCGGATATTCAGTTTTCATGCAGGATTTATCTAACCGGTAACGTGTTTATTAGAAACATGAAGAGCCTTTCAGCAGGTTTCACTTCTGCACCGCTAGGCCACAGCTGTGGTTGCAGATGTTTTGTGAGGTTTGTGTCTGAGGAAATTTGTCTTTGCCGACTGCGGTCTAACTGACCATTAGATGCAAAAAAAATTCCCTGCGTTCTGCTGAAATCTCTTACAACACAGAAGTAACTGCTTTTAAGTGATGGTTTCATTTTACAGCTTGACTTGTGATTCCCAGCACTTCATATTGGTTTTGACGTTTTCTTGTGTTTAGATGTAAAATCTGTCTTTCCAGCTGCTTTTGCTGTTTCATTTAAGCAGAGGCCACGGTGAGTTTAGAAGGACATCGAGAAGTGACTGTAAGATAAGTTTTATATGTTCCATGGCAAGAACAAGCTGAGACGAGGACAAGGCCGACTGTCACCCTGAACTCGTACTTTTCTTTTTCAAAACATGTCCAAGGTCAAACAGCTTTTTCACATCACACTGAACATAAATATCCTGAAGAAACGAAAACAGAGACGACGATTTCTCTCTCTCTCTCTCTCTCTCTCTCTCTCTCTATCTCTGTCTCTCTGCCTCTATCACCTCTCTCTGTCTTGCTCTGTCTCTCTGACTTTGTCTCTCTCCATCTCTGTCTCACTCTCGGTCTCTCTCTCTCTCTCTCACTCACTCTCTCCCTCTCTGTCTTGCTCTGTCTCTCTGACTTTGTCTCTCTCTGTTTGTCTGTTTCTCTGTCCCTCTGTCTGTCTCTCTGCTCTGTTTCTGCTGTTCTCTCTCTGTCACTGTCTCTCTCTCTCGTTCTGTCTCCCTCCATCTCTGTGTCTCACTCTCGGTCTCTCTCTCACTCACTCTCTCTCTCTCTCTCTCTCTCTCTCTCTCTCTCTCTTTTGGAATGTGTGAAGGTAGACCCAGCAGTCTGTCCTCAGCAGTTATCAATGCTGTATGTGCTCTTTTGATATGTACAGTGCTGTTTGGCCATTCAGTGCTCAAGGCCAGCGGTGGCTCTGCGAAAGCAAAGCTTTTTGAAGCTAAAACACGAGGGCGAGAGATAAATGTCTGAAGAGAGCGCTGATTGTGAAGAGAGAGAGAACCCGCCCTGCCGATTCTCAGTCACCGTGACCTTTACGAGGCTGATCCATTTGCGCATCTGCCTCCGTCACACTGTTGCTATCGCTGTCTTAGGACGTGTGAAAAGCGGACGTAAAAATAGACACAGATGTAAAAACCCCTGCCTTTTTCTTACTTATAACACAAAACAAAGGCTGATTATTCTGGCTGTTGAAAGAACACAGAGGCGCTTTTGTGGCCCCTCCTTGTCCGTTCCCCCCTTTCGCCATGCACCTCGTCAACCCGGCCTCGGTGGCCAAAAACTCTGACGCTGTGGAGTGAGATTCTTTTAAGAGCATCATTGTTCCTCCTCCGGCTCGGGGGCTTTCTGCGCTGCTGGCTGGCATGGGGGGATTTTAGTGGTAGTGCCATGGAGGAGGCTTTCAGCCTGATGCACCATGGAGGACAACGACGACGACGACGACGATGATGATGATGATGATGATGACGGCGATGATTATGATGACATTCTAGAATTGTTATGCAGCTCGATGATAGTGGTGGGAATCTCGAGGCCGCACACAATTCGATTGTGATTCACAGTGCCAGAATGAGGTTATAAAACCATTGCACATACACTTTGTGAAGCATTTGATATATGTAGCATATTTTATGATTTTTTTTTTTGCTTCTAAGTGCAAAAAACTAAGTGCTTCTGCTTACTACTTAAAAAAACATCTACTATTATTTAAAGCATCTTGAAAAACTCATCTTCCTACAGTGTTGTCATGACAAAGTACCACGACACTGGCACAAATCACTACTGTGGTGCAACGGCTGCTTGTGTGTGTGTGTGTTTTTTTTTAAGGGAGTTATTTGACCCGTGCCTATATACCATAGATAATGTACTGGAGTATGCAGGTCATGATTTTTGTTGTATGTAATTCAAAGCACATGTTTATATGAATGTGCTTGTTTGAATAGTTTCTATAGTAACAGCTTACACAAGGACTTTTTATAAAAATATCTTTAATATGAAGTTTTCTGTGACGAGACATTTATTTAGCATTTATGGAAGGAGTCTACAGTGTCAGCACCTTGTAACAGTCAGAAGTAAAGTTAGAAAGTTGTTCTAAGTCTTGTGGACAGAGGGCTTCTCAGTGTCTCAGTTAAAAAAAAAAAAAAAAAAAAAACACCAAGAGGCTGGTAAAGCAATGAGTGTTTAGATGTGTTATAATGTAAGTGATAACAGGAAGTAACTTATTGCTGTCAGAGCAGTGAGGTTTGGAAGCTAATGGCATTACGAGTCGTACAGCAGAACTCCTCTCACCTGCACTCCAGGAAATCTCTCATCAGCACTTAAAGGAAAAGTGATGAAGCGAATTCTTTCCTGATTATCACTCAAGCCTGCGTGTGTGTTCACTGTATCAAATCCTTTTAGTGTGAGTGTTGCACACTTTGTGTTGTGTATGGACCTGTCGGTTTTGTTTTCGTTACTTTCTTGTGCTTTTTTTCTTTTCCTCGCTGTGAACAGAAGCATGTGATCAGCTGAGTGCCAGAGGGGAAAGGAGAAGTAGGACAGTTTTATTTTTTATTTTATTATTATTATTTTTAAAATTTCTCACTGCATGCAGGTTCAGCGTGCTTCAAATGCAGAACTGAAGCCACAGAGAAGTGAGGCGGTTAGCCACGGTCTCTGGATGAGAAGCACTCACGGAGTGAAGCTTGTTTTCGTGTGTGTGTGTGTGTGTGTGTGTGTGTGTGTGTGGGAGGAGAAAAAGTGTGTTACCCTATCCTATCTTGAGTGAACTGAGATTTAGAGAATATTTCAGACATCTTCCTTATCTCTGCAGTTCAGTAGTTAATTCTGAATTTGAGGTTTTAAACTATTCTACACTGGTTTTGCTTTCTCGTCAGAGAGCGGAAAGGAATGAAGGTATGCCTTATCACATGAGGGTCTTAACGTTTACCTGATCATTTGTTCCCGTTAAGAGTGTTGCATTTGTTTCTCAGCTCTGAGTGGTACTAAGTGGAGCCGTGTGGTCGATATCCGCTTTACATTAGCCAAGCCATTACTACCGAGGCCAGCAGACGATGATGTATATGAACACGTCACTAAACAAGAAAGACAGCAGGCGGAATTAAAGATGTTTTTTTCATTCTTTTTTTTTTTCTGGTACTGTTTATTGCACATTTAGGGACTTTTAGGGAATGTGCCAAAAATACTTACAAAAAAAAACTAAAAATATTTAGTTTTGCTGACAGTGCCAGCAAAATAGTAACGTGTGGGAAGCTGTGTAATTCTCCTTTTATTTAATGTCTACAGAAATAAATTCTGTACAACAAAGTGAATGTCCAGTCAGCTGATTGGTACTGTACATAACAACGGCATCATTCAGTTTTATAAAACTGCTGCTGATATAACCGGAATATCTCAGAAATGTGTATTGTAAGTAAGGAATAAAACACTTGGGTGTGGTGTTATAGAGAAAGAATTAATGACAGGGTAATGTAACCTGAAGCTATGCAGAGCTACTCTTACCACCCCGAAGTTTATTTTCCAACAACATCGCATCCTCAAACTACAGAAATTAGCCTACAGTCACAATTTTTATTTATTCAACAATGATATGCCACACTGTTCGTCCATTTACAGTTACATTTAAAGCTGTGGCACAGCTGCAAAAAACTTACCTCTGACTGTTACACAGCCCTGACACTGGAGACTCCTTCCAAAAATGCTAAATAAACTTCATCATATCAAGAATTGCACACGTTTGTGGAGCGTCCACTGTACGTGTCCCTGCGTCACACTCATACCCAGCTGAACACCGTCCCACTCCCTTTGCAACTTTTTCAATTTCTGTAGTGACTACCTGCATTTTTGCTGATACTATATTTATATAAACATTGTATTTAATTTCTCGTCACTACTATACTCACTACTAACTGCTATGTCCATGTATGATATAAGCTTATCTGTTGAATAATATGTTATAGTTATGTTTACATTCACAGCATTTTATTATATTGTTATTCTTTTGCACTACTGTTATATCGGGAACTGTGAACTAGTCAGCACTGCACTGTCTGTTACTGCGCCTATTGTCCTGTTTTGGTAGTTACTGTACTGTCTTGTGCTGTTTGCACACGTTTGCACGTGCACTTTATGTAGTAATGTGTAGTCTCATGTAGTTCTGTGGTGTTTTATGTAGCACCATGGTCCTGGAGGAACGTTGATTCGTTTCTCTGTGTACTGTACCAGCTGTATACAGTAAAGCCACTTGACTTGACTTGAGATGGATGCAAATTTGTAAAAATATTGTCATATTGCCCCTCCCGAACCATCTTGCATTTTTCCAGAATTACAGATTTCTAACAGTGCTGTGCAAATCTTACGTGTTTTCCTAAATAATGTTGTCCATTATTTCCTTTGACAGACACCATTTTCTCAACCTCCAGAATCCCTGTCTTGCACAGAATAATCCACTGTTTTGATATTTTGTCACAACATAATTATAACCCTAACGTCAGCGGCCCCAGCAGACTTTCCCAAGTTGTGCAAACTCGGTGACGCTGCAACTCCTGCAGCATAGTTTTTCTTTTTTTTTGGCAGTTTGCCTTTGTTGCATTTTCCGACTCATATTTCATTCTGTTTTGCTTCAAAGTCTGTTTGATAGATTTGAAGCGAAGCATGTTTCCAGTAGTATTTATTTGGTGCAGAAGAGAGAAAGAGAGAAGGAGGATGAACAGGCGAGTGGCAGGTGTGACCCAGCCCAGGACTTTGCCCCGACATGTCACACACAGCACACACTCGCCACACAAAAGGCATCCCGACACACCCTCCTTACACACTGCTCTGTGTGTGTGTGTGTGTGTGTGTGTGTGTGTGTGTGTGTGTGTGTGTGTGTGTGTGTGAGAGAGACACTGTGAGTGAGCTAAGGGCCCAATCTAAGATGCCTAATGTAATTCCTCTTTACAATTTCATTTCTGAAACTTGATCCTGTTTGTAACATTTCCTCACACCCACTGCTAGTTATGAGGGGTTTTTTTTGGCTAGTTTCTTAAAGTTCTGTTGTGCATGTTATTCTTAAATCATTTATTTATTTATTTATTTTTCTTACAAACTGGCCTCTTATCAGAACAATCTATTGCTGCTGCATCTTGAGCTAATGCTTCATATAGATGTGTGTGGAGTTTGTGCTGTAGCGGTGGCTTGGTTATGCTCAGCGCCTCCCTCGGAGCATCTCCCTGAGTGGGTATAGGGTGTGTGTGCGCGAGAGTTAACTCGGATCTTAATGTGTGTGAGGATCATACGGAGCCGAGAGCAGCAGGTGCGGGGAACAGAGAGATCGATTGAGCTGAGAGAGAGAAGGGATGAGGTCATACACTCTGGGAATGCACTAGCAGAGGGGGAGGTGTGTGTGTGTGTGTGTGTGTGTGTGTGTGTGTGTGTGTGTGTGTGTGTGTGTGTGTGTGTTAGTTAATGCCCTGACAGACTTGTTCTGTTATTAGGAATATGTTGTCATGCTGCTGGTTGTTGACCTCTGTAGCTGTGCTCCTCTTTTATCTGCAGTAATCAGCTTCTTCCACTGATAATGAGAGCTGCTTTTTACACTTCCAAACACTTACATAATGCAATAACTGCCAAGCCAAGCACTAATGTGCTTTTATTTTTTTTCCCCCTTTGTTCTTTTTATTATTTGTGAAAACTGAGAAGCTGATTCCTCATTCTTCCAGAGCCAATTTCAAGTAAAGAAATCCACAAAACCACAAAAGACAAGCTGTATTAACATTTAACAGCTTTATTAATTTTGTCTTTTCCACCCTGTACTGTTTCTCTGTCCACAATATTAACACTCCATGGACTTAACAGCTTCTGTAGAAAGCATACTGATGATGCACTTAACGTTCATGACACATAGCGTAAATGTGATGTATTTAAAATGACCACCAAATATACTGCTGAGGAATAGGGTGCGCTAACTTTTTCTTTGGTAAGGTGCAATGCATTTATCAGCATGATTTCCACTGCCGTTAAATTCACAGAATTTTAATATCGCCTAATTTTATTGGTCAGCTGATATGTTGTTGTCACCCTTGTGTAATACTGGTACTTGGTCCATTGATAGGACTTGAACTTGTGATTATTCTAACTTGTGAATCTTTAAAGAATGTGCAAAACCTTAAACAGCTCTACCACTTGGGAGCCTCCAAAATACCTGAAGTTATACATGAATAAGTGAAAGTTCATTTCTCTTACTCCACTTATTTTAAGCTATGTTATAAATAGCTTTAGACACCCCTCCCACAGGCTACGTAGCATCTTATATCTTTTGTACACTTTTCTGGCCACATGCTTCTGAATCTTGAAGGCTGCAGTCTGATTGGCTCTCTGCACTTCCATGTGTGCACACACAAACGTAAACAATGACAGTGTACGCTTTTAGGAGCTTTGGTTAAAAAAAGCTCACAGCATCCCATCTTTAAAAGAGTTGTGTGTTTGTCAGAATGCTCCAGAAACGGTCTCTTCCTCACATTGCTTGTCGCTGTTTTTGCTGTTTATTTGAATTTGAGAAATGGAAGGAGCTGCTCTGGCTGATACCACACAAAACATATTAGCAGTCCATCCGTCCCTGACAGATCTCACACTTACAAATGATTCAACCATCAGTTCGCTCACACACTCGCCAGCTCTGGTATCCTAGAGACCACAAATCTGAACCACGGGCCTCGTTTGTCCGTTAGCACTCGCAATGCTAAAGCAATTGAGCTGTCAGCACAATCGCTAATAAAATACAAGCTTAATATCCACAAACGTAAGGCTTTTACTACGGGTGGTTTAATAATTAGCTTGAGGTAAAACCCATCTCACAGAACGGCAGGTGGAAATGTTTATACAGATGGCAAGAACTTCTTTTTGTTGGAGAAAAGCCAGAGAGCCAACGTACATGCTCACTCATTACTGTGCCTGAATTTGCATGTGTGTGTGCTATTTTTTGTGTGTACACAGCTGTCTAAGAAATGTAAACACACAAAATTTGAATTATGACCGGATAGAACCGACTGTGGGAATGTATTCATGTGTAGCACCACTTTATTTTATTTCGATTTAATTTTATTTAAACCTATAACTTTTAATGAGCTGTACATTTAAAAATGAAAAATATATACTGTACAGTAAGCACCGTCGGGTTTATATAGCTGACTAACAGTATAATTTACCTCACATGAATGTTTAACATCAGGCGTAAGAACAAAACGCTTAGTATTTAAATAATTCCCTTCTCTGATACAATCCCCCTTGTATTAATATTCTACATCAGTACATATAGAGCTGAGAGAGATTACAATATAATATAGATATTGTGATTAAATACTGTCACAACACCATGTTCTGAAGTATCACAGGAGCTTTTGTAACATGGACCAACAGCCATAAAGGATAGATTTTAAAACTCCTTTTTGTACTGCATGTTTTCCCTTACTTTCCTGAGCGAATTAATTAATTTATATTTCTAGACAACAAAGTGAATAACTGAACTCACAGTGTCTTAAAGTTTGTGAAATACAGCACTGCTGGTTTAAAGGGTTGAGTTGGACAACATCCACAACTTAGTCCTCTGCCTAAACAATTATGTTAGAGGAGATGGAGACGAAGAAAAGGGGTAAATATTTTCTTCCAGGAGAAAGCCCTGGGGGTACTCCACGAAGTGAGCTAACTCGATAAACCAGGCTTATTTCAACAAGCCCGGCTAATTCCCGCCAATTTCCGTTTCACAAAACGAAGCTAATCATAAGCCCAGCAGAGTTACTATGACAACATACGCTTTTGGTCAGGTTAGTTGTGAAGCTCAGTTAGCTTGATGAGTTCTAGTGGCCAAGCAGACACAATACTCAGGAACAGTTATTCAGCCATAGTGCAGGGTGAAAAAAGTGAATACGTGGTGGATCATATACCACAGAAAGGAGAAAATATAATCTATAGTTTACATAAGTATATGTCTTGATTTCGTTGCTTGTAGTAAACTTAGTTTAAGCAAATATCTCATCTTCTAGTTTGAATTATGTTGCACGAATCAATTGACATAGTATTAACGTGATTCATTTACGACTAGTATTAAATGAATTTGACTCAGTTGTATGTAGTAGTGTAGTAGGCAGAGTTCAAGCCTCATAGCTCCAAGGTTCGAACCTGAGCTTGAGTGAGTGCAAGTCAGTTCATTATCGTCGAACCAATGGACGCATTTGAATCAAGTAAAAATTCCCTGACCTTTTTCTTTCAATTCAGTCAAAGCATAGACAGTATAAAATCTACTAAATCTAAAACATCTCTATAATGATATGAACAAGATACGGTAAATAAAAATCTGGCCTTAAATTAGTCCAGATACAAAAAAAAAAACCTCAGTTATATGACTTGGGTGTAATCCATGTGCTTGGTTTGCGATCAGAGATCAAGTATATAGCATGTTCATTTTTACTATAGAACCTAATTTATAAGTATATTATCTTTTCATATTATTTATTTGTTCATTTTATTGATATGCTCTTACATATTTATTCTGTCATATATTTTCTGCCATTGCTGAGGTGTTGCTTTTATTTGCAATGTTTTTATACTCAATGTATAACCTCACTCAGCCTGGATCAACCTGTTGGGCTAAGTCAAGCGAGGCTCCTTCAAATAAGCCCCGCTTTTATTAGCTCGCTTCGTGGAATACCCCCCAGGACTTCATTTAAATCTATATGTGCAGCTGATAACAAGCGCTGGTGACTCGAATGCTGTGCGAAAGTTTGTGCTCTAGCGGTGTAGCTAGAGACAATGTTATTCAAGTTGAGGTGGCATGTTTTGTGCAGCAGTTGCTGGGATGTTCATAAACAGTCAACAGAGTCATCCTATTTACATTTCGATGTTTAAACGCTTCAAACCTCAAGTGATCAAATGAACACGTCTAGTCATGCTTAGCTGGTTACAAGGTAGTGAGAAACCGGATTAACCAATCCAGGTCATGTGTTTTTCCCGTTTCTGTTTGAAAGCCATCTCGCTAAATTGAGCGCAGGTATACCAGCATGACAGGAGATGAAGTACTTTGTGTAAAAACATGAGCTTTTATATAGTATTTATTGCACTTAGTAATATAATAATACAAACCATGTGGTGAGTTTATTTCGTAGTCCGGAGTCAGAGGCTGTGTAGGGACTATAGAGGAATAGTGCATAATTTGAGACATAGCTGCTGAGTTTTGCTATGTTTTACTGGACCTTGATGTAGTATGCTCTCGGTAAGCTCTCTGTACTGTGGTGTGTGCTGTTATTTTCATTTATTTTCACCAATAAAAGGAGTGAAGCGATGTAGGCGTGCTACAGTCTATCTGTGCTAATTCAGATGTCAGTAGTTTTGTTGTGGCTGCTGCAGTTTGGATGTGTGTAGTGGGATTGTGCATTGGCGGCGTGGTTGTGTTGTGTAATGTTTGGAGTGGCGGTTAGGGCGGATGTAGAGCAGGAGCCTGCGCTGCTCAGTACTGTCTGAACGCTTATCAGAGAAACAGAGAGCCTGGGCCTTCAGCGCTGCCTGATAAAGCCCAGACAAACACCAGCCTAACGTGCTGAAGCCTCTGTTTCTCTCACTACAGCAGAGACGCAGCAGAGATGCAGCAGAGACGCAGCGGGCTGAGATGCTCTGTGCATGAAGGACTGCTTGAAATTTGTGCTAGAAATACACAAAAGAATGAAAACACTCACCTTCAGAGACTTACATTATGAAGCACACTGACTTTGGGCTGGGCGATATGACGATTATTATATTATTGTTATATTATAAAATATAAAAAATTTAATTGTCTCATGATATCTTTATAACTTTTTTAATGTTTAAATTTACATAGTCTCATTATTTTTTGTAAAGTATCTTTAAAATTGTAAAATGTTAAAGTTGTATTAAATTTTTTTCCCTTTTCAGTGTTAGATATTTTTTGTGTCTATGTTTTCTACAATTCAGATTTTTTATTTTTAGTTTTTACTGTTATTTTTATTTATTTATTTATTTTGTGTACACATTAAATAAGTGTAGTCAAACTCATTTGTACAACTTTTTAACCGTTATCAGTTGTTTTATTTTAATTTTTTTATTAGGTTGTATTATTATAATATCTCTTTTTACTGGTTTTTTTATAGTATTTTTTTTAGCAGTTTGTTAGAAGACCTATATCACTATACATATTATGTCTTCAACTATCATGATATATTTGTGTCATATCGCCCACTCCCTAACCCCGACATATTTTGAGAGACAATACTGAGTGAAACCCCTCTTCTTTTTTTTTTTTTTTCTTCATTTTCTTTTTTGTTCAGTTCACTCATGTAAAGTGCCTCATGGCCGTGTGATTCAGTTCAGATGGCATTCCCCTGCACGCTGGACCTCAATGGCATCTCTGTTCACTTCCAGCCTGTGACACTACAGCCTTTAGCTTCCGCTGTATGTCACACACATGGCTCTGTGTGTGTGTGTGTGTGTGTGTGTGTGTGTGTGTGTGTGCGCGCAGAGGAGACAGCTGTTGCTGCATTTGGGAGGGCCTCTTGAGCTCCGTCCCACCCCGTCCCCTCTCCCACTCCTTACACACTTCACATTGCACTTCACTTGGAGTTTGTAGGGCTTGACGTGTGAGAAGTGCACTCCTCCTCCGGCCTTGGACTGGAATGGATCGTCCACTGACGGCCCTGGAGCGTCCTGATTCACTCTGTCCTTGTTTTTCCGACTGCAAGGTTTATTTCAGGGTTAAATTGTACCGGGAACACTGGAGCGCTTTGTGGTTTTCAGGGTTATGGGCTGCTGTTCTTCTGAAAACACACCAGTGCTGAGCTGGCCTTGAGCTCCGATCCCTCTGTTCCTGTTTCTCTATGGACGACTGCTGTAGTACTCTAAAGAGTGGACGAGTGAGCAGCAACAGGTGGCTCCACACTGCGTGCTCTCTGTGTGCTTGTGCTTTATTCAGGATCCAGAGCTTGAGGTAGGGTGTGTGTGTGTGTGTGTGTGTTGGTACGCAGATATTTGAGTAGTGATTACAGTAGTGAGTACAGGCTGAGCTGAACTGGAGTACATTTTCTGTACACGTGTGTGTATTAATTATGTGAAAAGGAGTGTGTGTATGTTTGTGTGTATGTGTGTGCGCACGTGTCGGAGAGATTGCACAGATGGCAGAAGAGAGATCATGGCTCACTCTTCTTGTCAGGCTTGGTCGTTTTTTCCTCCTCCGCACGAGCTAGTGTTTCTGTGACACAGCTAAAATACTCCACATTCCACCCACTCATACAACACACTTGAAGCAGACTCAAAAAAAAAAAAAAAAAAAAAAAAAAAAAAAGAAATGTTTGGCTCCAGTACCCATGATTCTTCTCTCGTAGAGTAACTCCAAACACACAAACACTGAGACAAGGCCGTTGTGTTTCTCTTATCCTCAGTTATCTGTTCACATAGTTTGTGTGTGTGTGAGAAAAATTCTTACTTACGGTTATAGATATGTCCTTGTTTTGAGCGTCCAACATGACTGGTGGTGTGGGTGTGGGGGTGTGTGTGTGTGTGTGGGGGGGGGGGGGGTAATGCGGGCGGTTGTTTGCCTCTTCTCACATACCCTTGTTCGTACAGATAGACATTATCTCTCTCTCACTGACACTCCTGCTAACACAGCTCTCTCTGTCTCTCTCTCTCTCTCTCTCTCTCTCTCTCTCTCTCTCTCACACACACACACTGTCTCTCTCTGTCCCGCTCTCTCACTGTGTCTCTCACTTTCTCTGTCTCTCATTGTCTCTCTGTCTCTATCTCTATCTCTTATTGTGTGTCTCTCTCTGTCTCTCCCTCCCTGTTACTGTCTCTCTCATACTCTGTCTCTCTCTCACTGTGTCTCTGTATCTGTCTCTCGCTCAGTGTGTGTCTCCTTCTCTCTCGCTCTCTGTCTCTGTCTTTCTCTCTCTTTGTCACTTTCTTTTATCTCTGTCTCTGTCTGTCTGTCTGTCTCTCTCTCTCTCTCTCTCTGTGTGTGTGTGTGTGTGTGTGTGTGTGTGTGTGTGTGTGTGTGTGTGTGTGTGTGTGTGATATCTCAGGGTGCATTGTGGTGGAGCTGGAGCGAGTCTGAGAAGTCTCTGTTTTGGTCAGGCCACAATACTCAAACAAATCTAATGCTGCTAATTGTGAAATGTGTGAAATCGTATAATAATGTGTGAGCTGTTACTTAGTTTAGTGCAGCTATCAGCAGCAGAAAGCTTTCGATTAAGAGGAGGAAAGAATCATACAGAAATACTTAGACATTTTCATGGTACAGCAGTACCGCCTTTACACAACCACAAAAATGACCTATATAACAACGAGAAAAACAAGTGGTAGAAAAATAGATCTCCTCCTCTGAATAACAGTGTAGTCAGTGTTATTAAAGTACTAATGTTCTCACAATATCCACAATATTCTGAGAAAAATTCTGATATCTCGCAATAGCATTCTCATCACGTTGCTCAGCCCTAGTGTGGATTTGATTTCACAAAGATATCGGGTTGCTGATTTAATGGATATTGCTGTCAGGTATATAGAAGTGTCAAATCAGGGTTGTGCTGACGTTAAAGACGGGTCAGATATGGAACTCGCATTGAAGACTTCAAGGTCGTGTGTGTGTGTGTTTGTTGTTATTGGTGTGTGAGTGTGTGGGGGAAGTTGGGGTACTGCACTGAGGGTCTGAGATTGGCTCTGTAACAAAGAGAAGTCTGTGGATGGGGAAAATAGCACAGAGGGGGGCGTTGTTGATTTTTTTTTTTTTTTTTTTTTTTTTAAACCAAAAAAATAAACACCAACAAAGATTTGACATTCCTTACAGCACAAGACTTTAATGTGAGCAGCCTGTCATCTGGTCTGGAGGTTGTTTTTTTTTTTTTAACTTAAACTTTGTGTCTGTGGAATGTTGTGTCATTAAAGTGGCCTGAGGTAAATTCATCCTCTTGATTGTTTTTGCTTTTCAGCCCGGGACAATAATATTGAACATTACAAGATCAAAAAGACGCTCAGAAAGACGGATAGTTTCATTTCTTCATAACCCGAAGCAGAGAAAACTCTGGAGAGGGATTTTTGTGTCTCAGTCTGCGTTATCATGGAGCTGTAATATATGAGAGGTTTGTTTTGGAAGGACCTCAGCAGACAAATAACACTAATGATGTTATTTCATAGCCAAAAAGACCATGTGGGAAATTTTGTTTCATGGTTACTGGGCCATTAGGACGTCTTTTTCTCAAGGTGTCTTTCAGGAAACTAGAGTACATTTTAATAAACAGCTGATTCTGGACCAGTTCTGTACTGAGATGTAGAAGTTTGCTAATCATTTGTCCTACAAATAAGAACCGAGGAATGTTTTTACGCCATGTACTTCTAGCTTTGAGAAAGTATTTCATCATCCAAGGTCAAATACAATGCAAAGACATTATCAGAGACAGTAATTACACGTAATATGACAGGTTTACTTGTTTTTATTACTTGAAGCTTTTTATTGTGAGTGTATAACCGCTCCAAAGGAGGTTTGCTAACTGATTTGCATTGTGTTTATGTTGTTAAACACTGCTTCAGAAATGGTCTTGTGGTTGTTTTTAAAATTCACAATTTACCTGCAATGTTCAGTCATGAAAATAACTCAGGTTATTATAGAGACCAGCCGTACCCAAGCTCCTAAAGTTCCACGTTTTGGTTCTAGACTTGCAAGATTTTGGCGCTACAGACTAAAGGGAAAAAATAGAGGGAAACAAAAAGAAAGGAGATTATTATGCTACAGCACACAGGAAGTTTTCCCGGATTTAAGACACACTTCTCTCTACGTCTTTCTTAGTATGATATACTAACATATTTGCATCGATAATTGCATAATCCCATTATGTCTTATTTCTGTGAGTTACAGTCTCACATTAATATACATATAAATATATGTTTAATAATTCCTGCAAAAGTAAAACATAAAGCCCTATTTGGACTGGATTAATTTTACATCTAGAGGTGTGTTAACGAAATTTTGTAATTATTTTTTTTGTGTGTCTCTGGATTTTTTTTTACCTGCTATAAAAGGACCTGTAGAAATATATCCAGATAATATATACTGTACAGTTATACTGTACATGCTGCTAAAGATTTAGTCATATCTTATGAGAAAAGAGTTTTTTTTTTTTTTTTTTTTAACTCCGGGAAGTGCTCTTTTTTATCACGGGAATCTTTCAGAGAAGTGATGCTTTTTTGAGCTTGAGATAAATGATAGAGGTATAACCTCATTAATACATGTTATGAGCATGTAACCTACTTATGAGGTTAAGTGCAGACGCAAGACCTACAAGACTCAGTTATAATAAAGGGCAAATCACTCCATTTACAGCAAACACATGAGTCAAGTCAAGTTTATTTGTAAAGCGCATTTAAAAACAATAAGCTGTTGACCAAAGTGCTGTCTGAAAACTCAGATAAAAATCACTCAAGCTAATAAAATAAAATTTAAAAACTAAGCTGATAATAAGAAGATAAAAATACTATAAAATAAATAAGATAAAATAATAACAAGACACTCCATGCGATCTGTGATTGTGAATCAGTTATAACTGCTCCAACGTTACTTAACAGACACGTGTCACAGAAAGCTTACCCCAGTGTTACTTGTTAGTTTTCTGATGTATTGCTGTAGTCTGGTGAAACAGGGTTGCCTCTACATTAAACAATCCCCTTCTCCTTGAATTCCTGGATGTGTGACCTGTGAGCTTTTGAGGTTTCTATATCTGCCTCGTCATTCTTTCTGAGGAAATAGCTCTCAGTTTGCTGGTTTGGTTTTGTGTGTGTGTATATGTGTGTGTGTGTGTGTGTGTGTGTGTGTGTTGTGGGCTGTGTGGGGAGTTGGAGCAGAGAATGTGTGGGAAGAAGAGCAGTGTTTCCAGTCATGTTCTTTAGAAGAGCAGAGTGAGCTGCTTTGGGTCTGTGTAAAACTACCACTTAGCATTTATCCGGGCCGCATCAGAAGAACCGCACTGACCTTCTATCCTCTGCCGGCCTTCACATTCCATCACCGGGTTCACTCTGTGTTGGACCTGTGCGTCTGTCTGTCTGTCTTCCTTCACAGATGTGTCTCTGTTTCTTTCACAGAGCCTAGACTGCGGTGAAATGTCCTGACCTGACCTGAAATGTAATGACCTGTCTGGAGCTGAAACATTTCACAATACGCTTGCTGTAGTTTTAACGCTAGTGTTAAACGAGCAGAATTTTGCAGCTAACTGTTAAATAGTAGCTGTTTGTTTTGTTCAGCCTGTCTAGACCATGAAGCTTCCTTTCTACGGCCACTAAACAATACCTGTGCTGTTTATAGACTAATGTAGTTAAGTTTGAATTTAAATTTGATGTAGATGGATTTATTATTGTCAAGTTTCTGTATAATTGTTCTATGCACATTAATCCCTTTCCTCCATGACTGAGCTGTTATTTTTTCCATGGAATGTGTGTAAACAGAGCTGTGCTGGAAAAGTGCTTTTAGAGAAAGTCCCTGATAATTAAGGGCATACTAGTGCATTGCTGAGTAAATGTGAAAATGAAACTTACCTTTGTTGTGTGTGTGCGTGTGTCTTACCCCATAGGCATGGAAGAAGCGGTGGTTCGTTCTGCGCAGTGGACGACTGACGGGAGACCCGGACGTGCTGGAGTACTACAAAAATGACCACGTGAAGAAGCCCATCCGAGTGATAGACCTGAACCTGTGCGAACAGGTGGACGCTGGGCTCAGCTTCAACAAGAAGGAGCTGGAGCACAGCTTCATTTTTGACATCAAGACCATCGACCGAGTCTTCTACCTGGTGGCTGACACTGAGGAGGAGATGAACAAGTGGGTGCGCTGCATCTGCGACATCTGTGGCTTCAACCCCACCGACACAGATGGTAAGGAGAACACACACACATACACACACACAGACTTTCACCCAATCAGGTGAGGATTAATATGGAGTTGCCCCCCTTTGTGGCTATAACACCCTTAAATGCCTTAACTGGGAAGGCTTTCTCCAAGGAAGTGTCTGGAGTGTGTCTGTGGGAATTTGGATTCATTCAGTCTTAAGAGCATTAGTGAGATCAGGCACTGATGTTGGATGAGAAAAGCAATCAGTATTCCAGTTCATCCCAGTGGTGTTAAGTAGGGTTGAGGTCAGGACTCTGTGTAGGTCACTGGAGTTCCTCCAAACCAAACTCGTCAAATCATGTCTTTATGGACCTCGCTTTGTGCACAGGGGCATTGTCATGCTGGAACAGGAAAGGGCCACCCTAAGCTGTTGCCACAGAGTTGGAAGCATACAATTGTGCAAAAATGTCTTTGTATGCTGTAGCATTAACATTACATTTCACTGGAACCAAAACCCTGAAAACAGCCCCAGAGCATTATCCCTTCTCCACCAAACGTTACCGCTGGCACTATGCAGTCCAGTAGATAGCGTTCCATGGCATCCATCAAATCCATACTTGTGTATCAGACTGCCAGATAGTGAAGCGTGATTCATTGTTCCAGAGAGCACGTTTCCACTGCTCATAAGTCCAGTGGCAGAGTGCTTTACACTTGGCATAGTGATACACTTGGCATTGCGCATAGTGATCTTAGGCTTGTGTGCAGCTGCTCAGCTGTGGAGATCCATGTCATGAAGCTCCTGAAACACAGTTCTTGTGCTGATGTTGTTTACAGAGGCAGTTTACAACTCCATAGTGAGTGATGCAACAGAGGATAGGTGAGTTTTACGTGCTTCAGCTCTTGCCAGCCCCGCTCAGTGAGTTCGTGTGGTCTACTACTTCGTGGCTGCTTCCATTTCTCAACAATAGCACTTACAGTTGACCGGGGCAGATCTGGCAGGGCAGAAATGTCATAAACTGATGTGTGGCGAAGGTGGCATCCTAGGACCATGCCATATTTAAAATCACTGAGCTCTTTAGTACAACCCATTCTCCTGCCGATGGAGGTTGCATGGCTGCGTGCTTGATTTTATACACCTGTTAGCAGTGGGTGTGGCTGAATCACCTGAACTCGGTCCACACACTTCTGGCCATATAGTGTATGTACTTTTAGATGCCCAATGTAAGTTTGTTGAAGCATGTTTCCCTCAACGTTTTGGCCAAATGTCCTTTGAAAACATAATATAGGAAAATATTTCTGAATAAATTAAGGTCATTAATTTACTTCCATATTTTACTTTCACATTATTGTTAAATTATATAGCAATTTTGTAAGTGAAGAATAAATAATCATCCTATAACTGCAAGTGTTTAGTCCTCTTATACCACAGCAATTTGCCAATAATGATACTTTTACTAATTAAAAATCATGATTTAAATGATAAAATGATATTGTCTTGTTGTGATTTTAACATCACCTTTTATAATGTTTTATGTGATGATGCACGCAAAACGTTCTCACTTTAGTAATTCTAGAATTAACGTTTAAGTAACTTTGCACTGAACAAAAGTGACGCTCTGTTCTTAAGACTCTATCACTGAGAGTGTGTAGGGTTTGTCCCTAACTGCCTGCATCCTGATGGCTTTTTAGACGTAACGAGATGCTGGTTTTACTGACGGCTCAGGTTGCTCCTGACCACAATAATCGCAGCATTGTGCGCAGATGAGTATGTGTATTAAGTTTTCTGGAAGGCAGAGCGTGTGTGAGGTGCTCAGCTCTACAGCTTTGTACCTTACTGACATGTTTGTACAAGTTTAAGTCCTTGCACATGTGACTACACACACTCCCATAGCACACAGAAATCCTGGAAAGCGGATGTACGTGTAGACAGACAGTGTATTGTGTGTTATGAATAATAGCAGTTGGAAAAGTTATTGTAAGCTACATGTGGATTCTGGTCTGATCTGGTCTCAGCCTCACACACTCAGCTCACTCAAGCATCACAATTTTGAATGATAGTAAGATAGTCACGGGTGGTGCAGTGGTCAGGGCTCTGTGTGTTGTGAGGTCAAAAATCGGCTACTCCAGGGTGCTGCATCATGGCTGACCCTGAACTCTGCTGACCTCAGCTTCTTAACAAGCCAGATATGCAGAGAATTTTACTGTGCTGTGTTTCTACTGCATATGTGATTGTCTTTCTTTCTTTCTTTCTTTCATCCTCTTTCTGCATTTTAATATTAATTATTTGTGTGATGCTTTCCCTTTGCATTTTTTATTTTTTATTTGCATATTTAATACCATTTAATGGCATAGTTTTGTCAGTATGTCAGTAACAACACTGTTATGATGTAACATGTCAGTAACAACTCTGTTATGATGTAACATGTCAGTAACACCACTATTAGAATATGACATGTCAGTAACCCCACTGTTATGATGTAACATGTCAGTAACACCACTATTAGAATATGACATGTCAGTAACCCGACTGTTATGTAACTACATGAAGTCATCAACGAAAGCAGAAAGTTAATTGCAATCAGCCCACAGTTTTTTTTAATGTGCCACGTCTCGCCCTAGATGCACTGATTTCTTCACTGGTTTGTGGTGGCTGATTGGGACAAGGCCGTCTAGTGGCCTTCCTGATCCTCCCTGTCTCTAGCCCCAGGAGCGAGCTCACAGCCCAGGCAAACACGGCCACTCTGATCCCCAGACCTGCAGCATGTAGCATAGCATTGTTAGCACAGTAGAGTGGTGGGAAGACAAGCATGAAGAGGGGATTTTCCAAGTGCTGGGATGAATCAGCAGCTCTGCCTGACAAAACAGACAGAGTGGGGGGATGAGAAAGAGAGAGAGAGAGAACAACAGAGTGCAGTCCTCCTGACTCAGTTAGACTTGAGAAGCCTGCACTTAGTAGGATCAAGTCAAAGGCTTGGAGTGTGTGGGTGTGTGTGGGTGTGGGTGTGTGTGTTGGCAAAAAGCTGTGGAGTTTTGAAGAGTGAGTCCACATAGAGGTGCCATTCAGAGACCTTGAGAAACGGCTCCTCTGAAAAGAAAAAAAAAACCACTGGAAATTATATTTCTAATAAAAGGCCAGATATGAACAAGAGCTGTTTTATTCACCTGTAAAAGATGGCAGTCACAAACATTTTATTTACACGCTACACAAACACTTTCATTTTCACAGAATTTTTTGTGCGTGTTGATGATGATGATGATGATGTTGCAATGAAATTGGCCTTGACTCAGAGCTGTGTGTGTGTGTGAGTGACATTCTCTCAGGTACATAGAGCCGTGTGCTGCCTTTCAGAAGCATGACTCACGGCAGCGCCATGAGAAACGAGTCAGAGCCTCAGTACTGTAATCTGCATACGCTCATATAAGCACGCCAGTCCAGTGGGTGAATGAGGAATTAGGGTGGAATAATAAATTGTGAAATAGTGAAAATTAATTGCAAACATGTTAACTATTAAGAAATTACAGACTACAACGTAACAAGGTGGTCAGAGGGCATGATAAAGTGAGTCCGTTCATAACACATTCAAAACCGCAGCTCACATGCGCAAGTTTACGCTGTAACATCAGCATTTTTAACATTTCTCCATCTGTGAGATGGTTAAAAAGTGACTACGTGTAGACAGCCTTTGGCCTTCATTTGTACCATGCCACAGAAAACATAATGTATGGGTGTACGACACATTTATGCTTTTGGGTTAATGATGATTAGGACTGGGAAATGTGAGAAGAGTTTTGATATCATGATCAGTTATATATTGTGATAAATGTGATATTGTGGGCATCATGCTATTTTTAATAGCATTTTTAAGATAGTGTTAAAAACTTGAGAGCAGCTGATTAGATGTTAAAATTTTGTCCTGAATCTTTAAAATTGAGAAATTATAAATTCGAATTTATTAGCTTTTTAGTGTTAAATGATTTCTTTTTGTAGGTAACAAATAAAACTATCAGCAAACTCAACACTACTAGTTTGTTGGCAGTTTCTTAGCAAATGTACCATGATTCATACTGTGTATCGTATAAAGGTCTTCAGGTATTGTAGCGAATTATGATATTCCTTTTTTTTTTTTTTTTTTTTTTTTTTTTTTTTTTTTTTTTTTAATATAATTTGAACATCTGAGTCATATTAGCGCAAGCCTTCTTTTTTTTCTTTCACCTGTTGGCAGACTACAGTGTCTGGTTAGTGTTGAAAGAATTGAAATCAAAGCACTTCTTCCATGTCAGTGTCATTACTTGTCATTTTAACATGTAACATTAGTGGTGATGTTGCTTTTGCTGTAGTCACTGTAACATTTGTCTTTCAGATTACTGAAGAATCATCTAGAACCCCAAGATCCAGTGGCTCATGTTTATACCAGTTCTTGTGGTTGAATGCACATTATTTTGACATTATTTTATTCTAGGACTGCACTGAGTATTCTGAACCCAAACCAATGTGGATGTGCGTATTTGGTCTTGTGTGTATTTGTAGACTCGGCGAAGGCGTCTCAGCAGGCTGCAGTGGCTGGAGGTTTGGTGGTGGATGTACCTCCTCGTTCTGGGCTGATGGGGTCCTCCGCACTGCCCAGCGTGCCCCCTCCGTACCAGCCGGTCAGCGTTGGACACCTGGACTCGTCCTCCAGCCTGGACGACACACAGGACTACCTGCTGCTGCTCCACTGTGAGAGCAAGAAACCCGAGCCCAGCAGGTAAGAAGAGGATGGATGGATGGATGAGATGCTATAAATGCACTGATGGATCTAATGGATAGATTTTATAGCTAGATGGATGGATGGGTAAAGGTTATAAATTGGTGGATGTTATTAAAGGATGGCTGTATGATCATGTGCCTTTTAGTTGTAGAATAAAGTCCTAATGTGATCTTGCATATCAAAGTAAGTTAGAGAAACATTTGGAATGCAGTGCCACACACTGATCATGCTTCACTGTATCTCTTACAAGTTCCAGCTAGACACTAGAAGACACTTTGTGTTTAAGGTTATGGATAGTTATGGTGATTTAAAATATGTCACGTGGATGTCCTCTAAACTCTAAACACTCGAACACTTGGAATGCTGAAGCTGGATGATCATGAAACAAGCAAACAGGCATCTTTGAAAATCTAATAATGAGTGTAACCCAGATCTAGTCATGTTATGGTTTGAAATTTTCATGGTATGAAAACCTAGTCTAAAAATATCGCAGTTCCACAGCTTCACAGTATAAATCGACCATTTTAAAACATCTGAAATGTTTATTATGAAATCTTTGCACACTTTGTATGCATACATCCCTTAATTGTTCTTTCTTAGAAGGATATTTTTGACAAGACGCTTCCATTAAATATTATACTTTGTCAGTATTTATCATGCTGTTTATATAAGCTGAAAGAGAGCATGGTTTCTGACCCCAGCTTCCTAGCAAGCTGGGATATGTGAGAAAGTGCATTTCATTGGCTCTGTACTCAGCACAATGACAAAGTTAAATCTTAATCTTTGAGGGGGAAAAAACTCACGGCACTGCTTAGCCAAGCATAGTTGATTGAAAAATAGTTTGATTGATTTAGTTCTGGTCAGCAATGCCACATTGGTGTGCGTGCGTGCGTGTGTGCATGCGTGTGAGAGAGCGGAGTGCACACAGCCAAAGGGTTTTCAGTGTAGTCACATCCCCTGCACTGAGAAATGGAGGTTGCTGTAGTATGAGGGAGAAGGTTGTGAAAGTTTTGGGGAGTCACAGCCAGTCACCAAAGGGATGAGAACCACTGGCGTAAGGAACTTGATCAGGGTAAAATATCCCTGTATCAATCTGTATTTTGAGAAAGTCAGCCGTAAAAGACCAATAAAACACTGTGACTAATCATGACAAAGTAACAACCCCAGACAGATCCATACATTAAACACCAAGTCACAGCACCTAAAAGGACATGCTTCTAATACTTCTAATGAAAAAGTGCAGTAGGGCCTTCAGATGGAATGACTGGAGTTTTTAATGTCTGATAAGCAAGGAAAAAGTCTGTTAAGTTAGCTGCTGGTGGACTTGCTAGCTAACTTAGCTAATTAAAATACTTTTGTTTTACAAGGTGTATTTTAACAAGTTTGTCTTCTGTTAGACAGAAATCAGTGAGAACATGACTACAGTGAGCGGTTACCCCACAGGTGGTTAGCTGCTATTGTAATGTTACTCTTCTAGAATAAAGGTAGATACTGTAAAAATAAACAAACAACAATCCACATTCAGATACTGAAATCTCATTTGTGTCTAACTGTGACACGTGTAAGTGTGTTGACTAGCAGTTAGCTGGTTAACCAAGTTAGCTAATGTTTAGTCATATTGTACTGTTTGGCATGTGAGGACACAAGGGTGGATCCAAATCGCATTTTGTCAACGTATTTAATCGCTATAGCTTTTCAGGATTGAGACGCTTGCTGAACATCTTGTAAACCTGTGTTTTTATATGTGGTTTTGAAAGTTGTTCAGAATTGTTTCAGACCAAGTTTCAGAGGCGTTTTACCTCGTCCTTGGTCCAAGTTAAACCGCGATTCATGTTGTGAGCCATTAGCAAAATACACGCTTTTTATGTAACGCACTTCCATGCATTGGAAACATGCATTGCTATACAGGTTGGTTTGTTGGTCCGTTGGTCAGTTGGGTCGGATTGCTTTCTCACTACAAGCAGACCAATTCAGAGTTTTGGTGTGGATCCGAGCACGATTGCTGTGTTTATATATGTCTAAACGAACCGAACCAAGGGGGAAAACGCACCAGGTTCCGAAACAATCGCTCCAAAGAAGCCAGGTGTGAAAACGCCCTTAGTTTTTAGAACTGGGCTACTTTAAAGCTACTCTGCAGGTTTGTGGCTCATGTGTTTTTATAAATTGAAACTGTACGTGTGTAATTTTGTATAAATATCTTGTGTTTAAGACACATTACCAGTTATATTTTAAAGTCAGTAATCAGTAACTTTTACCTCCTTGTGTCATAATGTTAGTATTTCCACTACAGTGTTACAGTGTTAGTGTTGTAGGAAACACTGTAACACTGTAGTTTTCTAGTTTTCTAAGGATATCTGCCATTTTTGAAGCTAAATTAA